>NW_020837954.1:40712777-41058459 GCF_003676395.1 Aethalodelphis obliquidens
TTTTTTTTTTTTTTTTTTTTTTTTTTTGCGGTACGTGGGCCTCTCACTGCTGTGGCCTCTCCCGTTGCGGAGCACAGGCTCCGGACGCACAGGCTCAGCGGCCATGGCTCACGGGCCCAGCCGCTCCGCGGCATGTGGGGTCTTCCCGGACCGGGGCACGAACCTGTATCCGCTGCATCGACAGGCGGACTCTCAACCACTGCGCCATCAGGGAAGCCCAATTTGCCCTTTTTTCTTCACAAGTAGGATGAGTGTTCTGTGGGTAACATTAACAGTTTGTCGTGTCTGTCATTGTAATTATGGTAATTTGACCCAGCTGTGGTACTGAAGCGGTGACGGCCTAAATGAACTGTATTCCCGTGCCCAGCCAAGGGTCCTGGAGTTCAGGAAGACATATGGGAGCTATTCTGGCTCCCCTCAACTAGGCTAGGGACATTTATTCTTCTCCATTTGGTGCTCCATGAGAGAGCAGAGCAGGCAACTCTGGTTGAGACCCAAGAATCTGAGCTGCTTCAGCAAGAACCAACAGAAAGCCTGAGATAGTTTAAACATACAGGCATGACAGCTGTTCATTTGGAACAGATTGATATGTGAGTGCAGGGGTCTGGATGTGCTTTCAGTGTTTGGTAGAGAACAGCAGCCGTCACAGATTTAGTTTTATGACAGTGATGCTTTTCAGCCTGGCTCCCATCCTACCATCACACTGAAACTACTCTGATCAAGCTCACTGATTGGTCAGCCTCTATTTTGCTGGACCTCTCTACTGCACAACTGACCACTTTATTCCTGAAATATTCAGTTAGTCAGGACACTACTCTCTCCTGAGCCTCCTCTCCATTGCCTGGTCCTTCCTGGACTCCTTTTGGGGATCCTCCTCTTCTTCCCAGCCCTCAAATGCTCATGTCCCCAGTGTTCCACCAGCTTTGTTCTAAGTAGCCTCATCTCACTGTCACAGATGTCTCAAACTCTACAGGTTCGAAACAAAATTCATTATCTTCTCCGTCAAATCTGCTTGTCTTGCTGTCTTCCCATTGTCTGTTTCACACTATCACTCATTATCTAGTTACTCAAGTCAAACTCCAAGACCATCAGAATTCTTTTGTCGTCCCTTTTGTTCCTTACTTCTGATCACAAAGTCTTGTTGACTTCTTTTCCTCCTTCTAAATGATTAGAGTCCTTTCCCGTAATGGCCCTGCTCTAGTTCTGTCCTTCTCACACACAGATCTAATTTTCCAATAATGACTCTTGTCCCATTTTGCCTACCTCAGTTCATTCTTTACTGCCACCAGACTGATCTTTTTAAGACTATTTTTCTCCTTTGCTTAGTCTTTCCATGGCTTTTTACATGCATCCATGCTTCTCAGTCTTGTCATTCATATACCATCTTTGCTGACTTGCCATATTATTTATTTTGGTGGTGTTCTCTAAATTGGCTTTAAAGCTTTATACTTTTAAAATGTAGCCTGCCCCTACAGTAAACAATGAAATCTCAGGCTTGTGCTAGATGCATTTTTCTAATAAATTTTCATTTTACTAGTTTTACATTTTGGTATTTGACCCTCAACCACTGGTGGTATGTGTTCCATGCTTGACAACCAGTAAGACAGATCCTCTACAATATGACCCTCTTTTACCTCTTTAGACTTCTCTCCATCCACATTCCACCTCATTTGTGTTGTAACTGGGGTTGTGGGCTCTTGACCTAGGCTCCACCAACAGAAACACCCACCCTAAACCTTGTCTTGACATTTTGGAAGAAGGGGCAATAAAGAATTCATTCTGTGATGGGCAGTTGTGGCGGCAGTTCCAGCAGTAGCTTCTGTCCAGTGTCAGTGGGGTCAGCCATGCAAGCTGCAGTACTCCTTTTCCTAGTAGTGGAGGTGACAGCAGCAGTGGTATCTTCACTGGAGCAATCTGCAGTGTGACTTTTGGGGCCATTATTCCTGGCAATGTGACCTTTAAACCACATTTTGGTCCTCTTAAGATGATTCTGGGAGTTACCCAAATTGAAAAAACTGCTTTTCTTTAAATTAGCTAGAAAGGTTTCTGTTGCTTGCAGCTTAAACTTCCTGACCGATAAATCAGTTTACAAATTCCAGTGAGAAATTACCATGTGGATTGAATATGAAAAGCCCTCTCTCCCCAGGCCCTTGATAATAAATTCTTATTCTTTTGTTGGCTTTTTTCCCCTAGTACTGACACAATCTTCTTGTATGTTAACACTGCTCATTAGGTTATGCTTTCTTTGGTCTTTAATCTAGGAGTATGTTTTAGTCCCTTTGGATTTTAGCAACTCCTTGTTCTCTTGGTGTTCTGATTTTTGAACTATCATGTTCCTTAATACAAATTCTGAAATAACAGCCTAAAACCTTTTTTTTTTTAATTTTTTGGCCGCACCACATGGCACGTGGGATCTTTGTTCACTGACGAGGGATCAAACCCGCGCCCCCTACATTGGAAGCGCGGAGTCTTAACCACTGGATCGCCAGGGCAGTCCCAAGCCTAAAGCTTTAATTTAAAACATCTTCAAGTTCTAGGCATGCCTGACTATAGTAAACAGACCTACCTTAATGTGTTACTGTGACTTAATTTCACTTTCAATGTTCTATATCTTAAGCATGGTGGAGGTTACAGGACTACATATAACTGCCAAAACTCATTGCACTTAAAGTGTCAATATAAAGTATGCATTAAAGCTGTTTAAACATTTTCAGGTTTATTTTTTCTTAGCAGCTTTCAGTCACTAAAAACTATAACAAGTTCGTTGTTTGTATATATTCAAAAAATTTGAGCACTACTAAGCTTTAGGTACTAGGAATATAATAGTGAACAAAACAGAAATACCTGTTATGGAATTCTCATTCTAATGAGGGGTGGTTGGAAGCAGATATAAGTAAAACATACAGTATGTCAGATGTAATGAGCGCTATAGAATAAATGAAAGCAAGGGATGGAGGGATAGGGTAAGCATTGCAGATGTAGGTAGGAGGCCTCACTGAGGAAGGGGTCATGTGAGCACACCCTTGGGAGGTAAGGAAAGGAACCATGTGCATATTTGGGAGAAAAGCATTTCAGGAAGAGGGTAAGTAAAGTGCAAAGACCCTGAGATAGAAAAGTGCCTGGAATGTTCAGGGAACAAAAAGCTGTTCCTGAGGTCTTGCCAGTGGTTGTCATGTGGGAAGGGAAGGGCCTTTCTACACTCTTATCTCCAGTTTTTCAAGAAAAGCCAGAAATCTGGGTTTTTACGGGAGATTTAAGAAAAATGTGATATTCATAAAATGGAGTATTGAGCCATAAAAAGGAATAAATTGCTAGTTCATGCTACAAAATGGATAAACTTTGAAAGCATTATACTGAGTGAAAGAAGGCAGAAGACCACATATTGTATGAATCCATTTATATGAAATGTCCAGAAAAGGCAAATCCATATAGAAAGTGATCAGTGGTTCCCAGGGGCTGGGGGGAGAGGGAATGGGGAGTGACCGCTAATGGGCACTGGTTTCTTTCCGGAGTGTGATAAAGCTTTTCTGGAATTAGTAATTTGCTAATGCCTTGGCAAAAGCATACATCACTGATGAACCTCAATATAGGTAAATCTATTATAGATGTTTTTGGGATTTGGCAAATTTCAATGTAACCATATCTTTCCTGCTTAGAAGAAGGCAGCAAAGAATTTAACTTACATCTTATATTTCAAAGTTGTTTGATATCTAACATTTACTATGTTCTAGGCACTATGCTAGGTTCTTGCTATTATGTGATTTTTTTTTAAACCAAGTTTGGGATTATCCATGCATTTTATTATTATTTTTTAAATATTTGCTTATTTATTTGGTTGCACCAGGTCTTAGTTGCAGCAGGTGGGCTCCTAAGTTGCGGCTCAAGCGCTCCTTAGTTGGGGCTCACCGGCTCCTTAGTTGTGGCATGCAAACTCTTAGTTGTGGCATGCATGCGGGACCTAGTTCCCTGACCAGGGATCGAACCCTGGCCCCCTGCATTGGGAGCGTGGAGTCTTATCCACTGCACCACCAGGGAAGTCCCTATTATGTGATTCTTAATCTTAAGAGCAAATTATGATACCCATTAGGATGGCTAGCATGAGTAAAACCCCAAAATAACAAGTGTTGGTGAGGATATGGAGATATTGGAACCCTTGTGCACTGTTGGTGGGAACATAAAATCATACAGGTACTGTGGAAAACAGTGTGGAGTTTTCTCAAAGTTAAAAATAGTTAGTAGATGATCTACAAATTCTACTCTGGGCGTATATCCAAAAGAATTGAAAAATAGGGTTTCGAAGAGATATCTGTACACCCATATTCACAGCAGCATTATTCACAATAGCCAAAAGGTGTAAGCAACCCAAGCGTCCACTGATGGATGAATGGATAAGCAAAATGTGGTACAAACATACAATAGAATATCAGCCTTAAAAAGGAAAATGACATATGCTGTAACATTGTGACCCTTGAGAACATTATGTTAAGGGATATAAGCCAGTTGCAAAAAGACATACTGTATGATTCCACTTAGGAGGTACCTAGATTAGTCAAATTCATAGGGACAAAGTAGAATGGTGGTTCAGGGACTGGGGGAAGAGGAATGGAGAGAGATGGTTTAATGGGTAGAGAATTTCAGTTTTGCAAGAAAGTGTTCTGGAGATGGATGGTGGTGATGGTTATGCAACAATGTGAATGTACTTAATACCACCTCATGGTTAAGATGGTTATTTTTATGTGTATTTTACCACAATTTAAAATTAAAAAGGAAACACTTAAAAATAAGTTAGAATAGAATATTCTAAGAACAAGGAAGTTCACTTGAGGTTGTAACTTCTTAGGGACATAATGCTGTAGGCTTGAAAATTTTTTTCAGCTTGTTATTTAGCACATTGTTCTATAAAAGCTGAGAATGGAAAAAAGTAAAGTATGGCCTGAAGTTCATACAGTCAGCAGTAGAAGTAGTTGAGAACCTCATTTCTTACCATATACAATCTAGCCCCTCAATTGGTGCAGTCAGCTGCCTTCTCAGCTCTTACCATGGTTGAAGAAACTGAGTGGCACCATCATAAAGGTACGGTCTCCAACTTCTTCCAAAAATCCTGTTTCTCATGATGGCTATTTCAAATCTGTACCCATAATCATCCCGTTTTTCCAACTCAGGTATGAACTCCCTAACTTCTAGCTCTTCTCCCCATCATCCCCCAATGAGTTGTATCAACAAAGATACTATTACACTGTCCTCAGAGGATGAGGTATCCAGTCCTTCCTGTATTAGGTAGGTACAATTGCACGTGATAAGAGCCCCAGATAAGCGGTTTAAGAAAAATAGTTCACTCTCTAGGAAATAGTCTAGAGAGAAGTCCAGAACTGGTTTGGAGGCTCAGTCCATTGAAGTTCAGTTCCCAAATTCTTATCTTGCTGCACTACCAGCAAGGCCTCTATCTAATGGCCCCAGATGGCTGTGGCCACATTTCTGGCAGCAGGATGGGAAAATAAACCGACAAGCGGGCTAAGGGAGAACTTGTGCTTTCCCTTAAGGAAAGTTCCCGGGACACTGCTGCAGGATAACTCTGCTTATCCTTTTGGCTTCTGTGGGTCACATGGCCACAGCTAGTTGGAAGGGAAGACGGTGAGTTTAGTCTCTTCTAAGGGGTCGTGCCCCAGCTAAAATCCTCTGTGGAGGAAGGGAAGAGCAGATATCGGACAAGTGGCTGTCAGCCACACCATCTCCCTGTGCTCTAGATCCCATCCCTTCCTGGCTCCCGAGGGTTCTTGTTCCAGCACTGAGCCCTTCTCTCCCCTTGTTTCTCAGCATCTCTCTACTAACCTGTCCCTTCAGTAAGTAAGTGCAAATCTTGCCCACCTCCCATCCCCCTCTGCCATATGTAGCCTTCTAGCTCTTGTCCAGTTATTTTGTTTCTCTTCAGAAACAAAATAACTGGCTTCCCCACTGCCTTTTCACAGTTCAACTTGCTATAATCAGGGGTCCTGGGCCATCATTGCAATGAAACTGGTTTTGCTGAGGTCTCTGACCTCCTACTTTTTAATATGGTGGACCCTGCAACATTCACTTTCGACACTATTAACCATCTTATCTTATTGAAACTGCCACCACTCTCTTCTGATTTTAACTCCTCGGGTTCCTTTGCTAGACCCTCTACTGCCTACGCCTTACATTTTAGTATTCCTCAGGGTTCTGTCCTTGACCCTCTACTTTATGCTGCCTCAGTTGGCCATTTGTCCATTTCCACGGCCTTCCTGTGACCTGTGTGCTGATGCCTCCAGAGCTTTATCTCCAGCACTTATTCCCCCTCCCTCCCAGCTCCAAACCTGTATACCAGCTGGCTTCCATGTATCTTCTTAACTTTTTATTACAGGAGTGTTCAAACATAAGAAAAGTAGAGATGGTAACATAATGAATTTGAGAGCTATCACCTAGCATCAATTATCTATACCTGGCAAGGTTTCTCACCCCACCTCCATACCTTTTGAAGCAAATCACAGACATCATTTTGTTTCATCTGCAGATATTTCATTATATGTCTTCAAAATACGAGAATGCTTTAAAACTTAACTACAATACCGTTATCACACCTAAAATAAATTAATATCAAATACCAGTATTGGGAAATATAATTTAAAAAAATCTCCCATCTGAGAACCTATCCACAAAGGTGGTAGAGAAGGAAAAACAGTTTATTATTGAATAAGCATTAAATCGGGTGATCTGATAAAAGACTGCAAAGACAAATCTTACTCTTTTCTATAGCCAAGCAGGTGCAACGCAATCCATGTTTTCAAGATTAATAACTAGTCCTCCAGTTAGAGGACTTTGATAGTTGACCTTTTGTCACATGTAGCTCATCCTAACTTTATCATGGGAATTGGAGTGATTACCGGTTAGCTGACTGGCTTTATCTGGAGGGGAAACAAACTTCTATCTTAAAGCGGGGAGGTAGTTTTTTGGCAAATTGAAGCAAGGGGCCAACCACTCATACCCATAGAACTGGGAGGTTGGGGACCTAGATGTTTGTATTTCAAAAAGTGGTTCCCAAGTCCTTGAGGAAACATTCCTGGGTTGTGAGGCCTATTTAGTCATTATAAAGATTATGTACATGTGAAAAGGACAGAGAAAGAAATTCTGAAACACAAGGGAGGAGAGAAGTTTTTACCCTTATTTTCAACAGAGATAATTAAGTCTATTTTCAACTTGTATCTGCCCTTACACCAGTTAATGTTCACATTGCCCGACTGATTTACACTTTTTGTGTTTATTTTTTTACAGTTTGAGTTTGGATCCAAATAAGGTCTGTATTGTTATCTCGTAAGTCCTTTATAAGTCCCTCCTGTTTTCTTCCTTCTTCCTTGCAGTTGATCTGTAGCGGAAACTAGGTCATTTGTCTGTAGAATCTCTCAGCTTGTATTTTGCAGATCACATCCCTGTGGCATCCTGTGACATATTCTTTGTCCTCTGTATTTCCTTTCTACTGGTTATTGGATCTAGATCCTTGGTCAGATTCAGGTCCAGTTTTTTTTTTCTGGCAGTTCTGCTTCATAGGTGGTGGTGTACACTTCCATCAGAAGTGATGTCATCAGCCATTGAACACTGCCTAGATCTGAGCCATTAACTTGTTTCCACGTATTATCAACAGGATAGTCTCTAACGCCCCAATATCACAGTATCCAAAACTGAACTTACCATCATCTCCACTCCCTTCTCCTGTGGTTTCTCATCTCTGATGGTAGCAGAGCCAGAAAGCTGGAGGGCAAACATTTTCTCTCTCCTCCACACCCCTCTAAGTATTGCTGGAATCTTGTCAGTTCTGTCTGTCTTGTCTTTACAGCCCCTCTGGGAGCTGCTCTTCTGCAGGCCAGGCCATTTTCCAGAGGCCACCAGATCACTAGATTAACAGTGCAGATTCTTTTTTTTTTTCAGATTTTTTTTTTTTTTTTTGGCTGTGTTGGGTCTACATTGCTTCACACGGGCTTTTCTCTACTTGCGGCGAGTGGGGTCTTCTCTTCGTTGTGGTGCGCAGGCTACTTATTGCAGTGGGTTCTTGTTTCGGAGCACGGGTTCTAGGTGCGCGGGCTTCAGTAGTTGCAGCACGCCGGCTCAGTAGTTGTGGCACGCAGGATAGTGCAGATTTGATTTGTCACCTCCTGACTTGAACCTTAGTAGCTCCCTGCTGCATTTAGGACCTGGGCCCTGCCCCTTCCTCCTTCCTCATCTCTCTGCAGTCCTCCCGGATGGACCCTGGGCATTGTTCTGTAGGGCTGAAGGTGTTATGTGCTTCTGCTTGGCAAGCCTTTCCCCTTTCATTCCTGGCTAAAACCTTCAGGATTCAGGTACTGATGCTTCTGAGAAGTCCCCTTGGCTCATCCTGGGTCTGAGTCAGCACCTTCCCCTGTTCCCATCACACCCTGTGCACAGTTGCATCTTCGCAGTTTGCACCGGCCTGTGCTTTCCCTGCCTGTCTTCTGATGAGGCTGTGAGCTTCCTGAAGGCTGCAACCAGGTGCACAGTCAGCACACAGTTAGCTTTTGTTGAAGGACGAAATGGGGCAAAGCATCCAGGCTTTCTCCTGGAACTTCATTCACATCGTGATCCGTGGGATTTTCCCGGATCACTATTTCCTTACTCTCAAAATGGTTTGTTCCTAAGAAGCCCCTTGGTTTCCCAGATTTTAAAAATGTTTAAATTGAATAACTGTCATATATCAAATTTTAAACCCTTACAAGGTATTGGGCTACCAGTCAAGCTAAATGTTGGTAAGTGGCAATGGCTAGTTTTTGCCTCCTTTTTTGAAACATACTTATTCCAGGACCTAAGTAGCTAATGATGACTGCTTCAAGCCTCTAGTTGCTTTAGAAAGGAGTGGCGTTACTCCTTTAATATCCAAAATAGCACATTCAGAGGCCTAGAACCTAAGGGGATTACTGTGGTTGGTTTAAATAATTTAATCCTTGAATAAACTTACTTGTCCCTATTAATGACCAAGCTCTCTCTTTTTTTTAAAATAAGTTTATTTATTTATATTTTTGGCTACATTGGGTCTTCGTTGCTGTGCGTGGGCTTTCTCTAGCTGAAGCGAGCAGGGGCTACTTTTCGTTGTGGTGCGGGGGCTTCTCTTGTTGCGGAGCACAGGCTCTAGGCTCGCGGGCTTCAGTAGTTGTGGCATGTGGGCTCAGTAGTTGTGGCTCACGGGCTCTAGAGCACAGGCTCAGTAGTTGTGGTGCACGGGCTTAGTTGCTCCGTGGCCTGTGGGATCTTCCTGGACCAGGGCTCGAACCCGTGTCCCCTGCATTGGCAGGCAGGTTCTTAACCACTGCGCCACCAGGGAAGTCCCCCAAGCTCTCTTAATAATGAGGGTGTATTCCTATAATAGGTGTGGTAATGCTAGTATCTGAAGAGAAGAAAGCATCTTTTTGGCCCCCTCCTCTACCCCAGGAAGCCAGAACCACAGAATAGGAAAAGAAGTAGAAAATACCTTCCCGTGTGACCTGAGAACTGAGTCACAGCAGGGTGTGGCATTGTGGTTAGGGCTTTCAGAGAACTGGTGTTCCAGTGAAATTGGCCATGCCTTTATATTTTTTTACAGGGAAGGTAGAAAATTTGAACTGTGTGTGACAGCTGGGCTCCTTAGGAGCTCTTTCGATGAGAAATCAGTGGGCCTGTGTACGTTTGCTACTTCTCACCAAAAACTCTTGTTCTTATCCAAATGACATAGTCGTATTGCAAACAAGTTTTGGGAAGTCTTAGATTACACCATCTATTGCAAAGAAAAGGGTAGGGTGGGGAGAAAAACCACAAAGATGCCTCATCTAGTTGAACTATAATGTAACCCCTAGCATGTGTAGGCTTTTCCTTGTTATCTCATTTCAATCCTTGTTAACGGCTGTGTGAGGTGGGACAAACTTCGAGACTGAACTTCGTTGGTGATCTTGACTCTTCTGGGAAGTTAGGGGCCAAAGGACAGGATTCTTTCCTTCGTGTCTGTTGTGGCCACTTGACCCACTGTGGCCACCTCATCTCCTGTGCGCTCTGCTTTCAGCCTGGAGTAGCGTGGAATGTGGTCTGTCTGGTTTGTTGAGGTCCCTTGTGAAACTCACCAGGATGCTAGCCCAGGTATGGGGCAGGGAGCTACACATGTGGACTGGTTAACTGGCAGAGCTGTAGTCACTAGCCCTTTAAATCCTTTCTGGAACAAGTTGGAGCATCAAGAATTTAAAGAAGAAAGATCCCATATTCTAAAAAGCAGTACTTTAGCCCCAGGGATTGTTGCTGTCTCTTCCCGTGGTTAGATACTGGAGTAGCTTGAAGTTCTGTCAGCATGTTAACAACAGATTTTTTTCTCAGAGAAGCTTAACAGTCTTGTTCTGCACGAGGGAAAGTGGTTCTGTCGCAGTGACCCGTGAAGCCAGAGGAACCCTCCTCTTACCTCTGCCCCTGCTTGTGCTGGAACCAGGCTGTCAGGGTGCCGTCAGCTAACAGTCTGCCCAAGAAAGCCTGAGTTGGCTCACCATGTTCTTGGAGGTGCTTGGAGGGTTGACATGGGTTGGGTCCAGAGGGGCATACATTACTAAGCCCATCCTCAGCAAGTGGTACACTGTTCTTCTTCGACAAGTTAAGATGTGGCTGGAGAACCAATTAGCAGGAAACATAACTGGTGTTGCAAGTCATCTCAGTTACATGTCTTGAGCCAAACTTTTGGGTTTGTTTTGTATTGGGATTTTTTTACTCAAGGATCACATTCACGCAAAGGCATCTATTAACATCACATCTGTATCAGCTGATCTTGAGGTAAACTCCGACAGATGTTAGATGGCCATGTCTGAAGTGACTGGCCTGGATGCCCGGGGTCACCTTCCATCCTTGAGCCCCTAGTGCCACTGTCCTTGGTCTTCCTCATCCATGGTCTTCACTGCCTCTGAGAACACCTCCTGTTGAACAGGAGAACAGAGTGGGGAGGAAGCGAGTGTCGAGAGGGTTAGTTGGAACAGTCTTATGAGGGGCTTTGAAGAAGTGAACTAGAACAAATAGGTATACTTGTGTGATATGATTTCTTTCCCTAAAGCACCAAACTTATTTTGGAGGCTGGGTCTAAGGAAGCAAAGAGCTGATTCTTAGATACCCCAGGACACATGGTTCTTGAGGTTGTACAGCCTCTGGGAGTTAAATGCACTAAACAAAATTCAGACCCCTGCATTTTATTGGTGGTAGCCAAATGAGCTTACCTTATATAACAGTCTGTTCAAAGGTTATTACCCAAACCACATCTTAGGGATAAGAGAAATTCTGCCTACTTCAAATGACCTGAATTAACTGGCATTCCTTTCCTAGTTTACAGTAACACTGCAACTGTTTTCAGTAGGCTGGTCTTCCAGGTACAACTTTGAGGTTCTAAGAGTTAGCAGATGCCATCCTTTAAAATACTGGGAACTCCCTTTCTGTGGGATGAAATCTGCTGTGTACAATATTTGAGTCTATAATTTTAAGACCCACCAGTGTTCTCTCAGCACCAAATGAGAACTCAGTCTTTGTTTTTCTGCATGTTTCACTGACTTGTTATTCCTGACAAATCATAAACATTCATCCTATTCAAGGACAGTTCGAAAAACTGTACACTAATAGACTCTTAGATTTTCTCCAAGTCTAATATTCTGCCAGTGAGCTACCTGTGGCTTGGCAGACACGCCCGTGTGTCAGCCCACCTCAAAACCCACCTCTCTTGACTTGCTGGGAGGCTTGGGAGCAGCTGGAGCTACCTGAAAGTGGAAGTCAGAGCAGCAGAGAGAATGCGCTACCCTTATGCTATCAAAATGCCTGCTCACTCATTCTTTCGTGAGTCTCTAACCAAAGGAGGATTCAGGCTTGCTCTAAACAGTTGGAGCTATTTAACTTTGCTGAATTTCTTCCTCCAAAGTATGTGGATAATCATACCAGCAGAGGAAGTAAGGATTAGTAGCTATTGTAAAGCATCCAGCTAGCACTGTGTGGTGTGTGGAGAAAGACAGTTTTATTCCTTTTCCTTCTTTCCTGTCACTGACTTCTTTCAAGGATTCACTGGTGATGAGGGCCCTGAAATAGAAGTGCTGTCCACAGACACTGCTAACGTCAGATAGGGCTGTTTGGATTTCTTCCGGTTGCATCATTCTGTGGATGCACTTGTGTTCTTGTTCCACTCCAGTGGAACCTGAGAGGTTTATCAAGGCCAAAAGTAACAACCAGGCCTAAAAGATCAGAGTAGTAGTCAGTGTATTTTTATTACCAGCACTGGGGAGAGAAGCAGTGAGGTGGTACCAGTGTATACAGAGCTTGACTTTTTCCCACTGCAATGAAAAATGAGAGCCCTTTCCAGTCGGTTCCAAATGTGTTTGATATGAGAGCTTCCTTGGAAGTTTCAGGTTTATTTCATCCTACAATGCCTTCTAAAAGAGGAAAGAGCAGCAATGAAATATTATGTCTCATCTGATTTAGAGATGAGACATCAACTTGCAGATGAGTTGACCTGAAGCACAAAAAGTTTGAGAAAGGGACAGCTCTCTCCAGTATGATAGATATTCCATGTTGTAATATTTGCTTTTTTCACTATTATTCCAAGAGTCTTTAAAATTAGTGAGACCATTCACCTTTTGAACTAGAAGAACTTGCCATTGTACTCTGCTAAGGTAATTGCTTTATCATTACTCAGTTCATCCTTCTCTTAACAAAAAATTAACCTCCCATCAGCCTCTCTACTCCTCAAACACTGGCCTACAGGTCATAATTCATGTTCCCTATAACCTCCTTTCACTCCTTTAGCACTCACTCATTGTCCCTCGTCCTTACCAGGAATTTAATGTGGAAATCAAAGAGCAGAGTTGGGAGTCATATAAGGTGGGCCACTCAGGGCCTCTCAAGGTATTGATCCCTTCAGGGGGTCTGGCCCTCAGCTCTGTGGGTCCAGGAACAGAAGTCTTGAAGTGTGCAGAGTTTATCAGGCTTTCAGACCCAGAGACTCATGCTAACCATGATGTATAAGCCCAAATGCCCGTGAGTAGTTTCAGTGAGCAAGAGACCTTCTGGCATCCACTGTCAGGAAGCCCTCTTGCTGGTATGAGGGCAACTGAGAAACTAAGTGAATAAGCAGAAGGCTGTTTGGTGAGCAAGGAGTTGGAACCCACCATCCAGGCTGTGAATTAAGCTGGTGATTCACTCCACAGAGTTATATGTTTAATGACCAAAATACCTTTATGAAATTCAGTCTCTCTTCCATGGCGAGTGTTGCTGTAAGACTATCAAATTCTCTTAAGTTCCCTTTTTAAGCTTTCTGCAGCTTTATTCTGATAAGTAAATAATAGCCCAGTTTGTACTGTTTTCTGTATACTTATCTAAGTCTACATCCTAGATTCCATGACTGGACTTAGTGTTCCCCAAGTTCTACCACTTAACCACCAGGATGATCACTTTAATTTGCATGTATTTCTTATTGGTCATGGAAGGATTAAATGAGTTAGTCTTCAAAAATTAATGTTAACATTATTATTCAATTAGATTATAAACCTTTTCTAATTATACACCTAATATAAAACGCCAGTCAAGCCATGGCATCTTGCACCTAGAGATGCTGAGATAAACATGGATATGGAAGTTAAGACATCAGGTATAGGCACTGCCATTCAAATCTGTCCAGCTCAAGACTGTGTTGCAACAATGGCAAGACCTGATATTGACTTGAAAGTTAAAGCTTCATTTCTCTTAAATCTAAAGTGTCCTTCCATATTTCGAGATTTAGTAAAATACATTGTGATGTTACTCGTGGCTTTTTTCTTTTTAAAAGATTTTAAGAAGATTTTTATAGATGTTTTATTTATTTTTTCTCTTGGTTCTCAATGTCTTTGGCCTGTTTTCATATTCTTCTACCTTCAGCACCTTTCATTCTTATTTAGTCGTCCAGATCTTGGTGGTGATCCCTCGGTTGGGTTTATGTTCCAGGCCATTGCTTCTCAAATCTCTACATTCTCTCAGAAGTTTGGCTTTGGATTGAGTTTGGGTTCAAGAGGTAAAACTCAAACTGTACAATTTATATTCAAGATTGGTCTGTGCTAGTCTTAATACAAATCTTTAATACAAGTCTCTGCAAACATTCAGATGTCTATACTGTGACCACTTGCCCCTCCCCTCAACATACCTGGATTCTAGTTTGAGAAACAGGCCCATAAGAATACAATCTATGCTAACGTTCTGTTTGCGCAAATCCTTTGGTAGTGTTGGACTACTTAGTCCTCACCCTAAATCCAACCAATTTATTGATATAAGTGGTTAAGATTGAAAGACTGGTACTTACACTAAAGATTAACATGTAGTGACTAATGTCATAATTTGCTGGAATATGTGAACCCCAGGTGGGAAAATATTACAGCTTACTGTCAGAATATACCACTAGTTCATTCTGTTTGTTTGTTTCAAAGAGAAGTCTGTGCCTTTACTGGCCAAACAGGCTACTCAAGGTGGATGAAGCAGGAGGAGTGGGTGGCTCTGTGCTTCATAGGCGTGTAGGTGATAGAGAACTCGCCCAGGTAGTGGCCAATAATCTTGGGCTTGGTTTCCACCTGGGTGAAGGTCTTGCACGCCCACCATCTGGGCAGGATGATCTTCAGCACCTACAGCTTCTCTGTGGGCCGTGCCCCCAGGCTGGCCCTGCCCAGGTGCTTCTGCCACAGCCGCAGGGCACTGTGCAGCTGTGTCACTGTGTCAACAGGTCCAGTGCCCGGTCTAGGTGCTCACCAAAGTGGATGAACTTGCAGAAGGTCCACTGCTGCTTCTGCTCCACTTCTGCCACCTTGCTGGCTCCTTGGAGAGGACTCTTTTTTTTTTTTTTTAATTTTATTTATTTAGGCTGCACCAGGTCTTAGTTGCAGCACGCGGGATTATCGCTGTGGCACGTGGACTCCTTAGTTGCGGCATGCATGCAGAATCTAGTTCCCCCACCAGGGATCGAACCCGGGCCCTCTGCATTGGGAGTGCGGAGCCTTACCCACTGGACCACCAGGGAAGTACCTTGGAGAGGACTCTTTAGTTCTTAAAGTGTCAGAATCAAGAGAGAATCGTTGAGATACAAACCGCAGAGTCAAGAATACACACTTTGCGGCAGACAGCCTGAATTTGGATCCTGATTCTGGCACCTAGCAACTGTGTGACCTTGGGACCTTGCTTCAGTTCCCTCAGCTACAGAATGGCATACTGTAGCTGCCTAATAGGATTGTTGTGAGTCTTAAGAATTTCTGTTGAGCAGTTGAAACAGTGTTTGGGATCTTGTAAGTAATAACTGTTAAAGCATCCTAAAATTAAGAAATATTTAGGTCCTCAGATTGGCCTTTTATTTTTTTTTGTTTTTGGTTTTGTTTTGCGGTACGCGGGCCTCTCACTGTTGTGGCCTCTCCCGTTGCGGAGCACAGGCTCCGGACGCGCAGGCTCAGCGGCCATGGCTCACGGGCCCAGCCGCTCCGCGGCATGTGGGGTCTTCCCAGACTGGGGCACGAACCCGTGTCCCCTGCATCGGCAGGCGGACCCTCAACCACTGCGCCACCAGGGAAGCCCTGGCCTTTTATTTAATAAAAAAAAGTTTGTAATGTGAAAATTCCTAAGTATGTTTCTTTGTCCTAAATTAACAATACTTAATTTTCTTAAAATCCTGCCAGTTCCTCTAGGTATTTTATTTTCACTCTGTAACTCAGGGATATCTGAGGTCTTACAAATTGCTACCAGTTTTGTGATTGTTAGGTTAAGTTAGTGAACATTTCTGGGCTTTACTTTCTAAAACCCAGCTTCTTTATCTGCAAAATGGTGTTCCTAACAGGATCTACCCCACAGGATTGCTGGGAGGACTGGGAGGATCCTGCCACTGTCATGTGACGTTTTGAGTTACCATGGCAATAAGTATGATGTGTACTTTGTCACAGTTATTATTTGTGGCCCAGGCCAGTAAGAGCTGTAATAACATATATTATAATTAATCTTGTCATCCCTGTTTCTAGGCTGCCACCTTAAAGACTTCGGAGACTTGAGTTTTACCCCAGTTCCCAAAGATGATCTCTATAATAACTTGATAGTGAATCCTCGCTCAGTGGGCCTTGCCAACCAGGAACTAGCAGAGGTGGTTAGTAGAGCAGTGTCAGGTGGCTACAGCTGTGTCACCGTGGGAGGAGACCACAGGTAAGCTGGGAGCCAGGGGTAGTGGAGGGGCTGGATTGCATCAGCCCATCAATTAGCTTCTTTGTCTCACTTGCCTCATTTAGAGTAAAATACCCTTTTGAATTTTTAGGGTATAACGTGCATAGTATTTTCATGTCTAAGATCATGAACCACTGGAGAAAATATCACGTAGTATAAGTTCAGAGTTAAACTAAGCAAAGTTTTTAGACAGTATGTTTCATGCTTATTTCTTGGAAAGCTTTCTTAAAACTGTCTCATGACTTTCATTTTGGTTATTTAGGAGAATTGGAGGGATCTATTGATAGGCTGAATTGGGGCTTTTTTTTTTTTTTTTTTAAAAGCATTTCTGCTAATAGGTTTGTTAGAAATGCCCCACTTGGCATGTGAATACATTCTCTACCCTGCACAGTATTGTATTAGCCTCCCTAGGTGGCTAATACATTAGATCCTTCCTCTCAGTGAAATCAGCATGCACTTTATCGAGCACTGTTCTGATGAGTTCTCAAGCAGTGCTGAGGATTATGGGAAACTTGTGATCTATTAGGATTAAATGAAATAAATACACATGGAATGAAAAAAATATTGAATCCTACATCTCAGAAGGAAGAGATCAGTCTAGGCTAGAGTAGTCAGATTTCACAGGGAAGTGTGATCTGAGCTAAGTAATGAAGATTTTTTTGGTAGAAAGAAAAATGGCATTGAAGCACTAGGGATATCAAGCACTTCATACATATTCTCAGTTAATCCTCAAAATAATGCAATGAGGCAGATACAATTTTATCTAATTCACTGCTGGGTACACTGAGGGACAGAGGTTAGATAACTTACCCAAGGTCTTAGGGCCAGGAAGTAGCAGAGCTGGGATTCAAGTCCATTGTGACCTCTATGGGCAATTAAATTTTCTTTTGAGATCTAATCTAGCAACTTCCCCTGAGGTACTCAGAGAGCTTCTCAGATCACTTAATGGAACTGCAAATGCAGGTAGATTCCTCATCAAGAATAAAATTTTAAGTAGAATAAGAAAGTCAGTCACAGGTTCTCTACTGAAATTGATTAAATAACCCAAGGGTGGATCTCTTGTCTCTTAGCTCAGTGCTCAAAGTTCATTCATTGGCTCTCTTCTGGTCAGCATACTATTTGGGGACTGCTTATTACTGTAATTATCATAATCCTTGCTTTTCCTTTGTTTCTGTCTAGATTGCAGCTCTATCACTGCTCCCTGTTTCCTGTTCAGTGCTAAAACCTAGGCTGTCTGGAAGATTCTAGAAAGGAAGGGATGTGTGAATAACCTGAACAGCTGTTGAATATTTTAAAGGAAGAGGCATTTTTAGGTCACTCAGCTCCCTTTAATAGTACAACATTCACTACTGCTTTAATCGTCAAACCAACTCTGACTTAAACAGGCTAAGATTATTATCCCTATCTTCTAGAAAGGGAAACTGCAGTCTAGATAGATAGTCTTGCCCTATTTCACACATTTCTTCCTAGAAAGACCCCCAATATTTGGACTTAATCCAGTGCTTTTAGCGCCAGACCATGCTATCTCTCGAAAAGGTCCTATGTGGGACATGGAGCTTAAAATGCTACCTCAGGCTGTACTGATCAAGAAAGATGACTGTAGTTAGTTCCTAAGATGCTTAAGCTGCATTTCTCATCTATGTCAAATTCTTTGCTTCCTAGGAAGCTTGGGCAGCTTTCCAAGCACAATTTCAAAAGCTATATTCCTACAGGTCAGACAAGGACAGTTGGCTAATGCAAGCGGAGATCAAGGACAAAGCAAAAACCAGAAACACTTAATGATATTTGCATGCCATGCTAATGTATATAAGATAACATGGAAATAAACTTCTACTTTATTCAGTCATCTAATGAGGTCTTTAATTGGGTTGCCCTGTTAACTTTGATGTCTTTAAAAACTTTGACTTCTTGTTTTAGGAAATATCACATAATCTTTCTAAACAGCTGTAATACTAATTTTTATCCTTAACAAGTTAATATAACTGATTCTTTAAAAGTAATTAGATCTCCCCGGTCTCTCAAAAGGTATTAAGTAGTATTAGTGAGTTGTTACATACAGCCCATATCATTTAACAGGATTTCATCTGTTGAACAAATATTTTGGGTCCTTTTCTGGGCCAAGGCTAATGGATCCAATTAAAGGGATTTGGGGGCAGCAATGACACCTGTCACACTACAAGGATAACCAGTTGTCAGCTTTGAATCTTTAGAGCCTTCCATTTCTCCCTGTCTCTCTCTCAAGTCTCATCTTTGGGAACACAGTCCCAGGGACTCTGTCTCATCCAAATCCAGCCTCAATCTAGGGCCTTGACTTTGCCCTGAGGACAAAGTGTGAGCTGTGCTGGCTGAAGATATTTGTTAGTGATGCTTGCCAAGCGGAAGGCCTTTAATATTACTGTTTGTTCTTTGCAGCCTGGCAATCGGTACCATTAGTGGGCACGCCCGGCACTGCCCAGACCTTTGTGTGATCTGGGTTGATGCCCATGCTGACATCAATACACCCCTCACCACTTCATCTGGAAATCTCCACGGACAGCCAGTTTCATTTCTCCTCAAAGAACTACAGGACAAGGTTAGTGGGCTGAAATGAAGAGAACGTTGAACAGCTTGCAAGGGTTATCCTGGGGCTTTGAGAGTCTAGTTCAGTAACATTTCTGTGAAGGATGGGTTTATGGTGGCTGTAGTAATGCTTACCACTCCTTCATTTGTTCATCAAACATTATTTTGGACCAGACAGTCTAGATGCTGGGGGCATAAAGATGACTAGGACATGGTCCCTGCTCTTAGGGGGGATCATAATCTCATAATAAAGGAATGTGGTGAGTGGGTAGTAACTCTAGTGATCTGATACACTTACAGCCAGAAGACTTCTGGTAAGAACCTCCTAGGCCTCATTCTCAGACCCACTGGTCTAGAAGACAAGTAAAACCATGATTACGTCTAGGTAATCTTTTCCCAGGCTGTTCAGAAGACATGGGAGACCATGCTAGGCATAGACTAGAATCTGTGTATCCCTCCCCTCAGTGAGGGACCAAGTTAAACCAGGACAGTACAAAGGTTATTCACTAGGCAGAATTCACGTTTTGGTTGTTGGGGACTTGAAACGTAACCCAGTTGCCATCTCAAGAACCAATCTGTAAACAATTCAGTAGTGTGCAAAGAGATGGAAAGGCCTAATCAGCGGTATTCCTGCTATTTAGGTAAGTTAATGAGAAACCAAGGCCACCTTAGGAGTAGGTATTTTATTCTTCAGCTGTGTTCTTCAGCTGCCCTTCTGAATCACTTCCACTTCTATCAGTTCCTTCCCAGATCAAGTGTGTCTGCTGCTTTACCCATATACTGTGGGTAAGAGGAGAAAGCACACTGGGAAGCACACGGGGACTATCTTGATGAGATCAAGAATCCTTGATGAATCCTGTTCATTCCTCCTTCATAGGTCCCACAACTCCCAGGATTTTCCTGGATCAAACCTTGTATCTCTTCTCCAAGTATTGTATACATTGGACTAAGGGATGTGGATCCTCCTGAACAGTAAGTTGATACATTAGAGTTGAGCTTTGGGCCTGTCCTGGCCACTAATGTTCCACTTGATGGGTTGTTTCTTGCCTTAACCTGTTGTAGGTCACTATGAAGACAACCCCCCGCCCCCCCACATTTGATTAAAAATGCTCTTTAAACTAAGGCTTCCTTCCTTTATATGTCACCAGTTTTATTTTAAAGAATTATGATATCCAGTACTTTTCCATGAGAGACATAGATCGACTTGGTATCCAGAAGGTCATGGAACAGACATTCGATCTGCTGATTGGCAAGTAAGTAACTACAATGGATATCTACTTCTAGGTCCCAAAGGGAACAGGACAGATTCTCAGTGGGCAGTACACTTTAGCCTGTCTCTTGAGGATAATGACCTTTCTTTTAAAATAAAAGCAAAACATGTACCTATAAAAAAATTCAGAAAGGGAAAATATGAAATATAGGTCATATTTTTCTTCTGGGGTTGGGAGGGAAAACAGCTCTTATGAATTTCTCTTTCCATTTTTAATGCTTACCTTTTGAGAGGAGAAGCATTCAACTGTCCTCTTCTTCCCAGCCTCACAACTGCTTCATCTGAAAGTTTTATATTAAGCAAATCTTGGTAGTGTAGAAAGATGGGAGATGAATACTAATCAAATGCTAGTTAAGAACATTTTCCCAGTGCCGAGTCTTCATTTCTGGGTGATTAACTGTCACCTTGGTAGTATGCCATTTCTTAAGCTGTTAAGAAGTGCAAATAATTTACTGTATAGGTGTTTGCTGTATGTTAGCTTCAGCCACTGGACACCTGGGCTAAACAAGTTAGAAGTAGGAGATGGTAAGATTGCAAACATAAACTCAGAGTTAAGTTCAGAGCTGCTGTTATTCTCTCAGAGTATAACAGCAACTGCAACTGTAACCTAGATCAATCCAACTTAAACTACAATCTGTCAGAACCCATGTCCTATGGAAGTGAGGAATTCCCTCTATTGATAGTTCTTAACGTAAGAGCTCTGATGCCCAGGGTACATCAGAAATACAAATTGGAGTTAGTCTGTCTGAGGCACACAGAGCAAAGGGCAAAATTATGAAATGGTGCGTAGGCATCTGACATACTCAACAGCTTCCAGAATAGGAAATCTGGAAATGTGCTATATTAACAAAGTACTAGGATTAACAGCAACAAAATCAAGGAGTTGCAACTGTAGGAAGGACGAATGTCCAAGTACAGCCCAAATGACTACTCTTACTCTACTCCTTTCAAGAAGACAAAGGCCAATCCATCTGAGTTTCGATATTGATGCATTTGACCCTACGCTGGCTCCAGCCACAGGAACCCCTGTTGTAGGGGGACTGACCTATCGAGAAGGCATGTATATTACTGAGGAAGTACACAATACAGGTAAGCAGTGATCAACCTGCTAACTACATAATATGCCGAAGCCTCTTGCCTGCCAGGGGATCTTTTCTACTATTACGTCACTGCCGACACTGTTTTTGCTTAAACGTCTATAGCTATAAGTCATGTGGTCAGGCTAATAAGGGACAGTCATTTAGAGGCATGTTTGGACCTGGCTTTATAACAAAATATGCCAAGGTAACACTGAATAAAAAATTGTCTGTCTACTTAAACGTGTAATAAATACAAGAATAAACTGCCAAACTGATGCAGTTCTTTGCATCTGAATTGTATAAAGGCAGATTAAGATTGAAAGCCAAGGCCAAATAGCTATAATTTTAAGCCTGACACTAAGAGGTTGGTTCACTGGGAGTTAAGAATGTCAAGTCAAAGCTTCTCTTGAAGATGTTTCAAAGCTGGACAATACCTTGGGTCCTTTCATGTAAGTCTTATACTAGGGCTTGTTTGATAGGACCTGTAATAGGGGGATACTGGAAGATGAATGGCTGACAGGAAGATGAGTAAACTGAATGCAAGATCATCGAGAGTAGCTACAAGAGGTTACTATCCCACAACTCATACTCATTTGCAAACAGTTTCCATTTCTGTCAGAAAGCTTTTGGTTTTAAGGCTACTTTAAATGACCTCTCATTGCAAAATTTAAGCAACTACCACATGGTACTTCAATACCACCTTGTGAAATTAGGGTCAAGATAGCATAGAAACCTCACACTGAAAGCTTCAGGACCATAGAAAACCCTTGACTAGTTGGGATAGATATGGAAATTGAGAAATGGTCTCCCTGGCTCTGGAGCCTACCAGAGCCTTAGGCACTAAAGAAAGGGGAAGAATGCTTGTCCATCAGATCTGACAGGGGCAAGATAGCCTTATTCTCAGACCCACAACTGTAGATGTTGTCAATTGTCCTTGGCCAGTGAACCTGGAAGTTCAATTCTCCATTCTGGTTCCCAGTAACACAACTTAGAGCACAGGCTGGTAACCTCTAGCACTTAGATGGGGCAGTGGTCATGCCGTGTCCCTCCCTCCCCTGCTGCAATGTTATTCTAAAAGGCTGTCTGTCCTGACACTTGTCAACTAGATAGATAAAGCAGTTTGCTTAAATTAATTTACAAGGTGGCAACAGTCTAGAAACATGGGTAATATATATTTTTAATAGCTTGTACCCTCTTGATTTACTTCTGGGCTATGAAAAGGTCCACGTTTAGTCAGTGGAAATCAGACACGCAAGCCATCAGACACAGATGAACGTGCAGGCAGGGGTTGGTGGAAACGCTATAGTAACATACCTGCTCATTGTAGTTTTGCACAGCGCACTGAACTCTGCATTGCTAATAAGGGACGGCACACTGAGCGGACATAACAGCACTGAACATAACATGTATCGGTACTATAATGTAATATTGGTAAACCAATAGGTATATTCACCCCTGCTTCCAGGCTTTACGGCCGCCCTAAATATTCGGATACTTATATTCTCCAGTGCTAGTTTCTTCAGATGACTCTTGCAGGAGGTAGATTAATATCATCCAGAATAACCAACTATATATACCTAGAAGTATATATATATATGTATGTACGTACGTACGTATGTACTGGGGTGGTGGTAGAGGGCAGGTCTGGATAGATTCTTTTCTGGTCTAATCTTCCCATCTCAAACCCTTTGGCACAAGTTCCCAAACTGTCACAGAAGGTAACTGGAGTTCAAATTAAAGTATGACCAAGTCTTCCCTTGACCAAGTGCAAGATGCTGGGTTAGTCTGATGGGAGACCTAAAAACTGTGTCCGAAGTGGAACCTGCCCTCAGAGCTCCGGGGTGAGAGTGAGATATGCAGTAATAACTATACTTTAGGGCACATGGTGCCTTAAGAGATATAGATGCAGCAAAAGAGTTCAAAAGTGGGAACCGTGCTCTGGCTAGTGAGATGTGAGAGATCTGCTCTTCATGCAACTACAGGCAGGCATCTAGGAGGGCCCAGAAACACTGGAAATGACACATTTTCCCGACTAGGTTGGAAACTCTTGCTACCACCCCCCTACCCAGCTCCTACCCGAACCGGAAAGCCTGTCAGCTATGCCTGTTACGTTCACTGAACAGGCATAATTGATTTTATTACCTTAAAGGTTTCTTTCAATCCTACTCTGGTATATGAGTGTTTTTAACTTAAATTCATGCCCAAGAGAATGAGGAATAAGGGGCTTCCTGACGGTGGATAATTTTATAGTAGAAAATAACTTGTTTTTTACCTTAGCTTGTTCTACCCAGGTGGGACGACTCTCACTGAAAGTAGCAGCTAGGAAGTTTTTTTGGTCGTACTTTGTTCTTTCAGGGTTGCTCTCAGCACTGGATCTTGTGGAAGTCAATCCTCGGTTGGCTGCGTCGGAGGAAGAGGCCAAGGCTACAGCCAGCCTGGCAGTGGATGTGATTGCTTCAAGTTTTGGGCAGACAAGGGAGGGAGGGCACATTGTCTATGACCAACTTCCTACTCCTAGTTCACCAGATGAATCGGAAAGTGAAGAACGTGTAAGAATTTAGGAAATACTGTGTGCGACACGTGTCTGTCGCAATGGGCATTCCAGAGTTGGGAGGCATTTGTGGTGACAGATACTAAATGATCGTCTGGGTCAGTACTGCCTTAATGAGAACATTTGTGCATTCTCACAATTGTAAAGTTTCCTTCCCCTTCATTTTGGTGACCGATAATACTGCTGTAAATGTATTTGGTTTTTTGAAGCTCACAGGGTATTAATATGTTACAGCACTATGTAAACTTAAAGAAGTCATAAACAGCATTTACTACCTTGGTATATCATACTGGTCTTATTGCTGTTCCTTCACATTTAAGTGGTTTTCCATCTTCCTCCCTCCTCCCACAGTCTGGCTACACAGTGCCTTCTTGAACCGTTAGCTCACAGCAACAGTTAAGATTTTTCCACGTCTCTAACACCATTCACAGAGTCACAGTCCTGGTCCACAAACCGTTCCCTGTAGGAGGTTCAGTGCTTGCGAAAGAATCTGTAATAAACCAGGCCTCCCAGGATGGCTAGCTCCAGTAAGATGACAATGGAAAGTAGCAGCTTGTTGGTTGTCACTCTACAAGGAGAAGCAAAGTGGGATGTAGTCAGAAGTCTGGATAACCTATTTCTTTCCATTCTTAATACTTAGGGGTTTGACCTGGGGCCAAGGCCAGATACTGTGAGGCAGACTGAATTTTTGATCACGTAGCCACTTAGTATTACCAGCTAAAGAAACTTATAAATAATTACTATCTACCTCACAGAAATATTGAAAATTGGGGCAATAGATACCAAAGCATATAAATGTTTTTTCTACAATGTCTTCAAATGGTAGTTAGTACTTCACTTTAAAAATAGTTTTTCTATGAGCAGCTAGTTCGAAAAATATTAAATATACGTAAGAAGTACACCATTTCTGAAATCAGGCTGAATCATATTTCAAAACAGCAGAAATACAAACCCACTACCTAACCATCTAGAGCTGCACTGATTGATTACATAATACAGCTGTGAGCACACATTAGGAGAAGGGTTGGTGACAGACACTCCAGTGCTGAAGTCCAGCTCGGGTGGGGAGAGGGGTTCCTGCTTTAGGATAAGTAACTAACTAGAAGCTGAGTAGTGCCTTTCAATCTCTTATGAACTTCTTGCCCTTTTTACTTTCTTCCTCTATGGGTACCTTTGTAAAGGCAGTAAATTTTTTGAAGCTCCTATACTCTTTTCTTAACACAAAAAAATCTCATCACTCTAAACTGAACGTATTCCCCTATTCCACAAGGAATTTGCCACCGTTTAGGAAAATCCCACGCTCCTGCTTGTTTCATGACTTGGCTGTAGTTTGTTTCATGCATACCTACACCCACTTACCCCAAATTCAGCCTCAGTGGCAATACTTCCTTTCTGCCCCTGGTTTTGTTGCTGTCAGCACTTACCTCAACGTTTTTTGTTTTTTTTTTAAGTCAACTTCTACTAACAAGACAGAACTCCCAAATAAGGGGTTGACTCCCATGAAGGGCAAGCAAAGCCAAAAGCAAGTACGAAGCAGTAGCAGTGAAAAGTTTTCTAATTAAGTTTTTACAGATTTATTTCCAGGAATATGAAGCTCTATTCCCATGTGCTGTCTTCTCTAAGGAAAGTAAGCTGGGATTACAAGTCCTTCCAGGGACTTCCCTGGTGGTGCAGTGGTTAAGAATCTGTCTTCAATGCAGGGGATGCGGGTTCAATCTCTGGTCGGGGAACTAAGATCCCACATGCTGCGGGGCAACTAAGCCTGTGCGCTGAAACTACTGAGCCTGTGCACCACAACTAGAGAGAAGCCCACGCACCGCAACTACTGAGCACGTGCACGGTAACGAAAAAAACATCCCGCATGCCGCAACAAAGAGCCTGCGTGCTGCAACTAAGACCCAAAGCAGCCAAATAAATAAATAAAATAAAAGTCCTTCCAATGGACAAAGTTTCCACCGCTCTAAATCAGAGCAGTATATATACTTTTAACAAAGGACTTTGTCCTGGGATATTTAACTATACGATATTTTTTATTTCTTCTGCTTTATTAGCACCTTTGCCAGTCACTGTTTAAAGCTTTGACATTCTTGGTTGAAAGATATTAGAATTAAGAGAAATTAATCTTGTGACTATTTTTAAAACTTACTTTCTGGACATTGAACGGAGAATCTTCCGACTTTTGCTCAAGTTTTCACCTGTGTTTACCAGCTGAGAAGAGAAAATAGCAATTATTTCCCCCTTCTTTCGAAAGTACACACTATAGAATTGAACATTCCTAAACTGACAGTGGGCATTAAGGGGTATATGTTGAAAAACTCCCAGAAATCAAATCAATTTAAATGATGGCCTCTGCATATAAGCAGAAGAAACTGGAAAGGATAATATACTTTAGTACTCATCAAGTAGGCCTAGGAATTATTATATCCCAAGGTTGCTGTGGGGAGACTTCTGGGACTGGGCTAATCTTTCACCTTGACTACTCAAAACAAAGTCTTCAAGTGTACCTGCCAGTAACTGACGTAACTGAGCAACTTAAGATTTGAATTTCATAAGCCAAACTCCAGAAGAGCCTCTTGAGTTAATGTTTGTTTTTGCAGGCTGGTGGACTACCATTTTTGGGATCTGGTTCTTTCTTTTTTCTTTATCCCTTTAAGAGACACACTGAATTGTGAAAGGAATTAAATATTTTTTAAAGCCTTTTTTATTCCCTTTTGGTTGCCTGTTACTAATCTATATAGCTGGAGGATATTTCAACAGATGCCACCTGCCATCTGTTCCTGTTCCCCAGCGACCTTGTTAAGTTGATCTCTCAGCTCATTTCTCAGCTTTTAAGTTCAACTAATCCACCTGGTTAAGTTCAGAAGTGAAAAAAACACACAATCTGTAAAACAAATTGCCTTCTGTACAGCTTAACTTGAATTCGGTACTTTATTGTGGATTTTCACTAAGGAGGGAAGGGGGCATCATTTTGACTTAATTTTAAGAATGGAGAATTACAGCTACTAAGCTGGAAAAATAACTCAGTGTGGGGATTTCAGATGATTTTCTCATATATCTAAGTCTTGCCCACAGTATCTGTTTTTCAGTTTGGATCTGCCTCATGCTCTTAAGAATACAGCATTCCATTGGCAAGTTGTACTATTTTTAAAATTCCTTTGCAGATGGTACAGAAAGGAAGAATGAATTGTTTTCCAGAGCCTCTTAGAGTGTAGTAGATTAGACACCACAGTATAGTCATCATTTGGCCTGAGTATTTGTTTTCTTCTCACAATGATCTCCCTTACCTTAGGTAACAGTAAAGAGTTAGAGCCCAGAATTGAACCTCTGTAAATTGTCAGTAGTACTATTTTATGACATGTGGAAAATAGCCTTGGCTCTAAATGACATGAAAGCATCATCTACTTAAAGAGATCTTAGCTTTCCTAAGAATAGCAGATGTTCTACTAGACATATGAGAAATGAAAATCTGATTCAGGACCTAGTAAAAGGATGGAGTGGCTACAATCTTATTTGACAATCTTCAATAAATGCAGAAATTGGATTTCTGCAGTCCACCCCCTACCCCCCGCCCCCGCCATGACTTCTAAATCTTAGAAGTAAAATTACTTCCAAGGGATATCTTTCAGCCAAGCAAACTACAGACAGAGAAAAGAGTAAGAACCTAAAAGGTCATACCCTGAATTTGGAACTGTAGTAGCTGCTGGCACTAGCAAGGCATCGGGGTGTAACGGGCCCACCTACTTTCCCCACTCTTGCCCCTCTCCCCATCCACTCAGACTTACTCTACTCTTGGTACGTTCCAACTGTTCACGTTGCTCCCCCAGTTCTTCTATGATTTCTGAGCCAATCTGGTCAGTCTCTGCAGCAATCCGATGAGAACGCTCAATACTCTGGGTGGCCCGGTTCAGGCTGTCGGTGCCTTGCAGAAGCAATGCCCTTTGAGGCTGTAGCCGATTCTGACAACAGTATGGAAGGGAAATGTTATACTTCTTCCATTATAAATGAAGTTATAAGAAGGAATATCGTGTGCAATAATTTTCATTACTTTTAAGGCAACCAAAGATGCTAACAAATCAAACTAAAAGAGAACCTGGGATTTAATCTAGGATCATAATACCTCCCAATTCACTGCTTCTTACACTTAAGTGAGGCAAGAAAAGGATTAAACACATCAGAGCATTTTCCCTGTGCTCCTGATGAATTTGAACTGGTTCATGTGCTTTCTGGACTAGCAACTTCTGAGAGGCAATGGCCCTGATGTGCGGTACAGTAGCTTCCCCAAAATGCATACAGCCTGTAATTTTGAGAGAGCAAACCAACTAAACTCTACCGCCCTAGAAATAGTTTCGTTCACTGAAAATGCCCACTGATTGGTGTTGAGGATTGAGGGACCATGAATAAGCTATTTGTTTTCAGCACATATAGAACTCATTTAAAAGTGTGAGACACTACCACATTCTGGGAAAAAAGTGGCTACACTCTTGGTAAGCCTCCAAAAGAATTTCACCTTAGGCCAAACACAGAAAACAAAAACTGAAGTTGTTGCACTGGTGATTTGCTCTCAGGGAAGGTAATATCTGGAGCCAAAACAGCTGCCCTAATTTCCCAAGCACCCTATTTCTAAATCTCCACCGAAGTTTTATTCCACCTATAATCCTAAGCACAGAAGGCATAAGGACAGAAGTAGCCTTTGTCAGGCCAGAAATAACCACTGACAGAAATGGATGCAGCTCTAAGTTCTCAGCTATTCAAAGCACGCATGTGAACACACTCAAAAAGGGGCTGGCTCACAAGGCCTATTACTGAGCAGGTGACTATTAGCACTAGACCCCACCACCAAGAAGGCAAAAGATGCATCCCCAGATCAGAAGCAACAAGAAGGCTTTTCAGTTCATATATGGCATATGAACAAGTGGATGAGGAAACCACTGAATGAGGCTGAAATAAATCCCAGTTACATTGGCTTATAAAGCAGCAGGAAAAAGGGGTTTTGAAAATAAAAGATGGGGATTTTCAACTGATTAGGCTTAAGAAAGAGCAGGAAGAGACAGTAAGGTCACACAGATCAACCCCAGATTCGGAACAATAATTCTACTGCAGGTGGTTTGTATATCTAAATAGTTTCTGAAACTAATAATTTTAAAGCAAAATTATTATTTGGAATTATCTCCCCCCTTTTTGTTTTCAGGGCTTTTTGGGTCACAAATGACCAAAGTCACTATACACCTTTCATCTCACTTTAACAAGCTCTACTTGCCAGCCTTTTCTCACCCTCCTTTCACAAGTGAATTTTGAAAATTTAACATTCTCAAATACTCTAGTTTTGACATCAGGAATGTCAGGCTAGTATCATTTGAATATCTCTTAAACTATATTCAGGATGTATCATGAAATAGGATTTGTTTAAAATTGTGCCGTTAGCCTTTCTACATCCGTGCAGTCTGCACTTGTGGGCCCTGTTCACTTCTCTCCCACATTACTGGTCAGGCCATTTCTATTTTGTGGTGTGGAATATAATCCCAAATGTAACACATAAAATTTAATCTTTGTGAAGTTTTATTCCTTTAACTGTGTTCTCTAGACAGTTTGAGAATACAGGTTTTCGGCTTAGACAGTCTAATTTTATAAATGAGAATACTGGAGGCTAGAGAGTCAGTCTGGCACACTTTCTATCACAACAAAGTAAGGTGTTAGCCCGCTTTTTAAGAAGCAGCCTGCTTTCTCTACTGTATCTGGGCTGTTGGGCCATCCTGATATAAATGTAAGGAAAAGCATGGGTTAATTTTGTAACAATACTCTGATAAATTAAAAGCCTAACTGAACTTTGGGGGCATATGTAAGAAAGAAACTGGATCAATGAGTCAGACTACAGAGTCCAGATGTAATATGAATAGGTAACACTTGTGTATCACCACTACACACCAAGCACTGTTTTATACATAAAGGATACAAAGAAATCTAAACAAGCAAATTGTTTGGAATGATCTGCATTAAATTCAGTAGAGGTGGGCACCCAAGGGGAGAAGGGGAATTGGATTTAAGAAAGAGGATAAGGTGGAAAAAAAGTCAAGTATGCACTGATGACATGAACTGTACTCTACAATACGGTTAATCATTGTACCACAGACCAGTAAGGGAAAAGACAGCTGAAGCTTACCATGTGCTCATTCTCTACAGCATATGTACCATATTTCATGTCTCCTCGACCCCCAGGAGTGGCTGTCAAAGGTGTGCTTCTCACTTCCCGATGGAGTTTGGCAAGGTCCTTCCGGTAGGTTCGAAGCTTAGACATCATAGGGTTACGAAAAGATAGGGGGGCATAACGTAGTTCCTCTTCCATCTCTGCCAGCTAGGAAGGCAGAAAGTAGTGAGTAGATGGTCTGCTGTTCTCTCTCATATGGGTAATACGTCTAGTTTGGACTAATCAAACCACAGATCACCGTAAATAAATACTCAACCATGTGGTCCAGGAGGGCAGGAACCACATGTGACACGTTCACTTCATTACTCTTAGTGACTGGCACAGTGCCTAGCAGGCATAGAACAGGCCTTCAAAAAGTATGTGATGAATGAGTGAGAAAACTAACAAGTACCTTATAGCTTATTAAACATTTTTTACATGCATTCTCTCATTTATTCCTCACAACAGATCAGTAAGGTAGGAAATACTACTTCTACTTCATATATAAGACTTGATGAAACCTACTCAAGATTACGTAACAAGAGAAGTCAGGATTCAAAAATCTTCAAATTCTCTTTTCAGTATACCAAGTTCTTAGCTTGTTATGGTTCAAGTGCTTTCATGAAGCACTCTGAGATCTACTGTACTAAAAATGCTAGGGGTATGGCATCAAGGTTCTTCCCTTCCTCCTCCTTCTGAAAATCAACTGTTTGTCTCCATGTCAGAATAACCAGGGGTCCAAATCATTCCCATTTTTCTGGGATAAGTAAACTGTAACACCTAGACCCAATTTACAGGAAGCCGTCTGTCTGGGATGGCCAGAGTAGGACTGGTTAATTTTTTTAAGTTCAGGGAAAGAAAGTATCTAAGCACCAAACAAATAAATTGGTATTAATTAAAAGGTTTTTGAAATGCTACCAAGATGTTAAGTGAAAAAGAAGACTGGCTCTGTAACAGGTATCATGGATATGCCCAGCTGTACACAGGTATTAGAAAAGTTTCTGGTACTCCCATTATGAAGGAGATAGTTTCCACAGTCTGGTAGGCTGATCCTTCTTAAAATAGATGCAGAATAGAGAAAAGGATGCAGATAAGCTTAACTTCTCAGAACTGCATTGAGATAAGGAAGTTGTTCTTCAACAAGCAATAAAGAAGTTCTCTGGCTTAAAAAGAATTTTTCAGTCAACTCTGGAGTAGCAAATACTAGGGGCAACTATTTCTTTGGAGTACTACCAGGGACCTGGATTTTAGCTCCAGCCTCCTAAAAGGTTTTGCTGAAGCCAGAGCACAATGATATGGAGAACAGAGGACCCTTACTTCGAAAAGGTGAGAGCAAAACTTGCTTTTTGTTTCTTTGTTTGTTTTTTGTTGTTGTTAAAGAAAAGGCACAGATTAAGAGAGAAGCAGTTCTTAAACTGCTCAGCAACCTGGACCAACATCTGACAAGCTTTGGGTCCTGACTGGGAACTCATCCTGTCCATGCATGCCTTGCCCAAGGTACCAAATCCTCCTGTCTTTTAAAACAGAAGGGAACAGGGACTTCCCTGGTGGTCCAGTGTGGTAAAGAATCCGTCTTCCAATGCAGGAGACGCAGGTTCGATCCCTGGTCAGGGAACTAAGATCCCACATGCTGCTGGGCAACTAGGCCCACGAGCTACAACTACTGAGCTCGCACGCCTCAACTAGAGAGCCCACGTGCTGCAAACTACAGAGCCCACGCGCCACAACTACAGAGCCCATTACTAGAGAGAGAAAAAAAACCCACACGCCACAACTAGAGAGAAGCCTGCCCACCACAACGAAAGATCCTGTGTGCTGAAACTAAGACCCGGCGCAGCCCCCAAAATAAATAAATAAATAAATAATAAAATAAAAACTACACTGGTATATATACAAAATTCAACACTCTCCAAAACAAACAAACAAACAAACAAAACCCCCAAAACCAGAAGGGAACATGGCTAGAACCACCTCTGAGCTCCATTTTGTGTGACAGTAAGTTTAACAAAGGAGAATAACTGATCTCAATGGCCAGCTTTTAAAATGAGATTTTAAAAGACCACCCAGGCAGAAGTATGAGAATGTCCTTATTACAGCAGCAATGTATTATCAAAGACTCATTTCAGGAGGGTCTCCAAGTTTTACCCATTTGTGTTTGCCCCTCAACACCCAGCCCCATCAACTGGCCTCATTTGGTAAGAAATAATCAAAAGCAAGATCAATGGACAGGAACAGTTAATCTGTGATCAGGTCACAAGCATTACTTCTGGAAAAGACCAACAAACAGGAAGAAGATATAAGGACTTGTTCCTTCTTCTCACCGTTTCATTTGCTTCCTGTTGCTTTTCATCAAAATCTCTGATCAACTTCTTCTTCTCTTCTGGAAAAGACAGACAAGTTTTCAATGCTCAGTCCTGCTTCCAAACATTCCTAGAGGCTATACCCCCTGCTTAGAATAAACTCCACATTCCTTTCCTGAGGGTACTACTACAGTACTTAATCACCCCTAAAAGACATTTAGAAACCTGGGGGAACTAGTTATCACAGTAACTGGGGGGAAGGGAGAGGGACGGTATTACCATTGGCATTAAGTGTCCAGGGAACAAGAATATCTATGCTATGGACAGTCCTGCATAACAATGATCTGGCCCCAAAGACCAACAGCATCCCTACTAGGAAAGACAACAGGTCTAAATCAATCATTGTCAGTCTTTTTTCACCCATCCTAACAGGAACCAGGCACACTTTCATCAATAAGAATGTTTAACAATACTAGTTCTCTGAAATCTTTGTCCCCATTTTCACTCCCACTGTAAATCACATCTCTATATTAACCCTTATCCACTGCTGTTCTGCAAAACAAATTCAAAACCCACCTACTCTGCTCGCTGGAGAGACTGCATGGTATACAGCACAAGTTTCTTAGCCACACCCACGGGCAGTGGTATGGGAAATGACGTAAAATACCACTGACTCACACAGGGAAGGTCACTCCTTGTTCAGTACTTTGCATCATATCATTTTAGTGCTAGTATGTCTTTAACAACTAAAAATTACTAATCTCCCCTTTTAACAAAAACAGAACAGGCTTTAGCTTCAAAGCAATAACATCTAACTAAAACAGCACTGTTTTGCCTTCACTGTATTTTTTCTGATCATTTAGATAGGTTCTATAGATTTTCCATTTAAGGTAGTGATATAAAATTTCCTTTTAAAGTAACTTTATGTATTAAATAAATGCATTTTACATGAAATACTCATATAAATAAAATGATTAATTATAGTAAAAATGGTGCTTGGACACAGCAAAAATGTTGAAGGGAGTACTGGCATGCTGTCACCTGGTAAACATCTGTATGGGGGAAGTGCTGGTGAGTAAAGGGGCTTAGGTTCTGGTTCTAGCTTTGGGTCTGACTCAACATGTAAGCTTGGATAATTCTCTTCATCTCTTTGGGACCTAACCTCCTTCCTTGGCTATAAAATGAGGAGGTAGATCATACCTAACAGGCATAGCTTTTTTTTTTTTTTTTTTAATTTTTTTTTTTGGCTGCATTGGGTCTTCATTGCAGCATGCGGGCTTTTCTCTAGTTGCGGCAAGCGGGGGCTACTCTTCGGTGCGCGGGCTTCTCATCACAGTGCCTTCTCTTGTTGCGGAGCATGGGCTCTAGGCACGCGGGCTCAGTAGTCGTGGCTCACAGGCTCTAGAGCACAGTCTCAGTAGTTGTGGCACACAGGCTTAGTTGCTCCATGGCATGTGGGATCTTCCCAGACCAGGGCTCAAACCCGTGTCCTCTACATTGGCAGGCGGATTCTTTACCACTGCGCCACCAGGGAAGCCCTAATAAGCATATCTAACAAGCAAAAATTAGTCCTATTTATGAGGAGTTTTTTTTTTTTTTAATGTATACATCCAAATGAATGTTCTCCCTGGAAATCTATACATAATCTACTTATTACCACAAAGTTGTCATTGCTTACAATATTTTTTGAACTCATCTTTTGGAATTATGTTCACAATCTGGGGATATAGTTTTCTTTAATTGTGGTAAAATATATACATAACAGAAAATTTACCATTTTGACTTTTTAAGTATACAGTTAAAGGGCATTAAGTACATCCACAATGTCGTGCAACCATCACCATTATCCACCTCTAGAACCTTTTCATCATCCCAAACTGAAACTCCATACCCATTAAACACTAACTCCCCATTTCCCCTCTCCCTGGACTCTGGTAACCACCATTCTACTTTCTGTGTCTATGAATCTGACTACTCTAGGCACCTCATATAAGAATAATCTTACAATTTCACTCACCATAATGTCTTCAAGGTTCATCCATACTGTAGCATGTATAAGGACACGGTCTTTTTTTTTTTTTTTCGGTACGCGGGCCTCTCACTGTTGTGGCCTCTCCCGTTGCGGAGCACAGGCTCCAGACGCACAGACTCAGCGGCCATGGCTCACGGGCCCAGCCGCTCCGCGGCATGTGGGGTCTTCCCAGACTGGGGCACGAACCCGTGTCCCCTGCATCGGCAGGCAGATTCTCAACCACTGCGCCACCAGGGAAGCCCAGGACACGGTCTTTTAAAAAGCTCAATGCGATTTCTAAATACAAGCCAGCACTTCCATCAACTGAAGAAAGAGCAATCTTTTCCAATGCCAAGAAAACAGCTGAGTTGCGCTTACAAAGGGATGGCACGTGGGTACTCGACATGCTGTCCTAAGATTTTCTTGGATAATTCTGTTTACCCTGATTTTCATCTCATACCTTGACTTTAAAGCCAAATACCATGTAAGATGTAACACCACTGTAATGCTTTATATGGATTTACATTTTGTTAATCACAACAGCATCTAGCATGTCAGCTGTCCACTGCTTTTCAAATGATCATAAATCATTTTGCTTGTGTATATTCTATATTCTCAACTTGAGATCAAGCTCCTTCTGAGTAGAGAAATTTACTTTTTCTTTTATACATCCCATAGCTTCTAGAACTCTAAACCTGGTAGGGTACTCCTTAGACACTGCTATTGCCTACAAGAGCAAACGACAATGCACCCTTTACTAAGCTGCCTTCGTTGTCATGTGACATTCCCTAAATAGGTACTCCAGGTAAACTATTTCTCACTACACACCACTCACAAAACCCAGGGTTTTTGTTTTGTTTTGTTTTGTTTTTGTGGTACGCCGGCCTCTCACTGCTGCGGCCCCTCCCCTTGCGGAGCACAGGCTTCGGATGCACAGGCTCAGCGGCCATGACTCACGGGCCCAGCCGCTCCGCGGCGCATGGGATCTTCCCGGACCGGGGCACGAACCCGTGTCCCCTGCATCGGCAGGCGGACCCTCAACTACTGCGCCACCAGGGAAGCCCAAAACCCAGGGTTTTTTGTTTAAAAAAAAAAAAATAGGAGAAAGTTCAGCCCTGGCAAAGGGCCTACATCTTGACTAACCATGATGTAACTGAAATAAGTGCCAAAGCAGCTGTTATTATCCTTGAGTAGTCTGCGTTTTCAGCTATCAGCAGTGAAATAATATCTGCAGTCAAGAATGGCCACTTCCATGGAGAGCTATCATATTATTTTGTAACAAGCATTCACTAAAGTGTTGAGTGTCGTCACTCCTCTGAATAGGCACATCTCCAAACTCAAGCACACTCACTTCTGATCCAAGATGACAGTATTCTCTAAGTGCATTCCCGTCCTAGATTTTTCTACATCTCTATTAGTCATAAATTCTCCTCCTTTATTCTTTCTTTGTTAAAAGACATGAAAATCTGCATTCCTAAGAATGACTCAAAGAAAGTAGCTACATAAATAAGAGTGGGGGGGGGGGGAAGGAGGCAGCACACAGAATCTTGATCCTTTCACTAACTTCCCTGCATGATTCTGTTATTCTCAGTCTTTTTGGAATACTCTGCTCTCTATCTAATTTCATAAGGCATGCATTCTACTAGGAGTGCTCTACAACTTATATACTTTTAAAGGTTCAAGAGGTTAAACCCCTACCCAACTGAGAGGTATCAATAGCTGTTCCTTTATGCTTTAGACTCAGAATTGTGAAATCAATGAATATAAGAGCTGAGATGGACCTCAGAGATCATCTAGTCTAACCTTCTCATTTAGCAGTTGAGGAAATTAGAGCCTGCAGAAACTGTCTTCCCCAAGGCCACAGAAGGAGTAGATGTGTAGCAACACTAGTTCCAGAATGCAAGTCTCCTGACTCCCAACCCAGTGCTTCTGTACACTATAGTGTGGAGGGGCATTTTCGTGCTCCCAGGTATACAGGTATAATATGTTCAAACCTCTTAACCTCTTAATTTTTTATGGAGTTAGAATTAACACTACAATCAACTACAAAACAACAGGACTGATACTGGGTAGAACAGATACCAGAAACAAGAGTGAGCTACTCCAAATAACACTATCCCCTACCCCACATGCCTTCCCAAACCCTTCACCTGTGACTGACTCACTCTGAAGCTGAATGTTTGGTAAACTGGGTGGATGGCCGCACAATGCCCCGGACATGGAATAAAATGGAAACACCCAGCTCTGAAAGTGCTAGAGGAAACCTACCTCATGTTCGACCAGGGTGGCAGCCTCTCTTTCTTATAGGCTATTTGAATTGCCAGCCCAAGAATGACTAACCTTGGTCCATCACAACTGTGGAAATAACTTCAGTTTCACCAGGATCTTTAAAATCTGTGATTAATGTTTTTGGCGCCCCATTGTGGCATTTCTAGGACCTACATCCTCTTTGTAGACCACATGGTTACCTGATCCTCTCTAAGCCTGTTTCCTCAACTATAAATAAGAAATATAACGGTACTGACCTCATACAGTTGTCTGAAAGAGTTAAAAGAGACAATACACGTAACAAACACATAACAAATGCCAAGCATATTAAGGGTTCAATAAATAGTAACTACCACTGTTTTTTAAAAGTAAATCCCTAGGTAGGAAAAACTAAGCAAAAACAAAATTCACCAAAGAATATGAAGAGTGTTGGAAAAATTAAAATTCTGCAGTTAGTGAGTAATTGTGTTTACCAACCTGCTACATATGGTCCTTCATAGTTATTATTTTTTCTGGTTTCTAAAATAATGGAGTCTCACGTATAGATACTGCGATTTAAGTGAATTAAAATGAAAAACTTTCAATAATTTTATAATGTTCATTAATAATGTGCCTTCAAAAAAAAATAATGTGCCTTCAGGTGCTACAAAACTAAAACTAAAAGTCATGACTATAGGTACTTACTCTATTAATTGGATAAGAATTTATAGCAGTCTGAGGTATTTGGAGAGACATCTTCATATGCTGCAAAGCTAAGACTAGAAATTATGGTTGTAGGTGCTTAATGTAATATTAAATGGATTAATAATTATCACATATGCTAATGGATTGTCATTGTCATACAAAATTCCTAAAGTAGAAAACATTGTGTCTGTTATCCTATCCTTTTTCTAAATAGGTATATAGATAGATAGATAGATTTTAAAAGTGGTGAAACTGTGGAAAACATGGCAGAATAGAAATAAAATCACACTGAGTTTTTATAACCAATCATATATTATTACTATTTTCTTCCCAACAATTCACAGTATTTATACAATCATTCAACAAATATTTATAGAGCACCTAGTATGTACTAGGCACTGCTCTAGGTGCTTAGGATACATAATTAACCAAACAGACAAAATATAGAGCTTATGATAGAAGAGGGAACACTTCCAAAGTTTTTTAAGAGGCCAGCACTACACTGATACCAAAACCAGCGAAGAACACCACAAAAAAATTATAGGCCAATATCCCTGGTGAACACAGATGCAAAAATCCTCAACAAAATAATAGCAAACTGAATGGCATTTTCTATAGAAATAGAACAAACAATCCAAAAATTTTTAGGTAACCACAAAAGACCCCAATTAGCCAAAGCAATCTTGAAAAAGAACAACAAAGCTGGAGGCATCATGCTTTCTGATTTCAAACTACAGCTGACCCTTGAACAACAAGGGTTTGAACTGGGCGGGTCCACTTATACACAGATTTTTTTCAATAGTAAATACTACAGTACCACATAACCTGTGGTTGGCTGAATCTGCAGATAATGAGGAAACTTGGATAGGAGGGCCAACAAGTTACACTCAGATTTTCAGCTGCGCAGAGGGTTGGCACCCAGGGTCAACTGTATATTACAAAGCTATAATAATGAAAACAGTATGGTACTGGCATAAAAACAGATTCAAAGCTCAATGGAACGGAAAAGAGAGCCCAGAAGTAAGTCCACACATATATGGTCAATTCACTTACAACAAAGGAGCCCAGAATATACAATGGGGAAATGTATTAGGAAAAACCCAGTCTTTCTCCCTCCTATCTTTCTCTCCTGTATAGGAAAAAACTTAGTCCTTCCTCCTGTTGTTTGTTTCCCGTGTGTCTCCTTTACTACTCACAAAGAACACTTCACTTTTGGTCACCAAATGTATGGGTTTTTTCCCCACAGCAGCAATTCTCTGAGACACCAGCTGGGTGTCCTGCAATTCGACTCAATTCTGACGCTATCTACCCAGAGACAGTATCAGATTCCAGAGGTTCAGGGCTCAGTCCCACAAGACTGGCCCCACTACCACCTCAGATGCCAGTTGCAAGTAGTAGGTCCTCAGGTTACCCACAACTTCTGTCCAATTTGGTTACAAACTGGAGGTTCCCATGACCCCCTCCTCAGATTCAATTAATATGGTAGAGAGGCTCACAAAACTCAGAGAAGCACTTACTTAGGTTTACCAGTTTATTAAAGGACATGATAAAGGATACAGATGAAAAGCCAGATGAAGAGAGACATAGGGCAAGGTCTTGGAGGGTCTCTTTCCCCTCCTGTTCTGTCCCGCAGGACCTTCTGTCCCCGCAGAGTTGAGGTGCACCACCCTCCCAGTGTGGATATGTTCAACCACCTGGAAGCTCTCTGAGCCCCATACTACTGAAATTTTATGGAGGCTTCCTCACATAGACATGGTTAATTATTAATTCCATTTGAAGCCCCTTTCCCGTCTCCAGAGAAGTGTGGTGCAGGACTGAAAATCCAAGCTTCTAATCATGGGTTGGTCTTTCTGGTAACCAGCTCCCATCCAGAAGCCACCTAGGAGCCCACCCAGAGCAGCCTCACTGAATAAAAGATGCTCCCAGAAATTACAAGGGTTTTAGAAGCTCTGTGCCAGGGGAGAGAGAAATATTTGTTTCCTGTTCCCTCACAGAAAAGGACAGTCTCTTCAATAAATGGTGTTGGGAAACATTTGACAGTCACATGCAAAAGAATGAAACTGGGCCACTATCTTTACACTATATACAAAAATTAACTCAAAAAGGATTAAAGACTTGAATGTTGACAATGATATTTTGGATTTGGCACCAAAAGTAAAAGCAACAAAAGCAAAAATAAACTAGCAGGGCTACATCAAACTAAAAGCTTCTGAGAGATCCTAGGCAAAACATGCTCTGGCATAAATTATACCAATGTTTTCTTAGGTCAGTCTCCCAAGGCAATAGAAATAAAAACAAAAATAAACAAATGGAACCTAATCAAACTTACAAACTTTTGCACAACAAAGGGAACCATAAACAAAACGAAAAGACAACCCACAGAATGGGAGAAAATATTTGTAAACGATGCAACCAACAAAGGCTTAATTTCCAAAATATGCAAACAGTTCATACAATTCAACGACAAAAAACAAACAACCCAGGGCAGGGTTTCCCTGGTGGCGCAGTGGTTGGGAGTCCGCCTGCCGATGCAGGGGACGTGGGTTCGTGTCCCAGTCTGGGAAGATCCCACATGCTGCGGAGTGGCTGGGCCCGTGAGCCATGCGTGTCCGGAGCCTGTGCTCTGCAACGGGAGAGGCCACAACAGTGAGAGGCCCGTGTACCACAAAAAAAAAAAAAAAAAACCAAAAAAGAAAAAAAACCAAAAAACCGCCAAACAACCTAATAAAAAATGGGCAGAAGACCTAAATAAACATTTCTCCAAAGAAGACATACACAGATGGCCAGTAGGCACGTGAAAAGATGCTCAACATCACTAATTATTAGAGAAATGCAAATCAAAGCTACAATAAGGTAACACCTCACACCAGTCAGAATGGCCATCATTAAACAGTCTACAAATAACAAATGCTAGAGAGGGTTTGGAGAAAAGGGAACCCTCTTACACTGTTGGTGGGAATGTAAATTGGTGCAGCCACTATGGAAAACTGTATGGAAAAGAGTTGCCATATGATACAGCAATCCTACTCCTGGGCATATACCCAGACAAAACTATAATTCAAAAAGATACACGCACCCCTATGTTCACAGCAGCACTATTCACAACAGCCAAGACATGGAAACAACCTAAATGTCCATGAACACATGAATGGATAAAGAAGATGTGGGATGTGGGGTGTGTGTGTGTGTGTGTGTGTGTGTGTGTGTATGTGTGTGTATAAATAAATATATATAAAACATTGGAATATTACTCAGCCATTAAAAAGAATGAAATGCCATTTGCAGCAACATGGATGGACCTAGAGATTATCACACTAAATGAAGTAAGTCAGAAAGAGAAAGAGAAATACCATATGATATCACTTATATGTGGAATCTAAAATACGATACAAATCAACATATCTAAAAAACAAAAACAGGGGGACTTCCCTGGGGGTGCAGTGGTTAAGAATCCTCCTGCTAATGCAGGGGACACTGGTTCGAGTCCTGGTCCAGGAAGATCCCACATGCCACAGAGCAACTAAGCTTGTGCTCCACAAAACTACTGAGCCTGTGCTCTAGAGCCTGCGAGCCACAGCTACTGAAGCCCATGTGCCTAGAGCCCGTGCTCCACAACAAGAGAAGCCACTGCAATGAGAAGCCCGCGCATCGCAACGAAGAGTAGCCCTAGCTCGCTGCAACTAGAGAAAGCCTGTGCACAGCAATGAAGACCCAATGCAGCCAAAAATAAATTAACTAAAAAACAAACAAAACAGAACAGGGACTTCCCTGGTGGTCCAATGGTTAAGATTCTGTGCTTCCACTGCAGGGAGCAAGGGTTAAGATCCTATATGCCACGTGGTGCAGCCAAAAAAAAACCCCAAACCCAAACCCAAACCAAAACCAAACAAAAACAGACTCACAGATATCGAGAACAGACTTGTGGTTGCCAAGGGAGAGAGGGGGTAGGGGAGAGAAGGAATGGAAGTTTGGGATTAGCAGAGGCAAACTGTTATATATAGGATGGATAAATAACAAGGTCCTACTGTATAGCACAGGGAACTATATTCAATATCCTGTGACAAACCATAATGGAAAAGAATAGGAAAAAGAATATATATATGTATAGCTGAGTCACTTTGCTGTACAGAAGAAATTAACACAACATTGTAAATCAACTACATTTAAAAAAAAAAGGCAAAAAACACACACCAGAAAATACATTGCTTGAAAAAAAAAAAAGCTTCTGGATAGCAAAAGGAAACTATCAACAAAATGAAAAAAATTTATTTACTGGGAGAAGATATTTGTAAATCATATATCCGATAAGGGGCTAGTATCCACAATATATAAAGAACTCATACAAATGAATAGCAAAAACCCAAACAATCCAATTATAAAATGAGCAGAGGATCTGAATAAACATTTTTCCAAAGAAGACATACAATGGACAACGCGTACATGAAAAGATACTCAACTTGACTAATCACCAGGGAGATGCAAATCAAAGACACAGTGAGATATCACCTCACACCTGTTAGAATGGCTATTATGAAAAAGACAAGAAATAACATGTGCTATAGAAATTCAAAGAAAGAGATATCAGTATGGCTGATGGCAGTTTTAAATGCCTTCATGAAAAGGATCAAATTAAGCAGTTTAAACATTTAAACTTCTTCTTGTTACTTAAGTAACAAGAAATAAACAAGAATGCCAATACATGCTGGCTGTGTGATCCTTTTAATATCATATGAGAAGGCATCTATAAGAGTGAACTGATTATCCATTTAACTAACTTCTTCAGGGGTCATTTTTAGAATTAGATTTGCTTATGCTTCCCATTAACAAAAGAATGATTCTCATGTAAATGTTAAAATTTTAAGCAGTGTTTTATGGACTGAGGCCAACATTTTCTTCTGGAGAAAATAGTCTCTACAATTGGAATGTAATTAATAGAAAACCATGATTTGATTTTCAAATCATTAGTTTCGTACATAAGCATTCATTCAATGAGTACCTGTTGAACATACCTACAGAAGATTAAATTGGCAGGTCAGATTTCACCTGCAGATTTGCTCTGTTTGGTCCGTAAAGCATTTGAAAAATATCTGAGTTGGGGGCTTCCCTGGTGGCACAGTGGTTGAGAGTCGGCCTGCCGATGCAGGGGACAAAGGTTCGTGTCCCGGTCCGGGAAGATCCCACATGCCGTGGAGCGGCTGGGCCCGTGAGCCATGGCCGCTGAGCCTGTGCGTCCGGAGCCTGTGCTCCGCAACGGGAGAGGCCAGCAACGGGAGAGGCCACAACAGCGAGAGGCCCACGTACCGCAAAAAAACCCAAAAAAACAAAAAAAAACGTAAACAAAACAAACAAACAAACAAACAAAAAATATCTGAGTTGGTGGCTCACAAATAAAAATCAAGAGGCTTCATGTATTTAAAAAAAAAGAAAGAAAGAAACAACATGTGTTGATGAGCTTATGTCCTAGTTCAGTGGCCTTCAAACTTGACAGGCATCAGAAATCCCCCAGAGGGCTGTTAAAATAGACTGTTAAAACAGTTAATGATTCAATAAGTCTTGGGTGGGAACCAAGAATGTGCATTTCTAACAAGTTTCCAGGTGATGCTGATGCTGTTGGTTCAGCGATCATACTTTGAAAACCACTGTTCTACTGAAAGGAAGATAAATAATATACTATAAATATCATAAATATGTAAAGTGTCTGGGCTTCCCTGGTGGCACAGTGGTTAAGAATCCGCCTGCCAATGCAGGGGGCACGGGTTCCAGTCCTGGTCCAGGAAGATCCCACATACTGTGGAGGAATTAAGCCCGTGCGCCACAACTACTTAGCCTGTGTGCCACAACTACTGAAGCCCGCATGCCTAGAGCCCATGCTCTGCAACAAGAGAAACCACCGCAATGAGAAGCCCGCGCACCGCAACAGAGTAGCCCCCACGCACCGCAACTAGAGAAAAGCCTGCACGCAGCAACGAAGACCCAACACAGCCATAAATTAATTAATTAATTAATTTAAAAAACTATGTGAAGTGTCTAGTGTGTTAGAAGATACGTGCTCTAGAAAAAAAGGGAAAGTAGTGCAAGGTAAGGGTAGTTGTATACAGAGCTGGTATTCTTATGTTTTATTTAAATAAAATATCCAATTTCCCATATAATAGGAATAATGGCTAATCGCTGTTACTACTGTTAGGCAGTATTTTAAGGGCTTTACATATATTAGCTCACTTGATCCTCAAAAAATCCCTATGAAGTAAATATAATGACTGATTCCCATTTTGCAAGGGAAACTAATTATGTTAAAGTAAGTTGTTCAAGGTCACCAAGCTATTAAGAGGTGGACCTAGGATATGAACTCAGGCAGCCTGGCTCTAGAATCCTTGCTGTTAAATATTACAATACACTGCCTTTCAACTCATGTATCTTCTTCATAAATGTTATTTTTAATGGTAGGAGAAGAAATATCTGTTAAGCTAGAATGGACATACGTTCTCTATTCTATGTAATCACTCTTGATGTTCTCATCCACAACCCAAACAAGCCTGCTTCTACTCTTACATTTCTTAAAATTATCATTCACTCAACTGACCAAGTGAGAAAATGCAGACATTCTTGAATCTGTCTCCCTCACTCCTCATGTCCAATCAGTATGGTTAATTTCTGTCCAGAATCACCTCTTGGATTTGGGACTATCTAGAGTCCCATGTTACCTAGATGACTGCCATAAAGGCTCCTAACATGGTCCCTGGTATTCAGATTCTTGTGCCTCTCTTTCATCCTCTACTCAGCCACCAGCATTCTCCTTCTAAAATTAAATCTAACCATATTAGTCAGCTATTTGAAGTCCTTTACTGATTCTCCATATCAAGTCTCAATGTCTTAATGTGACACTTAGGTCCCTTAACTGTCTGGCTGTGTCTTACTTTCCTCATCTATTACTATTCTCCCACACATACCTTTTTTTTTTTTAATGAAAGTGGCAGCCACTCTTTATTAAGAATCTTTTTTGTTTTATATCTTTATTGGAGTATAATTGCTTTACAATGTTGTGTTAGTTTCTGCTGTATAACAAAGTGAATCAGCTATATGTATACATGTATCCCCATATCCCCTCCCTCTTGCATCTCCCTCGCACCCTCCCTATCCCACCCCTCTAGGTCCCACACATATCTTAAGCTCCAGTAATAGTTGTGAATATTTGATTTTTTTCTTCCTTTGTTGCCTCTTCCCATTTCCCCTCTCAGGCAGACTCCTGTTCAACCCGTGACACTCAGTTAGAAGTTCCCCTTTCTGTGAAGCTTCCCTCTTGCTCCCCCACGCCCATGTTAGGTTTTTCTGTCATGGTCTCAAAACTATCTTAGGACTCATCACACACTTTGTTGTAAATTTGCTCCCATTTAAGGCAAGAACTCTTGGAACTTCTCAGGGCTCAGGACACTAACTGATACGTAATTCTCAATAAATGTTTATTGAAAAAACTGAATTCAATTACAGAGCATAAGCTAAATGCAAGGGATGTGTTATGTACATTATTCAGTGCTTCATAATTCATGGTGCAAAATAAAGCTTCATTGGTGGAAAGCCTATGAAGTAGTCTCAGGACTAGAAAAAAGAGGAATCAGAGACGAGGCCTGGTGTGTTTGCTTAGTTAAATTCAACTTATTCGACAAATATTTATGGAGAAGTATGAATAAAGTAGTGAATAAGAAGACTAAAAGTTGTTGAAATTCTTATAACCTGCGGATATGTGTATATTCTATTTACTTACTCATTGAACAAAGCATTACCAGCAACTCGTGTTAGAGTATTTTGCACTTGGGTAGAAATTCACACCTTTTTGAGTGTCCTCTTTGCAGGAATTAGAAGTTTAGGTAGATGACAAAAGTGAATATAACTAACTCAGTTTTCTATTTTTCAAAACAGAATGTCCTTTGGCATTATTTAGCCTTACAGAAATAGACATTGCAAAATTTAACTCAACACAAGGCTGAAAAGAAGGTCTATTTTTCAACCATGTAAATCAGATCCCATCACTCTCCTGTTCTATATCCTTTAACTGCAAGCCACTACATTTAGAAAAAGATGCAAATCTTTCACCCTGGCGTACAAGGGCCCATATGCAATCTGGCCCTGCCTACCTCTTTAAAGCCTCATCTACTACCACTAACTATCTCCCCTGCTCATTCCACCCCAAACACACTGCCTTCTTGTTCTTCCTAGAACATACCAAGCTCATTTCTGCTTAAGGACATTTGCAGTACTATTCTGTCCTGACACTCATTTCTCCCAGATTTTTGCGTGGCTTACTCCCTTACTTCAAGTCTCTGCTCAAATGCCACCTCCTCAAAGAGGCCTTTCACAGCCACCCAACTTAAAATTAGAGCCCCCCCCCCCATTCCTTGGCCCTGCTTTATTTTCCTGTATTGCCCTTAACACCACCTCTTAATATTTATATACTATCATCGACCCATCAGAACAGAGATTTGTAAGTCTTTTCACTGTAATGTGCAATATTACCAGCATCTAGGGACAGTGCCTGGCACGCAGCAGCCTCTCCCAGTAAATGTTAAACAAAGGTATGAATTTCATTCTCACCAGAGTCATTCAATTCATATGACCTTGGGTAACACACAGAGCAAACACTCAAGCTTTGACGCTTAAGTAAAAGCAATAAAAGTCTCATCTGCTTTGCCATCAAGATCTATTTTTCTTAAGGCAAAGAACTATAGGAGACCTTCCTATACAGATTCAACTGGAAAACTCTTAGCTCCTCCAAGCAAAGCTTGCAGCACTCTGAATTTTGAAATCAAGGGGCAAGAGACAGTCTAAGCAGAGAGTTCATAAGGGGACCACACCTAAAGACCACAATCCTGATTTTAAAGACCAATCCCCCTCACGACTGGTTATTTACCAACCCCAAAAGTTATGATTCCCTTGGGTTCTTAACCCTTTTTGTGCTACAGATCCTCTGGCAATCTGGTGAAAACTACGGACCTCTTTTGAGAATAACACTGTTAAATGTATAAAACAAAATACACAGCAGAAACTAACACAACAATGTAAAGCAATTATACTCCAATAAAGATATTAAAAAAAAAAAAACAGAGAGCTACAAAAGAAAACCCAATTCTACTCAAATACCGGATCGCAGGCTTAGGTCCCCTACACTCTTCTTGCCATAGTGAAAATGAAACGAGAAAAATCTGAAGGCTACAGGAGGATCAAGAGGGAGATGACACTCCGAGGTGCATCCCTGAGCACGCTAAGTGGCGGCAGGGAGATCCTGGGCGCCGGGACCCAGCCAGCCCTAGGGGGCGTGTCTGAGAATGAGAAGCGGAGAGAAGGGAGGGAGGGTCTGGGAAGGGGGTGGGAGCTCTTCTTCCCAGAGCTGGAGGAGCTGGGTGCCCCTGGGCTCAGCCTGACTCCGCCTCACCTGTCCCAGCCGTCCCCAGGAGCCGCTCCGGCACCCCTCGTAGGTCTTCATGGAGACCGCGGAAGATCTCATGCAGTTTCTCGAAATGCTCTGAGGAGGCGGCTGAGTTCGCCATGGCGCAGGCCGCTCTCTAGCAGCGGCAGCCGAGATTCCGGGCACGGGGCCCGTTCCTACTCCGCCGTCAGCCGCCCAGCCGCGCAGGCATCCCGGCGACCGCCGCCACTGCAGCTCAGGACGAGGCGCTTCCGGGGCCGCGGCTGGGTCCTCCCGAGCCGGAACGCCCACCCCCTGCATGCCGTCACTGACGGCGCGCCGGGCGCCAAAGCCTGACGGAAAGTCGGGCGGGCTGCGCTGCCCGGGCTACTCCTGAGAGAGCGGTGGCGCTCGGGCGCGAGCGGCAGTCTCGGAACCCCGGAATTAGCCAGTCCGGGGCTGGGAAGAGCGCCACGGCGGAAGGGACTGTGGGAACCCGCGGGCCCGGCGGCGCGGCCGCCTCTCTCCCAGGCCCCGCCTTCTGGCGAGGGGCGGGCGCTGCAGTGCATGCCGGAGGCTGTAGTTCGGCACGGAAGACACTCAGACTCGGAAGTCAAGCATTGCTGGGGAAGGTAGTTCTGCCGTCGTCGCGGGCGTCAGCGTGACGCTGACGCGCAATGATTTGGTATCAGTAGGCGCCTGGTTGTCATCTTCTCAGTCGTCGCACTGTTTGGCCACCCTTACTTTCTCAGTTCACATTCCGACTGTTAGCTTTCAGTTCTTGGAAGATAGCTGGGCCGGGTTCCCGCCTGCGCTTGAGCTTAAAGCACTTTTACTGGGGAGTCAAGTCACCAGAGTCACATTCTTTCAGAAGTGGTCCCCGGGCAGTGTGACCCCCAAAATACACGCTCAGCCTCTAGCGGCTGGGCACGCCGTGCAGTCATTCACTCAGCAGGTGTTTCAATTTAAGCGTAGCCTTTGTGCCTGGATCTGGGCATGTGTTGAATAAAAGATTCACTCTGACCTTGGGTAATTTATGTATTATTTATATATGTAATATATGTGTGTATACATACGTATATATGTAACTTATATGTGTATTATTTATATGTAGTGAGCAAGGCGGACCTGGCTTCATCAGGTCTCTTTCTCAGTAAGTGTATGTAATGTGTTAACAATTACGAAGTCTTTTCCTGCACTCCGTGGGTTTTCATGGTTTAGTGGACGAAAATTCCTATTTTCACTGATGGTGTGCCTATGGAGCCCGTTCTGAAATGTTTGCTTGGCAGCCCAATACTTAAGACTGCCCACACGTATTAAAAGACATATGACTGTTCAGAGGGAAATGATTTGGTGATTTATATCTCCTGGACCCTTATTAGACTGAGTTCAAAGACCATTTATTCAACAAACTTTTGTTGAGCTACTAATATTCATTGAGCATAGAGAGAGAGGGAAAAGTCAGGTTGTTAGTGGCAGTGTACTGTAGGTCCCATAGCATTGTGTTATAGAAGGGACAAGTACAAAAAGGAGAGGTAACAAATAGCCTGGGATGGAAAACATGATCTTTGAACAGCATCATAAAAGATTAGTAGAAAATGGGTGAATGAATAATCAAATTATCACGCAACCCAAGTTAATGGAGTTTGAATTGAGACTGTACTGTAGCTGACTATGGGACAAATTATCCTCATGAACAAGAAATGATTGCATAACCGTAGTAATGAAAAGTGTTTTCTTCTTTTGACTCTAATTAAGGTTTCATTTAATTGTTTTCTTCTGTTGACTCAAATTAAATGTTTAATTGTTACAGTTTTTATTCTGGTAAATAAAAACATAAATAATCAAATTTTTTAATTTGTCATTGACAGTTAATATAAATTAAGTAAAATATTAACTCAGTTCTGCACTATTATCAAAAGTTTTCCAATTTTTCCATAAAATGACCATGTCTAAATATATATCCTAATGGTCAAAACAAGTTCAACAAAAGATTATTTACAAATATGAGAAGACTGTGGTCCTATAACTCTTTTCTCCACAAAAGTGAATATGTAAATTGTTAGTCCAAGAAAATCACAAACTCTATTAGAAGAATGTACTCCAAACAAGTGATGGAACAGTACCAATTTCTCAGCCTTCCTTTGGCAGCATTACTTTTGATAAACATTCTCCAAATAAACTGTAGATTTCTAGCAAATACAGTAGACATTTTAATCTTGTCAAGATAATGTAAGGAAATGCCCTGAAAGATTTTTAAATTGACTATAATTACCGATATCTGTCCTTAAGACAATTTTGCTGAATAAATAATTGGGGTTTTTTTGTTTGTTTGTTTTTTTGTTTTTGTTTGTCTGGGTTTTTTTCTACCACATCGGTTGATTGGTGCTTAACATAGTGCCTTTCCCGTCTTACTTGAACTCAGGTGGTCACCCTCAATTCTTCTATTGCTGGATATTACTAACATATTTAGCTGTTGTGTGAGTGTGTGTGTGGTTTTTTTTAAAACCCTTTTCTAGTCCCTTCATTGCCTTTGCATGCATTATCTTCCAGGATTCTTCTCTTTTTTGGACTTCTTCCCTGCCACCCATGTGCTTCTTGGTGGGTAGTTATCAGCATATACAGAGTTCATTTTCCATTGTATCAAAGACTGAATGACACAGGTCTGCTCCATCTCTGATTATTTACCTGCACAGGGGTCCAGTATAATACTTTTCCTTTGTGGCTATTTTGAATACTCCCAGCTGCATAAATACACAAGAACACACACAAAGATATACTCAGGGACAATCACTAAATAGCCTTTCCCTTCTGGTTTTCTAAGGGAAACGAAGGCACAAAAAGGAGGCCTCCATGGATCTAGGGTCAGTAACTGAAGTCAGGTGGCCTATCTTCTCAAGCTGCTTTTTTCACTACCCTCTTGCTGATTTGAGAAACAGCAGGAAAATGAATGACAGTTTAAATTTGATTTTTATTTTTGCCTTTCCCCAAATTTCTGCCATCCTGTAAACTCCACCAACTTCTTAGAAAAGGAAGCTCTTCTGTGGTCTAGGCATGTGAAAGTGTTTTAGCAGCAGTGGCTTTAGGTTGTCAGAGATAAAGCCATGCCACAATCCAGATTCAGTGAAGTTTCCTGAAAGAATCCAGACGTTGGTGCCATGATGGTTTTCTTAAGAGGTGAGGGACAAGCCCTGCTCTTGAGCCAAGCCACTGTGACTCCTGGAGTTTAGCTAAGGCTAAAGGATGGCCCCCTTGAAGGCTGTTTGGTTGGGAGGAACTACATTGTGGACAAAGAGGATAGAAACTAATCCAAAGTGCCAGAAATTAACCCCTGCCATAGCTTAGGTTCTCCTAGGTAGTAGGCTTCAGAAGGAAAATATGAGCTTGGAGGTCATATGAAGGTCTACTTATCCTATATTATCTCTAGTAACTCTGGCAGTAACAGGAGCAAAATAAATCTGGACAAATGCGAGGCGTTTAGATGAATCTGGCAGTGTACACTGGGCTGTTACCAGACATCAAGCAGGCGAGGCTGGAAGGTTTGCTTTCTTTGTGCTCAAGGTTTTGGCCATCCTGAAGGAGAATCATTTTGGCAGGGAGTACTTAGTAGTCTACTGCAGGCTTCTCTTGGGTCCAACTGCCATCACCTGTCAATCCACAGGGATGCCCAGCAGGTCACAGCTGACATCCCACAGCCGCCTTGCTACTGTCTCATTACGAGCCTGCGCAGAGACCCATGCCACACGGCAGTCACTGGAAAGGAAAGAGAAAGGCTGAAAGCACAGGGTTAAGAATGGAGTCTGCTCTCTGCCTGGGATAAGGAACACAACAGAAAAACAACCCAGGGATGACATGTGCTCTGGGCGCTTCACAGGACCAGTGTTTGCCCTAATTCTGCATCCTCCAATGTTTACCTCAGAGAAAATGTAATTACATTTTAGAGCTTACTAGACCACACCGGCTCAGAATGCTTTGTTTGATATATAATGTGTACCATTTACTCTTTATATTCCCCTGTGTGTGTGTGTGTGTGTGTGTGTGTGTATATATATATATATATATATAACTGTAATATCAGTGCCTGCCTGACTCCTGTGTATGTCCATCTTGTTCAAACATGTCTCTAAGGTTCACTCTATAGGACCTTGTACAGTGTCATGTAGCTGAGATACTGCTATTTACATTGGTCATAGATGCTTGGAGTGGTTAAAAAAAAAACCTTCTTCCTTCTGATCTACCTGCAGTTATAACTGTTTTTAAACTCAAAGAACAAGCAAAGTCAGCTTCATAACTAACAAAAGAAGTAAAAGATGATAGCAGAAAAGAAATGGTAATAACAAGGTCCCAGGTGTTTCATATACCTTCTCTTCATTGTTGTAACTACAATTGTTTTAAGTCCCCATTAAATGCTGGAGGGGTGTCCCAACTTTTCACCACCCAGAAAAGTTTCTCAACGATAATTCTTTTACTCATTTTTGTATTCTCTGCACCTAGTACACAGCAGGGATTCAATGGAGGGTTATTTTCTTTTTAAATGATTGAGTAAAAGGCTCACGATCTTTGACGTCACGTGAGAAACAATTTTTAAAACTATACCGTTTCAAGAAAACTGCTTCCTGGACCATCTAAGCAAACTCTGAAGGTAAAAAGGAGAGTTGATAAGTCTGAAACAACCATGTGAAGCAAACCCCTAACACTATGTCCATTAAAACCGTGTTACTCAAACTCTGGGCTGTGGACAAACAGCAGGATCTCTGAGAACTTGCTAGAAATGCCAATTCTCAGGCCCCACCCCAGACCTGCTGAATCAGAATCTCTAGGATTGAGGCCTAGGAATCTGTTTTCAACCAGTTCTCCAAATGGTTCTTAAATACATGAAAGGTTGAAAAAAAATACTTAAAGATAACTTTGCATTTAAAAAACAAGCCTTATAAGTGTACTACTTCTGTTTAAGGGAACTCACCAATACCACCAGCAAAACCTGCCATTTCTGAGTGAAAAGACTATCACTGATGACCAAGAGGGTCTGGATGACTCTCTGGAAATGACTTGGCCTCTGTAGGCCTCTACAGCCTCCAATGCACTAAGCCTTAAATTCCTTCTAAGTTTATGGTGAACAGCAAATGATACAAAGGACATGAAAATCCCCTGTAAGCTAAGACATGCTGTAAAAATTATTCAAATACAAAATTCAAATATTACAAACAATAAGAACTACTGAAGTATGGTTATGACATCAGCATGGTCATGATGCTGATATTTCCAGTGGGACTTTGGTAAGTATTAATCAGTATAGGTAAAAGATTGACCAATTTCAAAACTTACTATAAAGCTACTGTAATCAAGATAGCGTTATACTGGCATAGGGATACACATATAAATGAATGGAATAGAATTAAAAGTGCAGAAGTAAACCCTCACATTTACAGTCAATTGATTTTTGGTAACACTACTGTTATAGACTGATTCATGTCCCCCCAAATCCATAGGTTGAAGCTCTAACCCCCATGTGACTATAATGAAGATAGGGTCTTTAAAGAGATAATTAAGGTTAAATGAGGTCATAAGGGTGAGGCCTTAATCCAATAGAACTAGCGTCCTTATTAAGAAGAGAAGGAGACACCAAGAATATATGCACACAGAGGAAAGGCCATGTGAGGACATAGCAAGAAGGTAACCATCTGCAATGCAGAAGAGAGGCCTCACCAGAGACTAGCCCTGCCAGCCTCTTAATCTTGAACTTCCAGCCTCCAGAACTGTGATAAAATAAATTAATGTCATTTAAGCCATCTAGTTTGTGGTATTCTGTTATGGCAGCCTGAGATGGACTAATACAGCTATCATGACAATTCAGCAAAGAGAAAATAATCTTTTCAACAAATGGTTCTGGGACAATTGGATATCCAAATGCAAAAGAATGAAGTTGGAACCCTACCTCATACCACACACAAAAATTAACAAAAATGGATCATACGGAATTCCCTGGCAGTCCAGTGGTTAGGATTCTGCTCTCACTGCCAGGGGCCCAGGTTTGATCCCTGGTCGGGGAACTAATATCCCACATGCTGTGTGGCATGGCCAAAAAAAAAAAAAAAGGAGAGAGGGCAAACAGCAGAAGCAAGAAGAACTACAATTCTGCAGCCTGTGGAAGAAAAACCACATTCACAGAAAGACAGGCAGAGGACTTTGTACCAGATGAAGGAACAAGATAAAACCCCAGAAAAACAACTAAATGAAGTAGAGATAGGCAACTTTCCAGAAAAAAGAATTCAGAATAATGATAGTGAAGATGATCCAGGACCTCAGAAAAAGAATGGAGGCAGGGCTTCCCTGGTGGCACAGTGGTTAAGAATCCACCTGTCAATGCAGGGGACACAGGTTCGAGCCCTGGTCCGGGAAGATCCCACATGCCGCAGAGCAACTAAGCCCGGGCACCACAACTACTGAGCCTGCACTCTAGAGCCCACAAGCCACAACTACTGTAGCCTGTGCACCTAGAGCCTATGCTCCACAACAAAAGAAGCCACCACAATGAGAAGCTTGTACACCTCAATGAAGAGTAGCCCCACTCACTGCAACTAGAGAAAGCCCGCATGCAGCAACAAAGACCCAACAAAGACAAAAATAAAAAAATAAATTAAATTAAAAAAAAAAAGAATGGAGGCAAAGTTCAAGAAGATGCAAGAAATGTTTAACAAAGACCTAGAAGAAATAAAGAACAAACACCTAGAAGAATTAAAGAACAAACAAACAGAGATGAACAATACAATAACTGAAATGAAAAATACACTAGAAGGAGTCAATAGCAGAATAACTGAAGCAGAAGAACAGATAAGTGACTTGGAAGACAGAATGGTGGAATTCACTGCCATGGAACAGAATAAAGAAAAAAGAATGAAAAGAAATGAAGACAGTCTAAGAGGCTTCTGGGACAACATTAAACACAACAACATTCACATTATAGGGGTCCCAGAAGGAGAAAAGAGAGAAAAGAACCAAGAAAATATTTGAAGAGATTATAGTTGAAAATTTCCCTAACATGGGAAAGGAAATAGCCACCCAAGTCCAGGAAGCGCAGAGAGCCCCAGGAAGGATAAACCCAAGGAGAAACACGCCGAGACATATAGTAATCAAATTGACAAAAATTAAAGACAAAGAAAAATTATTGAAAGCAACAAGGGAACAACAACAAATAACATACAAAGGAACTCCCATAAGGTTAACAGCTGATTTCTCAGCAGAAACTCTATAAGCCAGAAGGGAGTGGCACGATATATTTAAAGTGATGAAAGGGAAGAAACTGCAACCAAGATTACTTTACCCGGCAAGGATCTCATTCAGATTCCATGGAGAACTCAAAAGCTTTACAGACAAGCAAAAGCTAAGAGAATGCAGCACCACCAAACCAGCTCTACAACAAATGCTAAAGGGACTACTCTAAGTGGGAAACACAAGAGAAGAAAAGAACCTACAAAAACAAACCCAAAACAATTAAGAAAATGGTAATAGGAACATACATATTGATAATTACCTTAAACGTGAATGGATTAAATGCTTCAACCAAAAGACACAGGTTTGCTGAATGGATACAAAAACAAGACCCATATATATGCTGTCTAGAAGAGACCCACTTCAGACCTAGGGCCACATACAGACTGAAAGTGAGGGGATGGAAAAAGATATTCCATGCAAATGGAAATCAAAGGAAAGCTGGAGTAGCAATACTCATATCAGATAAAATAGACTTTAAAATAAAGAATGTTACAAGAGACGAGGAAGGACACTAGATAATGATCAAGGGATCAATCCAAGAAGAAGATATAACAACTATAAATATATATGCACCCAAGCTTTTGCACAGCAAAGGAAACCATAAACAAGACCAAAAGACAACCCTCAGAATGGGAGAAAATATTTGCAAATGAAGCAACTGTCAAAGGATTAATTTCCAAAATTTTCAAGCAGCTCATGCAGCTCAATAACAAAAAAACAAATAACCCAATCCAAAAATGGGCAGAAGACCTAAATAGACATTTCTCCAAAGAAGATATATAGACTGCCAACAAACACATGAAAGAATGCTCAACATCATTAATTATTAGAGGAATGCAAATCAAAACTACAATGAGATATCGTCTCACACCAGTCAGAATGGACATCATCAAAAAATCCAGACACAATAAATGCTGGAGAGGGTGTGGAGAAAAGGGAACACTCTTGCACTGCTGGTGGGAATGTGAATTGGTTCAGCCACTATGGAGAACAGTATGGAGGTTCCTTAAAAAACTACAAATAGAACTACTATATGACCCAGCAATCCCACTACTGGGCATATACCCTGAGAAAACCAAAATTCAAAAAGAGTCAGGTACCAAACTGTTCATTGCAGCTCTATTTACAATAGCCCGGAGATGGCAACAACCTAAGTGCCCATCATCGGATGAATAGATAAAGAAGATGTGGCACATATATACAATGGAATATTACTCAGCCATAAAAAGAAATGAAATTGAGCTATTTGTAATGAGGTGAATGGACCTAGAGTCTGTCATACAGAGTGAAGTAAGTCAGAAAGAAAAAGACAAATACCGTATGCTAACACATATATATGGAATTTAAGGGGGAAAAAATGTCATGAAGAACCTAGGGGTAAGACAGGAATAAAGACACAGACCTACTGGAGAACGGACTTGAGGATATGGGGAGGGGGAAGGGTGAGCTATGACAGGGCGAGATAGAGGCATGGACATATATACACTAACAAACATAAGGTAGATAGCTAGTGGGAAGCAGCTGCATGGCACAGGAATATTGGCTCGGTGCTTTGTGACCACCTGGAGGGGTGGGATAGGGAGGGTGGGAGGGAGGGAGACGCAAGAGGGAAGAGATATGGGAACATATGTATATGTATAACTGATTCACTTTGTTATAAAGCAGAAACTAACACACTATTGTAAAGCAATTAACCCCAATAAAGATGTTAAAAAATATATATATATGCACCCAACATAGGATCACCTCGATACATAATGCAACTACTAACAGCTATAAAAGAGGAAATCGACAGTAACACAATAATAGTGGGGGACTTTAACATTTCACTTACACCAATGGACAGATCATCCAGACAGAAAATTAATAAAGAAACACAAGCTTTAAATGACACAATAGACCAGATAGATTTCATTGATATTTACAGGACATTCCATCCGAAAACAGCAGATTACACTTTCTTCTCAAGTGCCCACAGAACATTCTCCAGGACAGATCACATCTTGGGTCACAAATCAAGCCTCAGTAACTTTAAGAAAATTGAAATCATATCAAGCATCTTTTCTGACCACAATGCTATGAGATTAGAAATCAATTACAGGGGAAAAAAAGTAAAAAACACAAACACATGGAGGCTAAACAATACGTTACTAAATAACCAAGAGATCACTGAAGAAATCAGAGGAAACCAAAAAATACCTAGAGACAAATGACAATGAAAACACGACGATCCAAAACTTATGGGATGCAGCAAAAGCAGTTCTAAGAGGGAAGTTTATAGTAATACAATCCTACCTCAAGAAACAAGAAAAATCTCAAACAATCTACCTTTACACTAAAGGAACTAGAGAAAGAAGAACAAACAAAACCCAAACTTAGTAGAAGGAAAGAAATCATAAAGATCAGAGCAGAAATAAACGAAATAGAAACAAAGAAAACAATAGCAAAGACCAATAAAACTAAAAGCTGGTTCTTTGAGAAGATAAACAAAATTGATAAACCATTAGCCAGACTCATCAAGAAAAAGAGAGACAGGACTCAAATCAATAGAAATTAGAAATGAAAATGGAGAAGTTACAACAGACACCGCAGAAATACAAAGCATCCTAAGAGACTACCACAAGCAACTCTATGCCAATAAAATGGACAACCTGGAAGAAATGGACAAATTCTTAGAAAGGTATAACCTTCCAAGACTGAACCAGGAAGAAATAGAAAATACAAACAGACCAATCACAAGTAATGAATTTGAAACTGTGATTAAAAATCTTCCAACAAACAAAAGTCCAGGACCAGATGGCTTCACAGGTGAATTCTATCAAAAATTTAGAGAAGAGCTAACACCCATCCTTCTCAAACTCTTCCAAAAAATTTGCAGAGGAAGGAACACTCCCAAACTCATTCTATGAGGCCACCATCACCTTGATACCAAAACCAGACAAAGATACTACAAAAAAAGATAATTACAGATCAATATCACCGATGAATATAGATGCAAAAATCCTCAACCAAATACTAGCAAACAGAATCCAACAACACATTAAAAGGATCATACACCATGATCAAGAGGGATTTATCTCAGGGATGCAAGGATTCTTCAATATACGCAAATCAATCAATGTGATACACCATATTAACAAATTGAAGAATAAAAACCATATGATCATCTCAGTAGATGCAGAAAAATCTTTTGACAAAATTCAACACCCACTTATGATAAAAACTCTCTAGAAAGTGGCCATAGAGGGAAACTACTTCAACAGAATAAAGGCCATATACGACAAACCCACAGCAAACATCATTCTCAATGGTGAAAAACTGAAAGCATTTCCTCTATGATCAGGAACAAGACAAGGATGTCCACTCTCGCCACTCTTATTCAACATAGTATTGGAAGTCCTAGCCACAGCAATCAGAGAAGAAAAAGAAATAAAAGGAATACAAATTGGAAAAGAAGAAGTAAAACTGTCACTCTTTGCAGATGACATGATACTATACTTAGAGAATCTTAAAGATGCCACCAGAAAACTACTGGAGCTAATCAATGAATTTGGTAAAGTTGCAGGATAAAAAATTAATGCACAGAAATCTCTTGCAGTCCTATACACTAACAACGAAAGATCAGAAAGAGAAATTAAGGAAACAATCCCATTTATCATTGCAACAAAAAGAATAAAATACCTAGGAATAAACCTACCTAAGGAGGTAAAAGACCTGTACTCAGAAAACTATAAGACACTGATGAAAGAAATCAAAGATGACACAAACAGATGGAAACATATACCATGTTCTTGGATTGGAAGAATCAATATTGTGAAAATGACTGTACTACCCAAAGCAATCTACAGATTCAATGCAATCCCTATCAAATTACCAGTGGCATTTTTTACAAAACAAGAACAAAAAAAATCTTAAAATTCGTATGGAGATACAAAAGACCCCTAATAGCAAAAGCAGTCTTGAGGGCAAAAAACGGAGCTGGAGGAATCAGACTCCCTGACTTCAGACTATACTACAAAGCTACAGCAATCAAGACAGTATGGTACTGGCACAAAAACAGAAATATAGATCAGTGGTATAGTATAGAAAGCCCAGAGATAAACCCACACACCTATGGTCAACTAATCTACGACAAAGGAGGCAAGGGTATACAGTGGAGAAAAGACAGTCTCTTCAATAAGTGGTGCTGGGAAAACTGGACAGCTACATGTAAAAGAATGAAATTAGAACACTGCCTAACATCATACACAAAAATAAACTCAGAATGGATTAGAGACCTAAATGTAAGACTGGACACTCTAAAACTCTTAGAGGGAAACATATGAAGAACACTCTTTGACATAAATCACAGCAAGACCTTTTTTGATCCACCTCCTAGAGTAATGGAAATAAAAACAAAAATAAACAAATGGGACCTAATGAAACTTAAAAGCTTTTGCAAAGCAAAGGAAACTACAAACAAGACGGAAAGACAACCGTCAGAATGGGAGAAAATATTTGCAAACAAATCAACGGACAGGGCTTCCCTGGTGGTGCAGTGGTTGAGAGTCTACCTGCCAATGCAGGGGACACGGGTTCGTGCCCCGGTCCGGGAAGATCCCACATGCCGCGGAGCAGCTGAGCCTGCATGTCCGGGAGAGGCCCCAACAGTGAGAGGCCCGCATACCGCAAAAAAAAAAAAAAAAAAAAAAAAATTCAACAGACAAATGATTAATCTCCAAAATATATAAACAGCTCATGCAGCTTAATATTAAAAAAACAAACCACCCAATCAGGCCAGAAGACCTAAATAGACATTTCTCCAAAGAAGACATACCGATGCCCAGAAGCACACAAAAAGTTGCTCAACAGAGACTTCCCTGGTGGCACAGTTAAGAATCCGCCTGCCAATGCAGGGGACACGCATTCGAGCCCTGGTCCGGGAAGATCCCACAGGCTGTGGAGCAACGAAGCCCGTGCACCACAACTACTGAGCCTGCTCGCCTAGAGCCTGTGCTCCGCAACAAAAGAAGCCACTGCAATGAAAAGCCCACAAACCGCAACGAAGAGTAGCCCCCGCTCGCCACAAATAAAGAAAGCCCACGCGCAGCAACAAAGTCCCAACACAGCCAAAAATAAACAATAAATAAATTTTTTAAAAAAGCTGCTCAACATCACTAATTATTAGAGAAATACAAATCAAAACTACAATGAGGTATCACCCACCTCACACCAGTTAGAATGGGCATGATCAGAAAATCTACAAACAACAAATGCTGGAGGGGGTGTGGAGAAAAGGGAACTCTCTTGCCCTGTTGGTGGGAATGTAAATTGATACAGCCACTACGGAGAACAGTATGGAGGGTCCTTAAAAAACTAAAAATAGAATTACCATATGACCCAGCAATCCCACTACTGGGCATATACCCAGAGAAAACCATAATTCAAAAAGACACATGCACCCCAATGTTCACTGCAGCACTATTTACAATAGCCAGGTCATGGAAGCAACCTAAATGCCCATCGACAGACGAATAGATAAAGAAGATGTGGTACCTATATACAATGGAATATTACTCAGCCATAAAAAGGAACAAAATTGAGTCATTTGTTGAGATGTGGATGGATCTAGAGATTGCCATACAGAGTGAAGTAAGTCAGAAAGAGAAAAACAAATATCATATATTATCGCATGTATGTGGAACCTAGAAAAATAGTACAGATGAACCAGTTTGCAGGGCAGAAAAAGAGACACAGATGTAGAGAACAAACGTATGGACACCAAGGGGGGAAAGTGGCGGGGGTGGGGGTGGGGGTGTGATGAATTGGGAGATTGGGGTTGACGTGTATACTCTGATGTGTATAAAATGGATAACTAATAAGAACCTGCTGTATAACAGGGAGATCAGCTCGGTGCTTTGTGACCACCTAGAGGGGTGGGATAGGGAGAGTGGGAGGGAGGAAGACGGAAGAGGGAAGAGATATGGGGATATATGTGTATGTATAGCTGATTCACTTTGTTATAAAGCAGAAACTAACACACCATTGTAAAGCAATTATACTCCAATAAAGATGTTAAAAAAAAAAGAACCTGTTGTATAAAAAAATAAATAAAATAAAATTCAAAAAGAAAAACAAAAGGATCATAGACCTGAACTTAATGTTAAAACTATAAAACTGTTGGAAGAAAACAGTAATAAATCTTTGTGACCTGGGGCTAGGCAATAGTTTCTTAGATAAGACACCAAAAGCACAAGTGATAAAAGAAAAAATAGATAAATGAGACTTCATCAAAATTAAAAACTTCTGTTCTGCAAAGGACACCATGAAGAAACTGAAAAGACAAACCAACAGAATGGGAGAAAATATTTGCAAATCATATACCTGATAAAGGACTCATATCTAGATTATATAAAGAACTGTTACAACTAAACAACAAAAAGACAATCCAATTTAAAAATGGGCAAAGGATTTGAATAGACATTTCTCCAACAAAGATACAGAAACGGGCAATAAGCACATGAAAAGATGTTCAACATCATTAGCAGGAAAATGCAAATAAGAACCACAATGAGATACTACTGCATACATACTCAGATAGCTAATATCAAAGGACAGACAGACAATAACAAGTGTTAACAAGGATGTGGAGAAATTGGAACCCTCATATACTGCTTGTGGCAATGTAAAATGGTGCAGCCACTTTGGAACAGTCTGGTAGTTTCTCAACAGCTAAAGTAGGTTAAAATATAACCCATATTCCAGTGAGATTCCATTTCTGGGTTTATACCCAAGAGAAATATCCATACAAAATGTGTACATGAATGTTCATAGCAGCATTATCTTAATAACCCAGAAATGGGAAAAAATCCAAATGCCCATCAACTGATGAATGGATAAATGAAGATGGTGTATCCATAAGATATTTGGCAATAAAAAGGAATGAAGTATTGATACACCCTCTAGCATGGATGAACCTTTAACATGTAATGCTAAGTGAAAGCCAGTCACAAAAGGCCATATATTATATAATTCCAACTGTATAGGCAAATCTATAAAGACAAAAAGATGATTAGTAGTTTCAGGCAGAAAAGAACAACCAGTGCAAAGGTCCTAAAGCTTCAATCAAGACAGACTTCTATGTTCATGTCTTGCTAGTGGTCTACATGGCTGCTGTTGGATCTTCAAAATGCTTAAAATTAAGAATCCATTGTACTGGAAAGGCTCTTCAAAAGTCAATTCAATAATTATGGATTTGAAGCTGACTCTAAGCCATTCAGTCAAAACCAAGATAAAGGGTTATTTCATTTAAAAAAATCTCCAGGGAAGAAGAATCCAGTCACTCTTGAAAAATCATTCCAGTGTACAAAACTAAATAATCTATCTTCTTGCACTTCAGACCCGCATTTCCAACTATCCGCTACACAGTTCTACTCACATATCTTATGGATAACACGCTCAACATGTACAGAGCCGGGTTTATTACGTAGTGGGCAATTGTTACTCTTTGGTTGAACACCCATCCCACATTCTTTTGGCAATAGAAACCTGATTTCTTTCTATGGAATTACCTCTTCTTCTTGGATATAGTTTGAAGAGCCCATTAATCAAATGCCTGCCTGCCCTCCTGTAGCCAAGTGAGTGGGGGTGAGAGGATGGAGGCGATGATCGGGGCAGGAAGGAGACCCAATGCTTCCTCCCTGGAGAGTGGATGGTGAGCAACACAACAGACTGAAGACAGCTGGCGTTCACTCACTCCAGCAGCAGGGTCCTGGCCAGCTGACTGGCCATTCTGCCTGTTCGAAGCCTGACTCTTCAGTCTTCCCTTCGAACCTAGGAGTATCCCCATATTTTAATAAATTCTCTTCTTGCTTATGTTAGCCAGAGTCCATTTCCACTGGTTTGGAATCAAAGAACCCTAAGTTATACACATTATTTATCTACAACTTCTGTCTCAGTTAATGTCACAATTAATCTCCTAATAAGTCAGGCTTGAACCCAGGTCACCAAATCCTCCTCTACCCCCTCACTGGTTGGTCATCAAGTGGTAAAAATTCTGCCTCTTCAGGGTCTCTCACTTAAATCATTCTCCTCATTCAGGCTGTCATTACCCTACATCAGAAACTCATTCTCTCTCATTTGAGGTACTTCATTCATTCATCAAACGGAGTTACTAAGGATATTTTTCTAAACCGCAGACCAGATTGTGGCTCTCTCTGCTGAAACAACTTCTGTGGCTCCTCTCTAAGCCTGGCATTATAGACCTTTCATGATCTGACTGTCTACCTTTCATTTCAATCTGAATTTATTTACAGCCCTTTCTCTAAAATTTCAGATTATTTCCACAAAATCTTGAAGGTGGAGGTGAAACCGTGTTAAAATTTTGATCTTATGTGATACCTGGAACTTGCTTCAAAATAATATGGAATGAGAAAAATATGGGAAGGGGTAGTGGATGGAGATGAGGCAGGATTGGCCATGGGTTAATGGTTGTTGAGGTTGATTACGGGTATATGGGGATTCAACATGCTATTTTGTCTACTCCTGTGTACATTCAAAATTCCCTACAATACAAAGTTTTAAAAGTCTTCACTTATTCAAGAAGGGAGTCCATTGATACTATTTTAGTCCTGAAGGCAATGGAGAAATACAGATTCAAATTCTTTTTAATGTGAAAAAATAGAACTAGGAGTCCAAAAAGGAACAAAGAAAACTAGATTGACATAAAAAATGTAGAAGAAAAGAAACAACCAGAAAGCATAATCATCCATATAAAAGATGGCATGAATAAAATCAAACCTAGCAGTTACCACAAAAAAATATGAATGGGTCAAATTCCCCTATTAAAAGATAAAACATCAGCATCATTAGCAGCATCCTTAACTACCCTCATCCCTAGAGTCAAGAGACAAAAGCCATATTGGACAATGTACTTTTTTAAAAAGGTAAGGTATACATATAGACAATGGAATATTACTCAGCCATAAAAAAGAATGAAATAATGCCATCTGCAGTAACATGGATGGACCTAGAGATTATCATACTAGGTGCTAGGTGAAGTAAGTCAGACAGAGAAAGACAAATATCATATGTCATCACTCATGTGTGGAATCTAATTTTTAAAAATAACACAAATGAACTTATTTACAAAACAGAAAGAAACATACTTACAGATATCGAAAACAAACTTATGGATACCAAAGGGGAAACATGGTGGAGAGGGATAAATCAGGAGCCTGGGATTAATATACACACACTACTATATCTAAGATAGGTAACAAACAAGGACCTACTGTATAGCACAGGGAACTCTACTCAATATTCTATGATAACCTATATGAGAAAAGAATATGAAAAAGAATGAATATATGTATGTGTATAACTGAATCACTTTGCTGTACACCTGAAACTAACACGACATTGTAAATCAACTATAGTCCAATATAAAATGAAAATTCAAATAAATAAATAAACACCCGCTCCCCCCCCAAAAATAAAAAGGGTATGGTATACCAGACAAATCCAAATTATTTCCTGTGGGCAATGAAATTCCATCTTCAAAAACAGATACATTCATACCTGAAATGGTTTCCACTTAGAACTTCAAGACCTTCTGTTAAGGCACAGTACAGGCTGGTCTGGGCTCCCTGCTGAGGGGTCTTGATGAAGAAGGAGAAAAGCCACCAAATCCATCTCATGAGGGATGAGTGCCGAACCAATTCAGAGTCGACTGTGCCAGGGTGTACAGAGTACGTTGTAACGCCACAGCCTGATGCGGGGATGCCATATAGAGAGGGGAAGACAGGACTTGATGTTGCCAAGTGGCCGAAGAGAGCAGAAGACATGAATAAACATTTGCCCCATGTGGACCCCCTTCCCATGATGCAATCGCAAGCACTCCTCACAGTAATTTATACCTTCATTTCACAGATCACAATTAAGGCTCAGAGAGGTTATTAACTGCTAGGAAGCAGCAGAGCCAGGACCTCTCAGAAGCACTTGACATTGTTAACCACTCTCATCCTAAAGCTGCCTTTTCACTGGCTTCCATGATCCCACACCTCTTCTGGTTTTTCTAACCTTTCTGGATGCATCCTCTTGTTTCCTGGACCGGTTCATCATCTTCTACCCAAACTTTAAATGTTAAGAGTTCTCATGGCTCACTAAATTCCCTCTCTGTAACTTTACAGCACTCATTTTTATCTATGGTCCAAGTGGCTCCTTTCAACTCTTGGCTGACAATAAAAGGCAGTATAATGTGGTGGTTAAGGGTATGGACTTTGTAGTCAGAATGCCCAGTTTCAAATCCAAGCTTTACCACTCACTAGCTGTGTGACCTTCCTGATGTTGTGACTTAGTTTCCTCATCTGTAAAATAGGGATAATTATAATACCTACACCTCACAGAGCTGTTCTCAGGATTAAATGAGTTCATGTGTAAAAGAGCTTAGAATACTGTCTGGTGCGTGATAAGTGCTAAATGACACTTATGCATGTGCTATTTCAGGTCCCCAATTCTTTTCTAGAAACCCTGGGGTCAGAAATGTTTCCAACTTTTTAAATTTTATTATATATATATATAAAGTGTCTAGTACCTACTCTCCCTAGTACAGGTGAGGTTTTGCTGCCAAATGAGTTTTGGTATCAAGCTTAGGAAAAAACTGAGTCTTCAGGCCTTTGTGGATTTCACAATTACAGAAAAAGGACTGTGGACCTGTATTATTTTCCACTTGACATCTACTCTAGATGACCCATAGTAATGCAGACTCAGAGGTCCAAAACTGACTTCATATATTTAAGGCCAAACCTGGTTCTTGCAGTGTTCCCTACACTTTCAACCAGGCAGGCACACAGGACGAGTCCTTAAGGATCCACCACCTCACCATACATCTCCAATCAACAAGCCCTGTGATTTTCACATTCTAAATATCTCTCAGGAGTGTCTATTACCCTCCGTCTCCACCACCCTAGTCCAAGCTACCCTCACTTCTTACCTCAACCACAGAAATCACCTGCTGTATCCACTCTTGCCCTCGTTTTAAAAAAGGATTCCATTTTAACGGCTTTCCATTGCTCTTAGAATAAACACTAAAGTCCTTACTGTGGCCTCTCTGGATTTCACCTTCACCAACCTTACCAGTCTCAGCTCAGACCTCTTGCTTTCTACATTCTAACTATGACTGCCTTTTCTCAGTTTCTCAAGCAGAGACCAGACCTTCATGCATTCTCTTCCTTCTATCTGGAATGTTCCTCAGCCCCCTCAGCTGCCTCACCCCACCCACACCGTAACCCATTTAATTTCTTCTTTATTTTTTTTTTGCGGTACGCGGGCCTCTCACTGTTGTGGCCTCTCCCGTTGCGGAGCACAGGCTCCGGACGCGCAGGCTCAGCGGCCATGGCTCACGGGCCCAGCCGCTCCGCAGCATGTGGGATCTTCCCGGACCAGGACACGAACCCGTGTCCCCTGCATCGGCAGGCGGACTCTCAACCACTGCGCCACCAGGGAAGCACTAACCCATTTAATTTCTAATCATCCTGCAAGGGCTCAGCTTGCAACTCACTCCCTCAGAAAAGTCCTTCCTGATCCTTCAGACTGAATAAGGTTCTCCCCACCACCCCCCTGCCAATCCATTATAGGTCCTCGTAATTCCCCTTTATAGCATTTATCACAATTATAATTAAATAACAACACAATTATAATTAAATAACAAAAAGAAAACTGTCTAGACGTTGTTTAGGAAATGAATAAACTAAAGCACATCTATACTATGAAACACAATGTGGCCAACAAAAGTAATGGGGTAAGTCTCTATCTAGTACATAGAAAGATCTCTAAGATGCTGTGCTGGAATTTCACTTCCTTATGTATGATATATACATATGTAAATGCACAAGAAAATAATTGGAATGGTGCACATCAAGTTGTTGACAGTGGTATCTTGAGGGTAGAAAAGCAGAAAGGGAAGAGAGGAGAATAACTCTATATACTTCCATCTTATTTGAACTTTTTACAATGAGAATTATTCATGCATTACTAGACCGATTTTACATGTGATTTTACATGTGACAGTTGTATAAATACTTGCTAATTATTTCTCTCTCCCATTGGATGTGAACCACTCCACCACTCCACTAATCCAGTGTGTAAAATAGCATGGACATTGGCATACGTGGTTGTTGAATGGCTGAATGAATGACTCTTCCGTCATGCCCAGGTTTCTTTCATTGCATCATAGCTATTTCCCACCTAATCCTCATACCTATCAGGTTTTCTCACTCGTGTAGCCTCTGCTTTTATCTGATCCTCACAGCTGGGTCCATCTCTCCACTTCCAGGCCACCCTAGCTCCCTGACCAACCTTTGGGTAGTTTTCACCATCCAGTTACCCTGATCCATCCCAAGCTGATAAAGGATGTTATGCCCTGGGCACAGACATAACTCTCCATCTCACAGCTGTCCATGTGGTTTGAGGATCCTGTTCCAACGATGGGGCTAATATGTCTGCTACCTTCAGCCTGAATTCTGCCTGCCTTAATCCTAAGCAACTCTAATTGTCCACCCTGGATTTCCCGTTCTGTTTATTGGAAATCCATAGTAGACCATTCCAAGGATCTCTGTTTATTTGTGACTGGAGACTGCCCTCCTCAAGCATACATTTCCCTCTTATATGACCCTTTGTTATTAGGGAGACCCCCTCCATAGTCCCAGCACCTGTTTTATCCCAATGGTTGTAGCCAGTGCCAGTTCTAGTCCCTCCCTTCTATCTAGTTTCATTACGAGTCAAAAAACTTGCTTTGCTCATGAGGCCTGAATTAATCACGACAACAACCCGTGAAGCAGTCCCATTTTACATATGAGGAAATAAGTCTTGAAAAGTTAAACAACTTGCTGCAGGTCATGCAGCTAATAACTGCCAAAGCCCAGCCTTCAGAATTTTCCCGTTACCTCCCAGTCACCTCTAACATTCACTTGTGGGCTGTTTACTGAAACTATACCCAGGTAGAGCCATAGAAGCAGGTCCTGTCCAGAGGATGGGCTCCAGAAAACAGTTCCTATTCCTGTGGCTTTTAGCTACTTCCCATTGACTCATGTCTCCACACTCATTTCTTCTAAGCCTACCTTTTAGCCTCCGGGCCAGTTCCTGGGTAAAGAGAATGTTGGCTAACTTGCTGTGACAGTAGGCCAGACCTGCATGGTAGAACTTCTCACCCTGCAGGTTATGGAAGTGGATCCTTCCCAGGTGATGTGCTAAGGAAGACACATTCACTACCCTTGATGGGGTTGATTCCTTCAACTTCTCTAGCAACAGGTGGGTCAGGAGGAAGTGACCTTTGAGAAAAAGTAGAATTAACAGAGTTCAGGGCCAATGGGAGGGTGAAGGGAGTAGTGGTGAGCCGGGCTCAGCTATGGAAGGCAGAGCATTCAAGAATAAGGCTTTTTGTCTCATTAATTCATTATCAACTACAGAATAAGTTCAGTGATGGTTTAGGGAAATAGGAACAGCCAAAGACATGAGACATCTTTCTATGAGGTAGGTCTGGATTATGTGAATACGAATATGAAGTCATGTCTTATTCCAACTTTGAATAACATCACTGTTTAAGAGCAGGTGGCCTCTACTTGATGCTGGCCACAAGGGTCTCTACAAAGAAAGCAACACAGCCCCCAATCCAATTAGGTTGTTCAAAAATATCCTAAGGTAAATTGAATCTGAAGCACAGATTAAAAAGTGGGAGGAAGCTCAAGCAAGCCTGAGCTTTCAGGCAGGACAACACTATTTATTATACACTTATAGTCTGTTATGGCCCAAAGGTCCAATCACACCGCAAAGAAGGCTCCATGTGACCCTAAGTTTTCCAAGAAGAACTTTAGTTTCCCTCTAGCTTTGTGATGAGACACAATTTCTTACCTAAGTGGTTGACTCCCATGTGCATCTCAAAGCCGTCGGCTGTCTTGGAGTAGGGACACATCATCACTCCTGCGTTGTTGATCAAAATGTGGAGATGCTTTTCTTCTGCAGGGAAGAGGGGATGGAGTGTGGAAGTGGCCAGCCACAGCTGTTACATCTTTGAAATCTGCCCCATACCCATGCTTTGAAAATGAGGACACATGGCTTCAATCTTTCCTCTATTTTCCCCTCATACTTATTTTGTATTGTTTTTTCATTTTAAGACTTTAGTTGAATCATACATACTCTTAATACAGGGCAAAATTCCACCTGACACTACAAAATGGCCTTTCCAATCTTTCCAGTTCAGGAGCTACTTACTCAGTGCTTTGGGGAAGTGTTCTGTCTATCTCTCCCAACAGAAAGACTTCCCAAGCTGCATGGGAAATTCCAAAACAAGAGAAAAAGGATACTCTCTATGCCTCCCTGCCGCTCGGATTCAGGCCCACAAAGAAACACTGGTTTCACCGCTTTGTTTCATCTGCCAACTCTCTCTTATGATTTATTTCCTCAAATGAGTTGTAATTTCTTACTAAAAGTATATATCAGTGGAAGTTGCTTCCCTTGGGAGGCCTAGATCCCTGGGTTATGAGGGAATAAGCCTACAGGGTGCTCTTGGACTCAATTTTGATGTGATACTACGGGGTTTTACATTAAGTTCTCAGCTCAAGTTTCTTGCACCAGTTGGTGGTGTGAATGAATTCCCCACCACCCCATAAATGATGTCAGCTTGAAGTTCTAATTTCTTGCAGATGACGGTTTATCCATCCATGTTCTAAAGAGATGTTAAGCTTCTTTGTCACGTCCCTGAGCTGGTGGCCTGGGTTTTTTTTTAAGCTCCCTGTACCAAGGACCAGATGGCTTTTTGTGAATCCCAACCTTATGTGGAGCCTCAGATACAGACAGCAACCCAGCCCTCAACATCCTGAGGTCTCATCTCCTATCCCTGTACGGATATTTGGACTCCAGACCTTAAAGCCCATTTTGAGTTCTGGTACACGTATGAGATTTCTGGCTTTAGTTCTTATGCACTGCTATGAACCTTTGAATTCACTTTTTGTTTCTGCCTCTTGGGTATTTCCCTTTGTTACTAATGAGTTCAGCTATGAATCATAAGTTTTTGGCTATATTTTGTCTAGCATTTCTATGTGTCAGAGAGGGAGAGGAGTCTTTTCCTTTTAGCTAAGTCTGCCATGTTGATTGCAAGACCCACAGCATAGTCTCCAGTTCCACACTTACCTGCTAAGAAGCCCTTAGCAAAGGCTCGAATAGATTTCGTATCAGCCAAGTCCAGTTTCCGCACCAACACCTGTTGGTTCCCTGTCGTGATCTGGATCTCTCTGGCCACCAACTCCCCCTTTTGCACATCCCGGCAAGCTAAATATACACGGGCTCCTGTCAACCAACATATAAAAGAGACAAACTGTCGGCTCTGTTTCTGAGCATCAAAGACCTAATACTAATGTTAAATGTTATTTTCTACTGTTTTTTTAAAAAAGGAATTACCCCTACTTGACACAGAGGTATCTGATGAACAAATCAGGAAAGAAAAATAAATCAATAATATTCATTGTGTCCATTATATATAGAACATTGTACTAGTGTCAGACCAGCAAATCAGCGGGGCACTTGGAATGTTCTTGAATTCCAAGACTGGGAGGAAATAATGAGAACGGTCATCATTGCAAGGGGTAAAAGAGCAGTAGCAAGAAGAAGACCTAAATAGACATTTCACCAAAGAAGATCTACAGATGGCCAATAGGCACAGGAAAAGATGTTTGACATCGCTAATTATTAGAGAAATGCAAATCAAAACTACAATGAGATATCATCTAACACCAGTCAGAATGGCCATCATTAAAAGTCTACAAATAACAAATGCTAGAGAGGGTGTGGAGAAAAAGGAACGCTCCTACACTGTTGGTGGGAATATAAGTTGGTGCAACCACTATAGAAAACAGTATGGAGTCTCCTCAGAAAACTAAAAATAGAATTACCATATAATCCAGCAATCCACTCCTAGGCATATATCTGGACAAAACTATAATTCAAAAAGATACATGCACTCCTGTGTTCATAGCAGCACTATTCACAATAGCCAAGATATGAAAACAGCCTAAATGTCCATTGACAGATGAATGGATAAAGAAGATGTGGTACATATATACAATGGAATACTACTCAGCCATAAAAAAGAATGAAATAATGCCATTTGCAGCAACATGGATGCAACTAGAGATTATCACACTAAGTGAAGTAAGTCAGAAGGAGAAAGACAAATACCATATGATATCACTTATACATGGAATCTAAAATATGACACAGATGAACCTATCTACAAAAGAGAAACAGACTCACAGACATAGAGAACAAACTTGTGGTTGCCAAGATGGGGGTTGTGGGGGATAGATGGACTGGGAGTTAGGGATTGGCAGATGCAAGCTATTACATATAGAATGGATGGACAACAAGGTCCTACTGTATAGCACAGGGAGCTATATTCAATATCCTATGATAAACCACAATGGAAAAGAATATATTAATAAAAGAATGTATATATATATGTATAACTGAATCACTTTGCTGTACAGCAGAAATTAACATTGTGAATCAACTACACTTCAATTAAAAAAAAACAACAGTGGCAGGAGGGAATTAGAAGCAGATGAATTTGCCTCTTTGAGCTAGCTCTTTGGCTGTCTCCTTCCCGATGCCTGTGTTGGCTCCAGTGACCACAGCGACCTTCCCAGGAAGCTGGATGGTTGATGTACACACCCCGCTGGACAGCATTTTCCTGCAGACAGAGGAGAGCTCATCAGTTCTTCATTCTCTTTGTCTCAGCCAGAGATTCCTGCAACATTCTCGTGTCTACAGGTCCCAAGGCTGAGGGCTGTTTTGGTTCCTTCTACTGCTGGCTTTTTATAGATTAAAGGAAGGTTGGAGGAAAGAAAACAAAATTTTCTGCTCTTAAGATTTTCTTGCTTGGGCTTCCCTGGTGGCACGGTGGTTAAGAATCTGCCTGCCAATGCAGGGGACACGGGTTCGAGTCCTGGTCCAGGAAGATCCCACATGCCATGGAGCAACTAAGCCCATGTGCCACAACCACTGAGCCTGCATGCCACAACTACTGAGCCCGCGTGCCACAACTACTGAAGCCCACGCGGCTAGAGCCCGTGCTCCGCAATAAGAGAAGTCACCGCAATGAGAAGCCCGTGTGCAGCAACGAAGACCCAACACAGCCAAAAATAAAAATAAATAAATAAGTAAATAAATTTATTAAAAAGAAAAAGATTTTCTTGTCCAAATGTTTCTGCTCTTGCTTGAGGACAGAAGTGATTCTATTATAAGGGCAAACCTTAGCACTGTTCCCTGCAGTTACAAGAACTGATGAATATCTGTTTAGCCAGGATCCTGGTGGAGCTCTTTCTTAGGCTTAGGAAATCACAAGACTCAGCCTAGAAAAAGAAAGAACTGGTCCACTGATGTTAATCTGTCCATAACTGTCACTTTATGGCCTTAATAAAACAGCTTACCCAACACAAAGTTAAAATTATGAAAGCTTGTCAACCTGGACAAAACTAACAGAAACACACACACACTTAAAAATAAGACAAAGAGGGACTTCCCTGGTGGCACAGTGGTTAAGAATCCGTCTGCCAATGCAGGGGACACGGGTTCGAGCCCTGGTCCGGGAAGATCCCTCATGCCACGGAGCAACTAAGCCCGCGTGCCACAACTACTGAAGCCTGTGTGCCTAGAGCCCGTGCTCCACAACAAGAGAAGCCACCGCAGTGAGAAGCCTGCGCTCAGCCACAAAGAGTAGCCCCTGCTCGCCGCAACTAGAGAAAGCATGCACACAGCAACGAAGACTCAATGCAGCCAAAAATAAATAAATACATTTAGAAAAAAAAAATAAATAAGACAAAGAATAATGTTAATAAGTACAAAGGGGAGCTGAGATTCAAGTCCTGGTTTCACTAATTTGAGTCCTTCTTCCTTCATCCTGCTTCTCCAGAAGAATGAATGCACAAACAGATATTAGTAGGCCTTGGATTGTTCTTTTCTCTGCAAATCTTGGGGGCTCAATTTAAAACAATTTGTTGACTGGGAGATGCATTTTTAAGAGCATTTCAACCTTTTTCATTGAACTTAGAATTGCAAAGTGCACACTTCTAGCCACTCAAGTTCCTGCTTAGAACACACAGGCCATGAAGGAAGCAAACTAACTCAAGGTGACCACCAACGGGTATCTTCCCCCCCAGAACAAGCCTCCCTGCTCTGTTTCCCACATCCCTTCAGCTTTAGCTCCAGGAGCCACAACATAGCAGGGCCTCTACCCAGCTCTTCCTTCTGCTTAACCAGCAGGAAGAAAAGAGACAATCAACTATGAAAGTCCAGCTCTGGTCGAGCCCCCATGACCTAGCTAGGTGGTTTGGAACATCACCCTTGGAGTGTAACCTTCCTTAGAAAAACCTTGCTGAGGTATGAGCACTATTTTCAGTTCAGGTTCAACTCTTCAGTGAGATTCTATGGGGATAAGAGGATGTCGTGGCGGAAAGAGATAAAAAGCAGCGTTTCGCCCCAGTACCAACACCCATGTGTGCCTAGAGGTGGAAGGACTGCGTGTGCAGAGGGGAGGAAAAATACAACTGGAGGAGGGGCTCGAGGGAGGTGGGGAGAAAGGGAAGGGGTGAATGTGGTAAGAAACGGCAGAGGGTGATCTAGCGCGCCTTCCAGTTCCACTCAGACAGTGACCGCGTCCCCCTTCCCCCGCCCATCCAATCCCCACCGAGGGAAGGAGTGTGTGTCTTCAGTCACTGGTCCACCGTCACTACTGGTGATTTACTCAGCACCAATCAGCAGTGTGCAACTCGCTGCTGATTCTCCGGGGCACTCAGCCAGCCATTGGCTGATGTGTCACCTGGTCAAGAGACCACGATCCTCAACCTCTCCTCCCCACCCCCAAACCCCAGAGCAGGGCTCGGACCACCTCCCACCCCCAACTCCTGCTGCGAAGGCAGGTAGTAGGCAGGAGAATGTGATGAAACCCTTTCAATTCTCTCCTTTACTACATCTGTCCAGAGAAAAAGCAAATCTAACAGCAACAAGAGAGCAAGCAATGGAGCTGCAGATGTCACGATTCGCACTGAGGAAACAAAGTAGGGTGCTCCGGACTGCAGCCCCTTCCCACGGCCTGGGGTCTCCTGGTATCGCCCTCCTCACCCAGGACCTGCACCTCCTCCGACCAACCGAACTCCCCTACTTGGAGCCCCGCGGGGAGTCTTCCTTTCCTTCTTTTGAAGAACAGAGCTTCGATGGGGATGAATATTTCCCCCGAAGACTTCTCAAGAGAAGGCAATACATTTGCACAGACCTGATTTGGGGTGCAGCGATGTACAGGAGAAAGGGGAGGAGGAGGAGCACGAGCAGGACCCCAATCATCTCGCGGGGAGGCAGGTGCGGCTGCCGGAGGTGAGCGAGATGCCCCAGCGGTGCTCGCCGGCTGTGGCCTCTCTTCCAAGACACGCCCTAGTAAAGTGCGACAGCCCGGGGAGTAAAGCTGTCTGGGAAATGTAGTCCAAAGCTTGGCATGTGAGCACGCTGTTCCCAGACGCTGAGAGAAGCTGAATCTTGCACCAGATACGCAACGGGTCCCCAACCAGCTAGGATCTAGGGCCTTTGGGATCATCGAACCAGCTCTTCCATGGCCCTTCTGGCCACCATGAAATCTCCCCAGTCCTCTCTGTGCCGGTGCCTGAGTCCAGACCCTGGTTCAGTTTTCCCCAATTATGGTTAGGTGGTTACCGCATGTTTCTCCTAGAGGTCAAATATTGGCGTCTGGGAAATGTTCTAAGGCTGATTGCACAAAAGAGGAGCGGTTGGAGTCTGACAGTTGGGGGGGAGGGGGGAATCTTTCCTCCTTAGGGATTCCTTCACGCAAAGAAGCAGAAGCAATCGGTCCCTGAAGACACTGCAGGAGAATCATTTTATTGTGTCTTTTTGGAATTATAATGAAATATAAAGTATAATCATAATTTTCCTGGTGTTTGAGTGTGAATTGATGATAGAATATAGTTTTCTTGATGACTTGGGTTAGTTATATTAACTTCCAGGGTAGCAATGGATTTCTCAGATTAGCACAGTTGGTTTTGCCTACTCATGAAAGTATTTAATCCTGTCTTGAATTAAAGCCATGGGAATTCTCTGGGAACAAGGAGTTTCCCTGGTCAGTCACTCCTTTCGGTCTGCCATCTGAGGACTATGTCTCATTTCCTTGGGGGTGAAGGTGGGGAATGTTTTAAGTCATTATCTGTCTGTGGTCCCTGACTGCGCACAGTAATGTATTCTGGTTCTTCTTGATAATTCATTTCCATTTGATTGAAAGACACATACGCCAAGCTCAATTTGAACCAATATATTTTATAGCAATTGGAGAGGAGAGGGTTTCCTTCACACAATACAAATTTCTACTGATTTAACATGATATTATCTAAGTCATCAGATTTTGTCACACGCTCATTATTGGGTTACCTAATATTTGAATAGACTTTTACACCTGTATTAAAAGCTTTTCCCATGTTTTGTTCCTTATTCATTCACTCATTTACTTGACAAATGTTTATGGTATTCCTACAATGTGCTAGGCACTGTGCTGAGGTCCAGCAAGGAGCCTAGTACAAGGGAGAAATGACCTCTGCAACAAGTGATCACTTGAATAAATTGTGATGAGGGTTATGAGGGAAAATAGAGAAAGCTTTGGAAGGTCATAGCAGGAGACCTCTCCTGGTCTGGAAATCAGGAAGGCTTCTTTGAGGAAATAACTTTTGAGCTGAGGCCTGAGGAAGGTCAGGAGTTAGTGGGCAAGCAACATATAGGCAAGAGTGCTCTGAGCAGAGGACTTGAGTGAGTGCACTTGATGGTGCAGAGTTCAAACAGGGGCCACTAGAACAATGGAAAACACTGGTCTAGTTGAGGCACAGGAGCTAGGGGCAGTGCCAGAAATGGCAATAACAGCCTGTGCTTATATAGTGCTTATTATGTGCCAGGCCCTGCCCCCAAGTGCTTTATATCTATTAACTACCTTGACTCTCATAACAACTCTGTGAGGTAGGTACTATGATTTTCCCTATTTCACAGACAAGGAAACTGAAACAACAACAAGGTTGAATACGTTAGCCCAGTACATAGTGGCAGAGCTGGGATTCAACTTAAGCAGGTTGTATCCATGGTCTGTGCCCTTAACGACTGGGCCGTGTTGCCAAAAGATTAGGCTGGAGAACTTCTTCTTATACATATGCACATTTGGGCATCTACACAAAATTTGCATGCAATTTCATCCATAGAACCCAGATTAAAAACAATTGGTTAAATCTGTCAATTTTAATAATGTAATAGGGAGTTATTTACAAGCAAAAGTGAGTTTATTCAGAAATAGCCATAGAAACCCTCAATTCAAGATATGCAAACTATGGTGGCCCATGGGCAAATCCAGAGAACAAGGAAGGGGAGCTTGCTTTTATAGCAAAAGGGGGGTGGGAGGGGCTGTGATAATCAAAGAGTCCATTGGAGAAAGCTGGGAATCCAAAGTATGGAGGCTTCTCATTGGTTGGGCTGCTAAAGTCTGATTGGCCGGACTGTAGGCAGTGGAGAGTTTTCTTCTTCCTGCTGGATAGTGATGTAGGCAACACTTTCCTGTGGGAGATGTAGACAAACATCTCTTCCTGTTTGGAGTAATTGATGATGCATGGCTGGGCATGAGAGCTCCCCATATAGGCCTGTCCCACTCCAATTGTAGCTGAGGTTTCTTTAGTGAATTCCACAAAATTGATGACTGAAGATGGGTAAGCAGAAGAGTCACTTGGAGAGGAAGTTAGAGAAAGTGCAGAGGAGGACCTTGAGGAGCACTCAAATTGTGGGATAAGTAGAGAAAGGTAAGACTGAAAATGGACTGTGAAAAGGGGACGGAGAGGTTGGAGATGTATTAGCCTGGGTCTGAGCAGGTTAGAGAAACCACACAGTAAATTTGAACAGGGAAATTTTAATATGAAGAATTATTAACCATAACAGGGGATTGGAATAATGAGGAACTGGCTTGTACAGGAGTGATTAAACTTTTCTTATAAAGAAAAGTAAATATTTTAGGTTTTGGGGGCCATCTCTGTTGCAGCTACCAACTCTGCTACTGTAACATGAAAACAGCCATAGACAATATGTAAATGAATGAGCATGGCTGTGTTCCAATAAAACTTTATTTACACGAACAGGCAGTGGGCTGAATTTGGCCTGTGGGTCACAGTTTGCCAACCAAAAGACCCCTTCTACTCCCAGACTGAAGCCCAGGGCTTGCTGGAGAGTATAGCACGCTGAATGGCAGAGAAGTCACTGTCTGCTGCACCACTGAAATTTGCTGGAAATCCACTGTGCTAGGGAAAGCTGTCCACAGGGAAGTGTCTCACTGGAGGCACTCTGCTACAAAACCACCTGAGGGGAGGGTTGCTGGGGGACGCTGCCGGCCACTGAATGCTGATGGAGCCAGGCACTTGATGGTGCAGAAGCTGCCTGGACCACAGGAGCCTGGCACTGCGGGAGACAAGCCTGCTGCAGAAGCCTGCAGAGCTAGCACAACAGAACCAGAAAGCAAGCCCCTTCCTTCCGCAGTGTCTCTCCAGTGCCATCTATTGACAAAGCTTAATATCGTGCCAGATGCCAAAGAAGAGAATATAGAAAATAGAAGGGTCATTTTCCACTCTCGTAAAGCAGGCAAAAAGGATGAATTGGAGCTGAAAGGCAACAAATTGATAACTGGCACCAGAGGGAACCCAGAGGATGTGGTGTAATAGAATGCATTATAAAGACATTTAAAGAAGTGGGTACAACACCAAAAGCATGATCCATAGAAGAACAAATGAAGTTAGACTTCACCCAAATTAATAACTTCTGTTCTTTGAAAAATAAAGACTGGGAGAAAATATTTGCAAATCACATATTTGATAAAGGACTTGTAGTCAGAATATATATTTTAAAAACTCCCCAAACTCAAAATTAAGAAAACAACCCAATTTTTTAAATGGTCAAGTGATTTGAACAGATACTTCAGCAAAGAAGATATATAGGGACTTCCCTAGTGGTCCAGTAGTTAAAAATCTGCCTTACAATGCAGGAGATGCGGGTTCCATCCCTGGTCAGGGAACTAGGATCCCACATGCTGAGGGGCAACTAAGCCCGCGGGCCACAACTAGAGATCCTGTGTGCCACAACTACTGAGCCCAAGCACAGCAACTACTGAGCCCACGTGCCGCAACTAGAGAGAGAAGCTCACGCACCACAATGAAGAGCTCGTGTGCCACAACGAAGATCCCGTGTGCCGCAACTAAGACCAGACACAGCCAAAAATGAAAGAAAGGAAGAAAGAAAGAAAGAAGGAAAGAAAGAAAGAAAGAAGGAAAGAAGGAAAAAAAGGAAGGAAGGAAGAAAAGATATATAGATGGCAAATGAGTACATTTTTAAAGTGCTCAATATCACTAGTCCTTAGGGAAATACAAATTAAAACCACAATAAAAGGCTTCCCTGGTGGTGCAGTGGTTGAGTGTCCGCCTGCCGATGCAGGGGACACGGGTTCGTGCCCCGGGGCGTCCGGAGCCTGTGCTCTGCAACGGGAGAGGCCACAACAGTGAGAGGCCCGCGTACCGCAAAAAAAAAAAAAAAAAAAAAAAAAAAAAAAACCACAATAAGATGCCACTACATACCTACTATAATGGGTAAAATAAAAAAGACTGACCATATCAAGTATTGATGAGAATGTGGAGCAACTGGAACTCTCATACACGCCTTCTGAGAATGCAAAATGATACAACTACCTTGGAAAACAGTTGGGCAATTTCTCAAATAGTTAAATGGGAGTTAAGCATACATCTATCATATGACTCTTAGGTAATTTCCCAAGAGAAATGGAAGTTTATTCATTCAAAGACCTGTATGTGAATGATCATAGACTCTGTGTTATAATAAAAAAATAGGAAACAACCCGAGTGTCCATCAACAGGTGAATGGATAAACAAATTGTAATACATCCACACAATGGATACTACTCAGCAATAAGAAGGAACAGACTTTCAATGCACTCAACAGCCTGAAGGAATCTCAAAGTAACTATGTTGAGTAAAAGAGGTCAGACCAAAATGATTCCATTTATATAAAGTCCTAGAAAACGCTAACTGTAGGTTATAGACTGTGGTGATAGAAAGCAGACCAGTGGCTTCCCGGGGATGGGGGAAAGTGGAGAGGAATGGGAGGGTTTTACCAAGGGGAATGAGGAAGCTTTTGGGGTGATGGACATGTTCATTGTCTTGACAGTGGTGATAGACTGTGTGATGAGTGTATGGTAATGTGAAAACTCATCAAATTGTATACTTTTAACGTGTGCATATAAATTATACCTCAATAAAACTGTGAAAAATAGAAGTAGGTATTGATCAAGTGTGCCATGCTACTGAGAAGTCAGGCAACAAAGAACTGAGACGTGTCCACTAGATTCAGCACTGTATCAGTCATTGGTGACTTTGGGGAGCTTCAGAGAAGTGGTGGGGTGGGAGCGTGATTGGAGGAGGCTGTGGAGTGAGCAGAAAGTTAGAAAATGTAGCCAATGTTTTCAGGCTGGGGAGGAGAAAAGAGTTTAGTATCAGGAAGAGGAGGTGGGAAGGTAGGAGCATGTTTATTTATTTAATTTTATTTTTTTGGCCACACCGCACAGCTTGTGGGATTATTTCCCTGACCAGGGATTGAACCCGGGCCCTCGTTAGTGAGAGTGTGGCGTCCTAACCACCGGACCACCAGGGAATTCCCTGGTAGGAGCATTTTTAAAGAGCACAGAGGAAAAAAAAGATAAAGGGGAGATAGGAAATAAATGATAGAGTAAGGTCTCTGAGAAAGCAGGAGATGATGGGCTAGAGACAAATTCACTTCAGGAGGAAAGGAAAATATGATGAGCATGAATTCAAGTAGACTTCTAAACTTGGTAGCAGAATATTCCTTCTGGTGGTCCCTATTTGTGTGTGTGTGTGTGTGTGTTAAGAGGTCAGGATACATGTTGAAATTGAGGCAAGGAGTTTAAGAGGGATAGTGAAGGTTTGAAATAATCTTTGTGGAGATTAGGTTGGTGGCAATTAGGGAAATTAAAAAAGATGGACAGTTTCATTGGAAGCCCTGGGTGGCGTTGGTGGCTATGTACTTATAATGGCATCAACATGCAAGGTGATTGATTTGTCTCTAGCAGCTCTCATCAGCCAGCTGCACAAAGAGGACCAATGCATGGGTTCATCCCGAGTTGGGGTTTTCAGGCTCTCAGGGCAGAAAGACAAGGGGGTCAGGGGGCTGAGGATATTGGCAAGGGAATTATTGAAGTGATGAGTATGAAATCTCAGTTGGATAAAAAAGGAAGTGATGACAGCAGGGCCTTAGAGTGGTCTGGAGGTCCTCCTGGGGTTCAATAACTGTTATGTTGGGATTCGTGCCACAAGAGAGCTAGGTGAATAGGAGGTGCTGTGGTGGGGTTGTCTGAATGCAGGAGTTTAGAGGTGGATGGTTCCAGGTGTTGACAGGCTGAGGGGTGGAATGAGGTAGAGAAGGTTTCTGAGGAGGAGGAGGTCAAGGGCCTGGAGGTCAAGGGCCTGAAGGTCCAGGGAGTTGCTGGCACATCTATGAAGATAATTAAGTCGCCTGGACGATGGCAGTGTTAGGATGAGAAGGCTGAGAACCAGGCACCAAAATCATCTGTGAAAAAAGAGACATGGGAGGGAAGTAAATTCAGGACAGAGTCAGAGAGGAGGAGCCTCATGACTTGAGGCTCAAAGGAGCAGGCGTTTCATGTCAGGATGGAGGAAGGGTCTGGAAGTGGGGGTGCCCCCGGGAAGCTGAGGCATGTGGGATACGGGAGAATAAACAGCCTCCACTTCAGAAACTGCAGGCAAAGGGGTGTCCACAGGACACAGCCAGTTCTCAGTTGAGGCCGGGAATTGGGGGTACATTAGAGATACAAAGGCTGAAGATGTGAGGGTGTTTATTATTCATGAAAATGGAATTCCGGTGAGAAGTGTGGAGGGGAGAGGATTGTGGGCTTGGGTCAGGGAGAAGACCAATGGGTTCATGTTTGGGAATGTTCACTTAGCAACCCTGTGTGCAGTGTGGTATGTTTGTTCTTTCAACAACGAAGAAAACTGTCAGTGTGGATGCACTGTGATAAGGGCTGTTGTGCAAATAGCACGGGGCATTTGCAAGTAGTGAAGTGGAGTACTCCTAGGCGAAGGCAAACAAAACTCCAGCTGATGAAGGAAAGGGATAGTTGAGGGGCCAGGAGGAGGGGCAGTTGAGCCAAGTGAGCCAGTAGGTGGGGAGGAGGGGTGATCAAAGCATACCAGCTATGTGTTTGAAAGCACATGGCGTGATGGCGCTCACAGTGTTCTAAGAACGTGAATGAGTCTATATCAAAGGGTGGGGATGGGTGGGGGATGGTAGATCAGGTCTGAGACAGGCAACGTTCAGATCATGAAGGGCCTGTGTGCCAAGCTAGAGTTCGAACTTTATCCTGAAATCAAGCCTGTGAAAGGTTTTAGGCAGAATGAGATAATTGGATTTATGCCCAGCTGCTGTCCTCCCAAACAAATTGTAATGCTCAATAAACCAATTTCTCCTGCCCACACTTCTCTGAGCTCCAGACCTATATTTCCAACCACCTGCCAGACCTCTGCTTTTGGCTTTCCTGGCCTCTCCCTGTGTGTGCCTTGAATCTAGTGAATGACGCCACCCTTCTTTATGCCTACATCCAATCTCGCGGGTGCTGTTAGAGAAAACCATGCTCCTGGGGAGGTCGGTGCCAGGACAAATCAATGGTTAACGGCAAAGTTGTCTAACATGCATATTCATTAATTTGCTCCATTATCATGCTCAATCAATGTTTGGAGATGACCCAGTCAACATACTGGGTTCACGATAGAACTGATCTATGGCATATCATTTTCTTTGTCTCTTCCAAGCTTTCATTTAAAAGATAAATCCATACAGAGTAAGATTTCATTAGTAAGGCTATCTATTACTTTCTATTGCTTAAGGAAATTATTTTGCAAATACAGGCTTAGCAAGAATTCTCCAGGACAGTTCTCTTAAGTCTGTTTTTTCAGTTATCTATAGTTTTGCAACACACTATGTACGTAACAATCCACCCACACATAAAGATTAAATAGAATTTATTTTATAATGTTCACGATCTGTGGGTCAGAAACTCAGGCAGGGTTCAGCTAGATGTTTCTTCCCCTGCATGTGGCGTTGACTGGAATTACTCCATGGGGTAATCCAGATGATGTCTGGGTTGGTCCAAGAAGGCTTCCCCTCACATGTCTCGAATCTCGGGAGGATAGCTAGAAGCTGAACTCAGATGGACCACTCTCCCTCTCCATATAGACTCAGGGCCTCTCCGTGGTCTTTCCAGCAGGCTTGTTCAACTTCTTCCAAAATGACAGAACTCGAGGAATGATATTTAAAGAAAAGAAAAAAAAAAAAAAAAGAGAGATAGAAAATTTCTTAACATCTGGGCTTAGAAACTGTCACAACGTCACTTCCGTGTAGTCTGTTGGTCAGAGAAGTCACACTACAGTCACACAGAGCTCACCAAGATTCAGAGAGAGGAGGGCCACATAGACCTACCTCTCCAATTGTCAAGAGACCAAGAGAATGTATGCCATCTTTATTTGTTTTTTCTTTTCCATTATGGTTTATTACAGGATATTGAATATAGTTTCCTATGCTATACATAGGGCCTTGTTGTTTATCCATTCTATATATAATAGTTTGCATCTGCTTGTTCCACAATTCCCAATCCAACCCTCCCCACACACCGCCCCCCCTTCCCAGCAACCACAGTGTATGCCATCTTTAAACTGTGTTCTTGCTTGGAATCTAGAAGGATATTTTACAAGTGAAATTATTCTTTTGGTATTTCTGTAAAATTACTGAAATCGTTATCATTCAAAATATGTATGAGGGCATTGTTTAAAAATTTTTAATATCAATTAATTAATTTTTATTGAGCTGTAATTAACATACGACAATATTCATCCTTTTAAAGTATACAATTCAGTGGTTTTCATTATATTGACAAGGCTGTACAATCATTACCACTGTCTAATTTCATAACATTTTCATCATCCCCAAAAGGAACTTTATACCCTTTGCCAATCACTCCCTATTCCTTCCTCTCCTCAGCTACTGCCAGCAGCTAATCTACTTTCTCTCTCTAAAGGGTCTGCCTTTAGAGATTTCATAAAAGTGGAATCATACAATATGTGGCTGTGTCTGGCTTCTTCACATAGCATAATGTTTTGAAGATTCTTCCACATTGTAGTACGTATTAGTGCTTTATTCTTTTTTATGGCTGAGCAATAATTCATTGTATGGACATACCATATTTTCTTAATCCGTTCATCAGTTGATGCACAGTTTAGGTTATTTCCACTTTGGGGCCATTATGAATAATGCTACTATAAACACTTGTGAACAAGTCTCTGTGTAGATATATATTTTTATTTATTTTGTAGATGTACCTAGGAATGAAATTGCTAGATCATATATTAACACTATGTTTAATTGTTTGAGGAACTACCAGACTGTTTGCCAAAGAAGCTATTTTACATTCGTATCAGCGGTGTATGTTGCCAGTTTCTCTACATCCTTGCCAATACTTGTTATCATCTGTGTATTGATTTTAGTATCCAAGTGGGTACGAAGTAGTATCTCTTTGTGGTTTTGATTTGCATTCCTCTGATGACTAATGATGCTGAACATCTTTCCATATACTTATTGGCCATTTTATTTTTAGGCACGTATCCTTGGAGAAATGTCCACTCTGATCCTTTGCCCATTTTCAGTTGGGTTATTTATCTTTTTATTGTTGAGAAAAGTCAGGATTTTGACCCAGGAAATCTGGCCCCGCAACCTGTGGGTCTAACTCTCATGCTCTCCTCCCTCTTGCTATGCATCATGGTTACAAAGTGGTACAAATTTTGTTTTATTAGTATTTACTCTAGGTAAGAAGTAGGATGAAAAGACATTTAAAAACTGGAAAATATAGCTTCTCTTGGAGGTGATAACTCTCTTGGTTTGGGAAAAAAACATTTATAACACCTTTAGGAAGGCAACAGGTACCCAATGGAGACAGTTTAATAAAGAAATAGCTAAACTGCCTCGCATGAGAAGATAAAGGAATTTGGGGGTTTGGGTGAATAGTCAAAAAGGAACAAAGATAAGACTCCCTAAAGAAGACAGTTAACAAATCGTCACATTGCATACTTTAAATATCTTACAATTTTCACACTACTATATATAAAATAGATAACCAACAAGGACCTACTGTATACACAGGGAACTATACTCAGTATTTTGTAATAACCTGTAAGGGAAAAGAATCTGAAAAAGAATATATATATACATATATATATACACAACACACATATGTGTGTGGGTTTGTATAACAATATCTGTGCTGTATACTTGAAACTAACACAACACTTTAAATCAACTAGACTTCAATAAAATAAAAATTTAAAAATCTTACAATTTTATTTGTCAGTTGTGCCTCAAGAAAACAAGGAGGAGGAGGAGGGGGAGGGGAGGGAGGGCGAAGGGGGGAGGGGGGAGGGGAGGAAGAAAAGAAGAGTAGTATTAGTAAGAAACATGTCAGGAACTAGAGTTTATAGATAAAAGTAACCAGTGAAAATTTTTCAGTGTCAGGGTAACCAAAGGACTTTAAGAAAGGCCTGTTTAAAGTTTAGTATTAAGTCAATTATGTTGCTGAATTATAAACCCCCTCCATTTTCCCAAATGTTGGAAAAATCACACAATGTGTGAATTCACAGAAATCTTCGGGAGATTGATTGTTGGTCTTCCCAATAGATATAGGAAAGGGATCTAAGCCAACTTTATGTAAAATCAAAAGATGGGATGATTTCACTAACATTTGATTACCTCTTATCATTAAAATGTAACACAGTGATCAAGGATTGTTAAAATAAATGTGGCAGAGTGAATTGATGAGACCTTAAACTTATGTTTTGCTTTTCACTGCTCTGAAAAGAAATCTCCATGTTGATTGTTAGGGGTGGGTGTAGGGGAGCCAGATGTCATATCATAGTATGAATGTGGTCCGATGGTGCCCAGCACTGTAAGTATGTGGATAGGACACCAGTAATAAGATTTGAAATGTATGGAGCTAGAAGCTAATCAGTGGAAAATTCTTCCAATCATCAGGAGTATAAAAGGTAAGTGGAATGTGGACTGTTTTGTTCTCATCAATGCCCAGTCAAAATGGAAATTATTCAATAATGCAGCATATACAATTACAAATGTACCATTTTTTCTTGTTTTTTTGGTGTGAATACATGAAAAATAATTGATCAGAATTTCCGTTTCTAGGGCGGCAATACTACAAACCACGAGTGTATGTGACTGTGTATGAAAGCGCATAATTTATGCAACTATCAATAATTCAAAACAAATTTGAATAAAACCTCAATCTAAGCATGAGAAAACATCAGACAACCCAAATTTAGAGGCATTCTACAAAATAACTGGCCAGTACTCTTCAAACGTGCCATTGTACCTAACAACTAAATGCAGTGTGGGGTCCTGAGTTAGATCCTGTTCAAGAAATGGAACATTAGTGGGAAAACTGGTGAAAATAGAATAAGTCCTTCAGTTTACTTACTATTATTATACAAATGTTAATTTCCTAGTTTTAATCATTGTACTAAAATTATTTAAGATGTTAACATTAGGGGAAGCTGTATGAAGGGTACATGGGATCTTTCAGTACTATTTTTTCAACTTCTCTGTAACCCTTAAAAATAAAAATTTTTTTAAACAAATTTGATCATCCATGATAGAGGTAAGGCTGCACTATCTTTTAATTCTGTCTATGGAAAATGGTATTTAGAAAATCATTGTCACAGCAAGAGGCCATCAGAACTATGCAGCCAAAAAATAGAGAAAAAATATCATTAAGCATGTCAGGCAGTTAGTTAATAAAAATATAATTTTCTGGACTTTGTGATCTTTGTGGCAATGAGATTTTTTAAATTTTATTTTATTCAAGTACAGTTGATGTACAATGTTATATGTTACAGGTGTACAATATAGTGATTCACAATTTTTAAAAGTTATACTCCATTTATAGTTATAAAATATTGGCTATATTCACTGTGTTGTACAATATATCTTTTTTTTAATTTTAAATATCTATTTTATTTATTTATTTGGTTGTGCTGGGTGAAATACAGTGAAATGCACAAATCTTAAGTGTGTATTCACTGAGTTTAAGGATGTCTGCCCAGCAGACATCCACTAGGAGGAAGGCATTGGGGAACACCAGCAGAAAGTTCCCCTCAGGGGCTTCAGGGACTCTGCAGTATTTGCAGCTGACATTGCTGCAGTGAACTGGACCCAGAGCAGGAGAAGTGCGAAGAGATGGGAGAGGCAACCTGGGAGTCAAGAGGGATTCCCCTTGGGAATGATCTGACTACTCCTTGTTCTGTTCAGGTTCTTGGGATTTGCAAGGGGCAGGAATGGAAACAGGAAATGCTCAGTAAGTGTGTGTTAAATGGATGGATGAATCAATGAATGAAGGAGTGAGCACCTGCCTGCCACAGGAGTCTTCTTTCATCACTCGTGTCTTTTTGGAGCCTCCTCTAGCTTTGCAGGAAGGAGCAGATCTGGGGCATGACTCTTGGAGTCCTGTCCAGGAGAGGAATACTGAGTGAGCAAAGGCTGTGAACCCTACGTATCCTCCTCCCAACCCCTCACACAACTCCAGAGGGCACTGAGAGTTTCTGCTTGGTTTGTTTCCTGTCTTTCCCGTCATCTTTAATAGCATTCAACTGAAACATTCATTACCTCTCCCTTTTCTACACTAAACCCTTGAATAAAGCAAGTAGGACAGAAATCAATACAGCTAATCATAACAGCCAACTCTCTCTCTCTAATATATATATTTTTTGGCCTTGCTGCACAGCATGCGGGATCTTAGTTCCCAGACCAGGGATCTTAGTTCCCTGACCAGGGAAACTGTTCCCCCTGCAGTGGAGGTGCGGAATCTTAACCACTGGACCACCAGGGAAGCTCAACTCTTTTTCTTTTTTTTTTTAAATTTATTTATGTTTTGGCTTCTTTGGGTCTTTGTTGCTGCGTGCGGGCTTTAGTTGCGGCGAGTGGGGGCTACTCTTTGTTGTGGTGTGCGGGCTTCTCATTGCAGGGGCTTCTCTTGTTGCGGAGCATGGGCTCTAGGCGCCCGGGCCTCAGTAGTTGTGGCGTGTGGGCTTCAGTAGTTGTGGCTTGCGGGCTCTGGAGCGCAGGCTCAGTAGTTGTGGCACACAGGCTCAGCTGCTCCACGGCATGTGGGATCTTCCCAGACCAGGGCTTGAACAGGTGTCCCCTGCATTGGCAGGCGGATTCTTAACCACTGTGCCACCAGAGAAGTCCCTGAACAGCCAACTTTTATACAGTGTCTACAATGTGCTAGTCTCCGTCTCAAATTTCCTACCTATTTAATTAATTTAATACTTTAAAAGGTAGGTGCACATTTTATCATGCCATTATGCAAGTGAGGAAAGTGAGTTAACAGAGAGGTTTAGTAACTTGCCCAGGGCCACCCATCTGGTAAGCAGTTCAGCTGAGATTTGAACCAGGAAGTCCATGCTAAGAGCCCATGCCCTGAAACACTATACCTTTTCTTTGGCATGTACGATACATGTGTGTGTTAACTTCATTGAAACAGAACATAAAACACAGTCAAGTGCACACATCAAGTGTGTGACTCAGTGAATTTTCACAAAGTGAGAACACCTGTGTAATAGCAACCCCCCCCCAAAGAACAGAACACTACCAGCCCCCCCCCCAGGAGATCCCAACATACCCCACCCCAGTCTCTACCCCTTCCCCACCAAGGGAAACACTCTCCTGAATTCTCTCACCTCTCTCCTGGGGGTTTCTTCCTTGTCTGTCTATTTTAATCACACTGTATTTCAAGTATCGTGGGGTCTGCTGCTAAAGTTAAAAATATTCTCTTTTGCAGGAGTGGAAGTGAGGGTGGTGGAGGGAACACATTCCCTAGATAAGAGAAATGACTGAGGGTGGGAAAGTTAGGGGCAGTTCTCCATCTCCCCTCATTCTCTTTGCCGGTAAGTGTGAGGCTCTGCCCTTTTCTCCATCCTTCTCTCCCAGGACTACATCTCCCAGCAGGCTGTGCTCTGACAGCTCTCGGATTTAAATAGGATTCTGGGCTACGCTTAGAGCCAGGCTGTTGCTGAACACCCAGGAGCGAGAGGAGCTGGAGGAAAGAGAAGCAGCAAGAAGCAGCCAAGAGTTGGAGCCAGACCAGGTGGAGCCCGAGCCAGAGTTGGAGTCAAAGTTGCTCTTGGTAAAGCAGCAGCAACTAAAGAAGTTGAAAAGATGCTGGTTTTCTTGGGACTGCTCACCTCCTTCCTTTCTTTCCTGTATGTGACAGCTCCATCCATCAGGTTTGTCTTAATTCAGTAACTCATTCAATAGTTTACAAAGCCCTGAATTGGGAGCCACGGAGCTTGTAAGAAGATGAGTTCTTAGCTGCTGAAGGAAGAGAAAGGGATGGAGGCCAAGGGAGAGAAAGTCAGGCAGGAAAAGCAGGAAGGAAGGAGGTAGTTATGAATACTGTGGTGGGAAACGAGAAGGAAGCACCTGGGGCTGGGAGAGGAGGGGCGGGTTTGAATTCTGATGCTAGTGGAAGGCTGAGTGGATGACTCTGTTAAGTAGCTTGACAGACATCTTATGGGGGAGTCCTTGCTCTTTCACTCCATTCCCTTGGGTTCCTCTGAAGGTCTCCCTTTCTTCACTGTCCCTAGTCAAGGTGGCCCTGCTGCATTACGGTGGGTGGTCATTGCCGAGGGACTCAGTTGTTAAGTACCAGGCATCTGGGGAAGGGAACACACTCTCTTCCCTTTGAGACTATCCTCAACTAACATTTTGGGTTGGCTCTTTTGCTATGGAAGATTTCTGGAGATGTCAAAGAAATGTGTGTTATGAGTAGAGAACTTTTAAATTGTTGATGATAAAGAAGGTTAAATGGACATATCAGAGACAGAGTGTTGCTCTAGGTCCCGTCATAGAAAGCTGGGTTTGGGTTCCAGTTTTGCCACCATTAGCAAGTGACTTGAACTTCTCTGAGCCTCAGCTTTCTCCACTGTAATGTGGGGATAATAACAGAGTGGTTGAGGGAATTAAATTCCCTTGGAAAATGCCTAGCCTAGTGCTTGGCAGTTGGATGATGCTCAGGTGATGTTAGCTTTACTTCCTCCCGTCCTATTTTTGGGAACTTATCAAGTCAACTCTATGTAAAAGGATGCTCTCTGCACAGAGGTCTGAACAAGGGAGGTTTTCTCTCTGTGCATGGATGGCGAGTATGAAATCTCTAGTGGGATGGCAGAATATTCTGGCTCTCTAAAACTGGAGAGGCAGCCCAAGAGCCATATTTCTATATGGGACCCTGGAGGTGCTGTTCATCAGTTACTCACCATTGATGCTTATTGAAGGTGAGGGGTCAGGACCACTGATTCCACTAATGCCCATCCCCCTCGTGTTTTAAGGGCAGGATAGAGAAGGAAGATGACCTCTGGGAACCTCTAGAGATAGGAGCGAGGTATCTTTGTTGTTTAACAAGGAACCATTGGCCCTGGCTCAAGAGAACTTATTCTATTTGCCCACATGATCATTTGTAGCTTCCCTGCACGTGACCTCCCAAGCTGAGCTGATAAGCAGGAGACTGCCTTGCCCACTGGGGAGACGCTGTCCGCTGAAGATTAGCTTCTTTAAGTCTCCTGACAAACAAAAAGAAATCCCTCTTTGAGGCTGGGTGGATTTTATGTATCTCAGTCTGGGATTGGAAAGGATGGTGCATAAATGTTTTGTTTCTCTTGCCTGTAGGAAGTTCTTTGCTGGTGGGGTCTGTGGAACAAACGTGCAGCTTCCCGGGAAGGTGGTGGTGATCACCGGTGCCAACACAGGCATCGGCAAGGAGACAGCCAGAGAGCTTGCTCGCAGAGGCAAGTCCTTCCTTTCCATTTCCACAGGGCAGCACCTCCTGTCTTTCTCACTAGGAACTCTACTCATGTTCCCTTATCTTTCCTCCTGGGCTTAGAAATTCTGGTCAGGAACTCAAGGAACCTGGGATTCAAGTCCAGCTGTGACACCAACTTACTCTGTGGCTTAAACTTTCCTTCCTTCCTGCTCCTTCCCTATTTATATAAAGTAAGGAAAACAATGATGTCCGTGTATAATATTGGTCAGGTCAGTTATTCTAAAAGGAGATCCCAAGCCATGTTAAATATCAGGGTGTAAAAACCAGGGTTCCCAGCCTGGGGTTAAGCTGATAGCAAGGAGAATCTGGAAGCGGCAATTTAGCCACTCACTGCTTTAGGGATGGTGCGGGGAATGCTCTGTCCACCAGTCCCAAACTCACTTCCTAGACTCTTCTTCAGCCCAGGGTCTGAACACATTGCTGCCTGTTTGTTTTGGCCCCAGGAGCCCGAGTATACATTGCCTGCCGAGACGTACTGAAGGGGGAGTCTGCTGCCAGTGAAATCCGAGCTGATACAAAGAACTCCCAGGTGCTGGTACGGAAACTGGACCTAGCTGATACCAAATCCATCCGAGCCTTTGCTGAGGGCTTCCGGGCAGGTGAGGCCCTGGGGGGTTAGAAAGGCAGGAAGCTGGGTGTGGGAGTGGCTGCTCCACCCTGGACCAGCTCTGACCTTTACATCAGACCCATCATGGATTCCACTGCACAGGTTCTGCCACACGAACCAGCAGGGCAGGGAATTGGCACGGGGATGGCGGGTGGACAGGCTGGGCAGGATCCTTGCCTCAGCAGTGGGAATGGTGGAGGTGACAGCTCCCTGCCTGGGCTTGTACCTTGCCATCGAGGTGTGGCCCTGATGCCACTCTCTTCTTTCATCCTGAGAATCAAACTTCTGTGGCCATAGGCACAAGAGGAAGTTGTGCTGCTGCCAATATTCTTCTGTATCTTGGAAAATGACCATCTTCTATCAAGGACTATGAAATCCATGAGGGACAGGAACCATGTCTGTCTTATTTTACCACTGTATGCCCAGTGCCCAGCCCAGCTCAGAGTCAGTACTAAGTACACATTTGCTGAATGAATGAATGGTGTCCAGGAAGATAACAGCAACTAAAATTAGAAACCCAGGACTTCCCTGGTGGCGCAGTGGTTAAGAATCCGCCTGCCAATTCAGGGGACACGGGTTCGAGCCCTGGTCCAGGAAGATCCCACATGCCGCGGAGCAACTAAGCCCGTGTGCCACAACTACTGAGCCTGTGCTCTAGAGCCCGCGAGCCACAGCTACTGAGCCCACGTGCCACAGCTACTGAAGCCTATGCACCTAGAGGCTGTGCTCCGCAACAAGAGAAGCCACCACAATGAGAAGCCTGCACACCGCAATGAAGAGTAGCCCCTGCTCGCCACAACTAGAGAAAGCCCGTGCCTAGCAACAAAGACCCAATGCAGCCAAAAATAAATAAATAAATTTATATATAGATAAAAAATTAGAAACCCAATGACAGTGGCTACTGAATATCACTGAGATAGGTCCAAACGCAAGGAACAAACACTCAGGACTGGCAGCTAGCTGACTCCTTGCTAACCACATGGTCTCCTTGGTTGTGTTCTTTAGAGGAAAAGCAGCTTCATATTCTGATCAACAATGCAGGAGTGATGATGTGCCCATATTCCAAGACAGCTGATGGCTTTGAAACCCACCTGGGAGTCAACCACCTGGGTGAGTATCTTAGAGTGAGTGAAAAGCGAGGCATATGCCATCATGTTCTCTGTAGGGAGATGACCCTGTACCAGTGCTGAGGATCTCCACTGGTCCTCATAGAGACCAAGATTCTGCTAGACTGGAGGTATTGGTTTTTCTTTCACTATCTCTCTCCTAACCAGTACAAAAAAGAGAGCTTATCCTACTCATACCGTTAAGAAACCCCAAACATAGGAGATACCAGGAAGAAGAAGGTCCTTCTTGAATGGGACTGTGGTAATGCAAGACTTGCCAAGCAGGGTCACGAGTGGGGGTGAAGTCCGTGTTTGGCTGGGGGGGGGGTCATATCTATAACTGAGGACCAAGCAAGCAAGGGTTGGTCCATCGTGGAGGCAGACCTTGAAGACTTGAGGTATGAGAGAGGCTAGTGTTCACAGCTCGAGGCAATGGCTCTAGTGAGGGGATCACAGAACAGGTTCTCTGATCCTCGGCAAAAGTTATTTTCCCTGACTATTCCAACCTTCCTTCTGTACATGCCCACAGTTGCGTGATCATAACCAGACGGGGGATGTCAGAAGCTAGCAGTTGCTCCTGACCGGGGCAAGGAAACAGGAACAAATAACAACAGATTATGTATATATTGCCTTACCTGGAGTCCAGCTCTGGCCCTTGCCTTGAGGACTCCACTAACTCAGACTGACTGACCATTAACACTGTTACTCATGGTATCAAAATGTTCACACCCAGAAGATAGTGAGCTAGTGATGAAGCCCTGTCATACATCAGCTCCCACACCCCGAGCCCAGGCTGCTGTTCCACTCTTCAATCTCCTCTGCTGGCTCTCCTCACAGGCCACTTCCTTCTCACCCACTTGCTCCTGGGGCAGCTGAAGGAGTCCGCTCCTGCACGGGTGGTGAACCTGTCATCAGTGGTCCACCATGCTGGCAAGATTCGCTTCCATGACCTCCAGGGTGAGAAGTCCTACAACCGGGGTTTTGCTTATTGCCACAGCAAGCTGGCCAATGTGCTCTTTACTCGTGAGCTGGCCAAGAGGCTCCAAGGTAAGTCTAGAGAAAGGGCCAGGGTTAAGAAGCAGGGGCTTCAGTCCAGATTAGAGGTTCACAGAAACTTCTGAAGTCAGGATGTCAAACGTGCACATTTCAGTGGCAGCTCTGTGCACTAAGGAGAATGAGGTTATAAAACTGAGTAAAAACAGAGTCCTTGCCCTTGGGAAGCTTAAAACTGGACAGAGGTCAGGAACCTATAAACCTTATGTGCTTTGTCACATCTTATTTCATATTTATCATCTCATCTGATTTTTCACAACAACCTCTTGCAACAGGCAGAGTAGGTATTGTTTTCACTATTTTATGGGTCCAAACTGAAGTCCAAAGAAGCGGCCGGCCCTAGATTATATGGCAAGTGAAGGAGTGAGGACTGGAAAGTGGGGACTCTGCTTTAAGCCAGGTGCTTCCTTTGCTATGCCAGTTGCTGAGGTTTACAGGGTGAGCTGAGCTACAGAGCCGCCACTCACTGCCTGGAGTCAGGGTTTCAGATACTTGGGTCTGAGTTCTTGCTCTACCACATAGTAGCCACGTGTGTCTACAAACATGTCCCTTTAACCTCCCTTGACTTCTCCCCTCAACTGTAAAATGAGGTGAGGCCACTCTTGATCCTATGATTCTGTGCTGCCCTGGAGTTTTTGCTGAGCTTCTGACACTGACATCTGTGAATATGGAGGACCATTTGCTACAGTGAGTAAGCCAGAGTTTGGGGAAAATGGTATTTACTATCAGAATGCAGAAAGTAGAAGAATAGGGTAATCATTTAAATGAATACTAATAATGACAACAATAATTGAGAGTTTGTGTGTGCTGTATACTATCTGTGTCTCAACACTATTCCTATGAGGTAGGTGCTATGATTTTTCCCCTCCCTACAAAAGAAAAGGTAGGCGCAGATATCTTGAGAAACTTGCCCGAGCAAGATATATTAATTCCGAGGCGAGCCAGGATTCAACTCCAGGCAATCTAGCTCAGAAGTCTATGCTCTTTACTCTACATCGAGGTTCAGACCTTGGCCCTGCAACCAGCCAGGTGTGACCTTGGGCAATTTACTTAACCTGTCTGTGATGAGAACTCAGTTTCCTCAGCTGTAAATGGGCTTCTTAATATTACCTACCTCATGAACCTCTTTGAGAGTCAAATGAGATAACACTTAAAACATGTAGCACAGCCCTTGTACGTAATAAGTACTAAAAACAGTGGAGGCGGCAGGGGTGTCTTGGGGGCATGTTAACTCTCATCATTTCCATCAACACCCCTCAATCTACACCTCATAAAATGTGCTTGCCCGGCAAATGCAATTCACAACAAGGTCCTAGCTTCCTACCTTCTAACAGGATTGCTGCCCCTAAGACCCTCCAATAGAAATTCCAAAGATACCATTTAAGCCAAAGATTAAGATGACACTAAAATAGAAGGATGTTCAACCAAGCATTCCTTTTGGAGCATAGAAGGCTGAGAAGGCTGTAGATCTTTCTGGATAAGATCAATTAATTACTCATGAGATTCTACCTGGCTAGAGGTGGTGTCTTCTGAACACTGGGGTTCTGTTTCCCAAGTCCTTTCTTCTCAATCGTGCATGTTGCTGCAGGAGATGAGCTGTCTCCACGGCCTCGGAGTGTGTCTCTGGTCTAACTGTGCCCTTTTTGCCCTAGGCACGGGGGTCACCACCTACGCAGTGCACCCAGGCATCGTCCGCTCCGAACTGGTCCGACACTCCTTCCTGCTGTGCCTGCTCTGGCAGCTCTTCTCCCCCTTCCTCAAGACGGCAAGGGAGGGGGCCCAGACCAGCCTGCACTGCGCCCTGGCTGAGGGTTTGGAGCCCCTGAGCGGCAAGTACTTCAGGTGCGCAGAGGCCACATGCGTTCTCCCCATCACCTGTGTGTATGGTGAGGCAGGCATAGGACTCCCTGGGCTTTGCACCCGCAGTGGCCAAGTTTGTGCCTGATGGGGGAATCCAGGTTCACGTTGGGCCAGTAGACCAAATGCTGTTACTTTTCTAAGGAAACTTACATTTGAAACATGGCAAAAGTTGGTTTTATGGCTCTGTTTCAAACCTGTGTGCCACATTTCCAGGTAAGCCTTTGTAGAGCCTTTTTCTCTTCCTTGAAGCTTTTGGCTGACTTCCTTCATGAATTTTTAAATGACACATAGCACGAAACTCCAGGGCAAAGTCACCTGTCCCTAGTGTGAACTCTAGGGACACTTCTCCCAAAGCTGCGAAGACTGGCACTATCTGTTGGAACATAAAAATAGACATTTTGATGTTGAGGTTTATCACAAACTCAATGGGCAATCAGAGTCTGGGAATATAGGGAAGCCCAGGATTACATTTCTTCCCATTCCATGACTTGATCCAGCCCAGTCTGCTTTTCTGTCCCACTTTGTTCAAGATGGTTCACTGGTACACCATTTATTAAGGGAAGCATTGGAAATAGCCTCAGTGTCCAACAATTGGGGAATGGATAAATGATCATAGCTAATGTTGCTTGAGCTCTTACAACATGTTTGGCACTCTTCTAAGTTTTACGTGTATTAATTCGTATAATCATCACAACTCTGAAAGGTAGATCGTATTATTGTCCCCATTTTACAGATGAAGAAACTGAGGCACAGAAAAATTAGCTTGCTCAGGGTCATATAGTTTATAAGCGGTAGGCCTGGGATTTAAACCCAGGCAGCCCGGCTCTAGAGCCGTGCTGTTCAGTGTGGTTGCCACTAGCCATATATGGCTACCGAGCACTTGAGATATGGCTAGTCCAATCTGGGACATACTGTGCGTGTGAAATGTACAGCAGATTTTGAAGACATAGTGTGAAAAACAGAAATGTAAAATATCTCATTAATTTTTATATTGATTACATGCTGAAATAATTTGGCTATGTTGGGTTAAATAAAATATACTACCAAAATTAATTTCACCTATTTCTTTTCACTTTTTAAAAAAATACTTTAAAATTTCTATTGGGAAATTTAAAGTTACACATGTGGTTCACATTTGTAGTTCGCATCATATTTCTACTAGACAATGCCGCCCTGGAGTCTGGGTGTTTAACACCCCTCCTTAATCATGTGATAAAATATAATACAGTCACTATATAAAAGTATTTTTGAATAATATTCAATTAATGGGAAAATGTTAGTGATATAATATTATCAGAAAAAATGAAATATAGAACTATATAATTATTCACTGTAAATGCATAGAAAACAGTCTGAAAGGATACACAGCAAACTGCTACACAGTAGTAGTTACTTCCAGGGAGATTGAGGAAGAGTCGGGGGGCGGGGGGCAGCGTGAAGGAGGATTTTAACCTTTTACTCCAGGTATTCCTTTATTATTTAAAAATAAATTTTAAAGATTATATATTAATTCATTACTTGTAAAATTAAAATTGTACATTTTTAACAAGAGAAAGGTATCCTCCCCAAACTAGGTACAGTATGATCCCAGTTTTTTTTAAATTAATTTTTAAATTTTTAAAATTTATTTTTGGCTGTGTTGGGTCTTCATTGCTGTGTGTGGGCTTTCTCTAGTTGTAGCGAGAGGGGGCTACTCTTCGTTGTGGCACACAGGCTTAATTGCGGTGGCTTCTCTTGTTGCAGAGCACAGGCTCTAGGTGTGTGAGCTTCAGTAGTTGTGGCTCGCAGGCTCTAGAGCACAAGCTCAGTAGTTGTGGTGCATGGGCTTAGTTGCTCCGCGGCATGTGGGATCTTCCTGGACCAGGGCTGGAACCCGTGTCCCCTGCATTGGCAGGAGGATTCTTAAGCACTGTGCCATCAGGGAAGTCCAAAACTTCTATTTAAAGAAAAACACCATGACCAGTGTGCTCTGCCCCAACCCTGCTCACCCCAAAACAAAACAGGGGTGCTTAGTCGGGTTCATGGGACACAAGGGGTCTGTGGATAGAATTTAAGGGGTCTTCAAACCTGGATGGAAAGATAATTTCATCTTTAGTTTCACTAACCTCCATCTGAAATTTGCCATTTCCTTTGATTATGAATGTAGGAAGTGAACTGCAGTAGTAGTGATACTGGTGACTTTGTCCCCAAGAAAACTATAAATAATTTCATGTCGCATTGCAATTGTTGCAGATACCTCAGGATGTCACTTCTCGCCAATACTTTGAAATCTGGTAGTGATTAGACCCAGTGCTAGCTCTTCTAATAGAACACATTACTATACCACACATTGTTTTTAAAATATTTTATACTTTATATAAGATAGATAACCCTCAAGGACTTACTGTATAGCATGGGGAACTCTACTCAGTATTCTGTGATAACCTATATGAGCAGAGAATCTAAAAAAGAATGAATATATGTATATGTATAACTGAATCACTTTGAGGTACACCTGAAACTAACACAACATTGAAAATCAACTACACTCCAATAAAATTAAAATTTTTTTAAAAGTCAGTACAAAAAAGAAAAGGAAATATTTTAAAACTGCATTTCAATACAGCTAGTTTCTTTTTATCTAATGTATTTTATTACACATTTAGAAATATATTCTGAAGAAGAGGACATAAACTTTTCCAGACTATCCATTTTCACTCCTGGATGTTCACCCCCTTTCTATGCCCTCCAGTGACTGCAAGAAGACTTGGGTGTCTCCAAGGGCCCGGAATAACAAAACGGCTGAGCGCTTGTGGAACGTCAGCTGTGAGCTGCTGGGAATCCAGTGGGAGTAGAGCTGGTGGAATAGGCACAGCTGTATGAGGCTCAGTCCACGCCATAAGGAAAGGGGACCGAGGAGAAGGCCCACCCTGCAGGATTGTCCTGGCTGGCTGCTGTTGCGAATTCTGCCCTGCTCTGATACTCCTGACCCTTCTAGAAATCTTCGCACACCCAACCCTCTCGTGAGGCTGGCTCATGGCACGAGACAGTCACACCTACAGAGTATTCTTCTCCAAGATTTGCAGAGTCGGCCACCCTCTCGGACCAGAAGGACTGGGCAGATGCCAGGCTGGGCACAGGGATGGCAGAAGAACCTGGGAAATTGGGTCAATTTCCTTACCAAGACCAGCTAGCACGCTCAGCTGAGGTGACAGGAGCATCAACGTCACTTCTTTCCAGGGACTATAGACTCAAAAACTCTTGACTGATCTCTTTCCTCTTTGAAACATTAATCTGGAGTCTGGACCAACTCAGGAAAATCTTGGCTCAACCTTGGCCAATTTTAGTTCCTTCCTCTGAGCATCCTGGAGCAACGATGTAAAGCTGGACCTTCCTGTTTTCTTTTTCCAGTACTTTAAAAAAAATTAAAAACAGATTTTTTCAGCTTTACTGAGATATAATTAACATATTGTGTAAGTTTGGACCGTCCCATTTTCAATGTAGATGGTTTCTTTTTCTAAAGAGTTCCCTTTTACCTCAATTTTTAGAGAAAATAAAGACTGCACATTCACCTTATTGCCTTATTTATTCTCTCAGGGTAGCAAGGGAGAAATGAAACCAAGTTGTTGTTTTTGTTCTGTTTTGTTTTGTTTTATTATTTATTTATTTATTTGGCTGCACCGGGTCTTTGTTGCTGCGTATGGGATCTTTGTTGTGGCGTGCAGGATCTTTAGTTGCAGCATGTGGGATCAAGTTCCCTCACTGGAGATCAAACCCGGGCCCCCTGCATTGGGGGCACAGAGTCTCAACCGCTGGACCACCAGGGAAGTCCCAAAACCAAGTTTAATGAGTACTATCTCACCCTACCCAGCCACCCATAACCTTCTTATAATAGCTCCTCTGGGTGCAGAATAAGATGGTTCAGTTGAGTATTTTCTCCAGTTTCTTCCAGCTCTCACATTTGATTATCTAAGAAGTGACTTAAATTATACAGATGCTGAGCTTCACTATAGATTAAGCCCAGAGGTAGTAGAGGACTTCATTTAATTTGATACACAGATGCAGAAAAACCAAGCTCTGATAAACCCTCTGCCTAAAATCATAGCTCTTTTCTCTTTTGGCCTCCCTGCTCTCCTCTGCTGTGGCCTTGGGTGACCTGTTTCTTGCCTTAAGTGCTGAAGTTCTCCAGGAAGAACAGAGAGACATGCCAAATCTTTTAGCCAATTGACCCAAGAAGTTATGTTACTGCTTCCAGTTTGAAAGCATCCAAAGGGCATGTGGTGACAAAAATTCCCTTTCCTTCCATAGCAAGTAGACTTAAAAAACAAACAAAAAACCATTTTACTATGGAAATTTTCAAATAGATGAAAGTAAAGCAAATAGTATCATGAAAAACCCCACGTACCTACCTGTCACCCAGCTTCAACGTTGTTAACATTTTGTCAATCTTGTTTCATCTATTTCCCCCATAACATTTTTTGGGGGGTTGGGTAGATATTTTATTTTTAAAATTTATTTATTTTATTTTTGGTTGCGTTGGATCTTCGTTGCTGTGCACAGGCTTTCTCTAGTTGCGGCGAGCAGGGGCTACTCTTTGCTGTGGTGCGCGGACTTCTCATTGTGCGGCTTCTCTTGTTGTCGAGCACGGGCTCTAGGCGTGCGGGCTTCAGTAGTTGTGGCACATGGGCTTAGTTGCTCCATGGCATGTGGGATTTTCCTAGACCAGGGCTGGAACCTGTGTCCCCTGCATTGGCTAGGCGGATTCTTAACCACTGTGCCACCAGGGAAGCCCAAATACAGTAATTTTAAACAAACGTTGCCAAAGGGGAAAGGGAAGGGGGAAGGACAAATTAGGAGTATGAAATTAACATATACAAACCACTATATATAAAATAGATAACAACAAGGATTTACTGAATAGCACAGGGAACTATATTCAATATCTTGTAATAACCTATACTGGAAAAGAATCTGAAGCTGTACACCTGAATCTTACACAACATTTTATTTATTTATATTTAAATTTTTAAATAAATTTATTTATTTTATTTATTTATTTTTGGCTGCTTTGGTTCTTCGTTGCTGTGCGTGGGCTTCTCATTACGGTGGCTTCTCTTATCGCGGAGCATGGGCTCTAGGCGTGCAGGCTTCAGTAGTCGTGACACACGGGCTCAGCAGTTGTGGCTCATGGGCTCTAGAGCGCAGGCTCAGTAGTTGTGGCGCATGGGCTTAGTTGCTCTGTGGCATGTGGGATCTTCCCGGGCCAGGGCTTGAACTTGTGTCCCTTGCATTGGCAGGTGGATTCTTAACCACTGCGCCACCAGGGAAGCCCTAACACAACATTTTAAATCAAATGTAGTTTAATAAATAAAATTAAAAAACAAAAACAAATATAGCCATTTTTATCAAATTGGAATCTTCTCTCTCTAGAACATCTTTTTCAGAGAACAGAATGCTAACAACATTCAAAAGATTGTTCTTTAAAATATATGGAATCCTTAGAGTGTGTGTGTTTGGAATCCTTTGGGCTATTACATTTTATACTTTTTTGTTTGCCAGATTACTTGCTAGTATGATTGGCTTAATGAAGTTCATCCGATTCTTGACTTGTATCAAATATCTGAAGTCTGAAATTTGAAAAACCTCTTTGTATTTTTTCTAAGAGACTCAGAGAGCTTGGGGCCAATTGCTGGGGGCAGGGGGCTGATAGCCTCAGTCTGGAGTACAGGGTCTGGGGAATGGCAACTGAGCAGGGCCTAGGACTCAGGATCAAGCTAGAAGCTTGAATATAGAATCCTCAGAGTCTGTGAATGCTAGAAGGGGCCCATCTAATTTGGGGAGGTAGATGAAAGCAATCTGAGTGGGAATCTGACACCCAAGAGGGAAGGACAGCCTAATGGCCTTAGGAACTTTGTAAGATGATGGCTGACCTTAAGGTCATGGTGTTTGGTGGAGAAATACTTCCTCTTGAGTTTTAGGGCAGGGGTTGGGGAAGATGGCGTTCCCTGCGTTATCACCTAACCCTGGTCTCTGGAAAACACAGAAATTGCCCCAATTCTGCTTCCCTAGTCCTAACTTCCATACTGTAGATTCCCTCACTTCCTGAAGAATGACTCTACTTGAAACATGCCTCCTTTCCTGCCATCCTAGGCAAGTGGCATAGCTTAACCAGTTCAAGGAGGTACAGGCTGGAGGTGGTTACTCCTGACCACAATGCTATGCTGCTTCTCATTGAAAGAAGTCTGTGAAATATTATTTGGCCAGGGAAAATATTTTAAATTGGAAGTTTTCTCTCCTATCAAATTTTCGGATGCGTTTATACCTAACAGCAGTGATGCCAACTATGGGAGAGCTGAGAAGCAAAGAATGCAAAAAAACAGAAAACAAAACAAAACAAACAAAAAAGCCCAAAGAGGTGTGGGTATTGACTTCACATTTTGTTGGTATTTTCGGGCTATTAAGCAATCATTGTTTCCCTTTCTCCCTTGTTCAGATTCCGGACTCCGTCACTGCTCGTGGCCTCTGGGTGCTCCCATGAGACAGCCTCCCTCAACACTACTCCCCTTTTGGAATCCTCTCATGCACAGGCTTCATCTTGCTTCTGTGTAGCTCCCTGCCCAGCACCAAAAATGTTGTCTCATATGTTCAGCCTGGGCAAGGAATAAGTACCAGCCTTGGCCTCTTGCTATGTTTCCTGAAGAGACTTGCCCCAAGGTCACCACCACACAAGGGAAAGGCCTTGGCTCAGCACAGACAAGGCTGGGAATCCAGTGGCTGAGTCACCCTTCCACTTTCCCATCTCTGCTCCCTAGATTCTCCCATGACCACAGAGCCATCTGCCTTCCAGTCTGTGTGTGCTATAAATATGGCTTCCAGGCTTCCTGGCTTCCTGGAAGAGTGCTCCTTACAATACAGGAGACAAAATCATGGATGAAGGCCCAGGAATGACAGTCACCGTGGATTTCTCTGCTCCTAGGTGTCTCTCCAGCTGCCCCAGGTCACTGCCTTCACTATTCCTGGTTTCTGTTATGCTTTGAGACTCTCAGCCAGCCTAGCCCAGGTGAGGAAAATCTTTCCCTTTGGCTCCACTGAGATTGGCTTACATTTCTTAAAAGTAAAACTTGTCTGGGAAACCACAGGGAAAGGAAATCAAAGAGACATATGAAAATTGAGAAGCAAACAGTTCCAGACCACGGATTACCTAAGCGATGACTAGCTGCCGCAGATGACCTTAGCTGGCACTTGGTCCTTGTCCAGTTCAAGCCTGTGCTATGTGTCACCATGCCTTCAAGCCCTGGAGGATCTACCTTGTGTGTTTGGCCTCTTTTACAAAACAGACACCCACTTTGAGCAATCTTAGGCCAAACAAAAACATGGAATATTTTGCTCATAAATTCAAAGACGGGTTGAAACTGAGAAGTGGGAAAGGGCAGGGATAGATCTCAGAAATAACTAGAACTCCAGAATCAAGATTCCTATATATGTGCCTTTCTCTGGAGGTGGGCTTCATTTCAGAGTAAGTGGCAAAACACTCGGCTGTTGAAAACTCTCAAGCTTTACACCTTGCGGTTTTTACCATTGAAGAGGCACTGCAGCTATTTTCTATTTTTAGTATTTAAAGAATCTCAGGTTTGGCTTGGGTCTGATGCTCACTAGGAAGCATTCAGCTATGGTGGGGGGGGGGGAAGAGTCATGTGAGAATGTGACAGCTGTAGAGGTCGCATTTCAAATCAGGGAGAAGAGAGTAGACTGTTCAATAAATGATGTTGAACAAATAGCTATCCAGGGACTTCCCTGGTGGTGCAGTGATTAAGAATCCACCTGCCAATGCAGGGGACACGGGTTCAAGCCCCAGTCCGGGAAGATCCCACTTGCCACGGAGCCACTAAGCCCGTGCACCATAACTACTGAGCCTGCGCTCTAGAACCCACAAGCCACAACTACCGAGCCCACGTACCACAACTGCTGAAGCCAGCGTGCCTAGAGTCCATGCTCCGCAACAAGAGAAGCCACCGCGATGAGAAGCCTGCGCATCACAATGAAGAGTAGTTCCCACTCACCGCAACTAGAGAAAGCCCACATGCAGCAATGAAGACCCAATGCAGCCAAAAAAAAAAAAAAAACACCTAAAAGTATTAGAAGAAAATATAGGAGTATATCTTTAAGATCTTAGAAGAGGGAAGGTCTTTTTGAGATCTGAAAAGCAAAAAGCATACAGGAAAAGAGGGATACAACTAAAAAACACACCAAAAATTAAGTTAAAAGTTGTGATGTTGATGGGTATTCTTGTAATTCAGGTCAGGTATCCTGGGAAATAGACTCTGAGATGGACATTTGCACACAGGGAGTTTGTGGGGAGTTCTCTTGGGATCAATACCTACGGGGGAGTGATGGAAGTAGGACTGGGCAAAGGGCAAAGTGGAACTCTGGTGCAGTCTCACGAAGGCTTAGACGATCCTGATCCCACAGGGAGCTCTGGAACTGAGTTGTCCTGAATTGAGGAAAGGAGGTTGACTTTTATTCCCCACACTGACCAGTCAGTGGATGTGGGCAGCTTCCAGGAAGGGGGCATGACCTGGGTGAAGGCAAGTTCTAGAGAGAGACTCAGCTGTGAGCTGTCAGCTACCTACGTTCCCAGCTTCTGGGGGAATGGGTGCATCGTTTCTGAAATGAATAAGATGGTTGGCACCCCACAGCATCTGTTACACTGATATATAGATCAGAAAAAAGAGTAGTAATCATATTATATAAAGAACTTTTACCTCTCAATAAGAACAAAACATAGTACCCAACAGAGCACTTTGCAGAAGATATAAACAGGAAATTTGCAGAAGAAATAAAAATGGTCAATACACCTTAGTAATGATCAGGGAACTACAAATCAAAACAAGATGTAATTTTTTAATGATCAGATTGTGAAAAATTAGAGAGCTTAACAAATTTTGGCAAAAGTCTAGAAAATAGATATTTTTATATACTGCTGGTATGAGTGGAAGAAATGGTGATGCCAGTTCTACCCAGAGATCTACTTCTCAGTATCTGCAATAACATTACTACATGTGTGTAAGGAGGCATTGCTTGTACTAGAAAAGCAATGGAAACAACCTAAAAGTCCATCAATTGGAGAAAACTAAATAATCTTTGGTATAATCACACAATGAAGTAGTACATTTGTATTTGGGGTAATTAGTCCAAAAAGATGATTATACACACACACACACATTTATATAAATTGATGAGTTGCCGAATGATGAATATGTGCAGGTGATAAGATTTATATTTAAAAATTACATACATCTAACATGATACCATATATTTTCTATGGGTACATATATAAGTATGTAACAGTACAGAAAAAGGTCAAAAACTATATACAATGAACACACAAGAGAGGTTGCCCTTGAGAAGAATTATGGGAAATAATATTTCAATTAAAAAAAAAGAATATTTTCATATTTTACTTGGAAATTAAAAATTAGTAGTTTCAGCAGATGCTGTTGGCTACCACTGTCACCATGGCCCTGATTAACCTATTGCAGTGTTCTCAACCCTAGCTGTATTTTAAAATATATAAAATGCCTTGGGACTTCCCTGGTGGCGCAGTGGTTGAGAATCCACCTGCCAATGCAGGGGACACGGGTTCCAGCCCTGGTCCGGGAAGATCCCACATGCCGTGGAGCAACTAAGCCCGTGTGCCACAACTACTGAACCTGAGTGCCACAACTACTGAAGCCCGCACGCCTAGAGCCCGAGCTCTGCAACAAGAGAATCCACCACAACGAGAAGCCCGCGCACCACGCTGAAGAGTAGACCCCGCTTGCAGTAACTACAGAAAGCCCGCGCGCAGCAGTGAAGACCCAACAACGAAGACCCAATGCAGCGAAAAATAAATAAATAAATTTATTAAAAAATATAAAATGCCAATGCCTAGGTCTTACCTCAGATTCATGTTTAATTATTCTGTTCTTGGGCAAAGTTTTGGAAAGTCCTGGATGATTTTAATGTGCAGCTGGGGCTGTGAACTGCTGATCCAAGACAATCAGGGTGAGCATATTTCCCTTGCAAGTGATTGGTTATGGAAAAAGCATGTGCCTCAATCATGGGGTATGGAAGCTTCTGGGAGAGGGCTTCCTCATTGACTAAAAAGTGAGACACAGGAAGAAATTTTCTGTCTTCTTCTGTTGGACATTGTCATGGCTGAATATGACATCTGAATCTACCGCAATTATCTTGAGTCATGAGTGGAGCTGAGCTGGCCCAAAGACCAAACTCACATGCTGAAGATGGTAGAGGGAAAGATAGAAATAACCTGGGTCGCTGACGATAAAGCAGTGAGTCACCGAATTAGCCAAGACTGGATTGCCCTCCCTTAAGACTTGTTACATAACACGATAAATGGTCCTTATTGTTGAAGTCTATGTCCTAACTGACACAATAGTATTATGTTGAGCCATATAAAATTGCTGATATCTTACCATTTTTTAAACCTACTTTTTTCCATCATCACTGCGGATCCAAGGCAGATGTCTTCCTGACCTACTTTCATCACCTTCAATTTCCTTATCTGTTTCATTATATTTTTCTCCACCCCAAAGATCTGTCATCTTTCATTAATTTCAGTATCCACAGTGATAACTGATCTAACATCTTAGTACAGAGTCTTAATAGCTCTGCTATTCATTCACAGGTATTCATCCAAATTTTAATCTATATGTACAATCTATTTTTTCTACATATGGATATATGATATCTCTTAGCCAAAACAATCAGCTGAGAAGATCAGAAAACATGTTGTACAACTTGTTCTGATAGAAGGTAGATTAACTGCTGTAACAAACAATGCTAAATTTTAGTGGCTTAATGCAAAAAAGTTTATTTCTTGCTCTTGTCATAGTCCAATGGAGGGAGCGGAGTGGGAAGGTAGCTCTGCTTCACATGGCTTTCAGCTCAATAAAATCGCTGATTATGTGGTTTTAATCACCCAATATTTTGTGTTGCAATGGCAGTAGTTATTTAACCAAAGGATTAAAAGAAATACAAAATGTACTTGTATTCAAAGTATATGCAATTTAAATATATTTTCATAAAAATGTAAATTAAAGAAATAAAAAAAATTTTTTAATGTATTTATTTTTCTTCTAAAATATTTAAATTATCTATCAACATTAAAAGGCAAAATATAAAACATTATAAAGATGAATATCAACATTTTAAATCAAAACTATTTAAATAAACTAATTTTTTTAGTTTTAAAAAATTTAATTATCTCTATGAATTTTTATAAAAATAAAACTATTCATGATTCTAGTGTTCAATGTCCCTTTAACCGCCAATGTAAACAATGGATATCATACTTCATGCGTGTTTCCTCTATACCTACATGTCTATCAATTTAAAAGTAATATAAATTAATTATTTGGTAGCCTCCATGATACGTGTTGCAAACGCACACTTATTGAAATATGGAGAGACAAGAAAATAGACACTCAGCACTACTATGTGAGAATGATGCTCATTTTAATGCAAGTCTCCATTACGATCATGCTGAGAAAGAATTTGACAAGTTAATTAATTGTCTTTTCCCCAACTGCTTCCTCTCTTCAAATTCTGCCTGCACTCAGAAGCAGCAGCACATCTACACACCTTGAGAGCATTTGGATGCAGTTAAGGTGTGCTCCCCTGGGGCTTAAACAACGTTAGTCATGGGAGCTGATGTCCAGGGTATCAGGTTGTATTATGTCAGAACTGAGCACCAGAGCCTAAGTAAAAGAGATCTCCACATATTCTTAAATATATTTACTATTCTCTAGCACTAGTATTTGAAAGTGTCCTGCACGTCCACTCAGACTCAGTTCCCTGATCTCCTCAACACTGACCTTTTCCTCCACCCCTCTTCATCTCCCATTCCCATGACAAGGACCACACCTGGGCACTTTGTCATCACATGAACTTGCTGCTTCTCAGATATCTTAACTTCCAACATCCCACTCCAACCACAACCTTCTGCTCCCCCAGTTTTCTCTCTTGTCAATTCCCTGTGCCATTATCATCCTGTCTAGCAAAGGCTAGAAGAATCCAACTCTCTGATTTCTACACGCCTGCTGGAGAAAATCACTCAACCTGGCAGACTGGAGCCACTATCAATCACTGGTCCTCAGTGTCAACTGGGCTTTCAGTGCTGCCTGATCACCTGTTCTTCCACAGTCAAGGATGGATCCAAGGAAGCTTATACAATTCATGGGATCATCTTTAAAAGAATAATACACAATTACAGTTACAAAATTAGGTACAAAATTGGACATTGATTTAGAATGAAGAAACCCACCACCCCCAACCAAAAGTAATTAGAGCCGTGGGTATTTAAGATCTTCTGAGATCTCTTTAGGTAATTTGACAGCAATGCTTGCATAAAAATGCCTTCAGAAAGCAACTTGGCTTCCCCCCCACCCCCACCTAGAATACAACTTCCAGCAACTCCCTTAACGCACAGGGGCCCAAGTAAGCTTCAAAAACTTCATAGTGAAAATGCCTCTTAGGTTACAATATGGAGAGGTTCACGTCCTCTCCATATTCTCAAGCCACTCCACCCAACAGCTCCCTTGAACTATTAACAGTTGATTTCTCCTCTGATTTCATGGAGAACTGGGAAGCCATCAGTCTTAACTCCCTCAACTTTCTGCTACAAAACCAGCAAACTTGTCTATATCCCACTCATATTTTCTTCCTTGCCTCTTTCCACAGTGGAAGAGGTGTCACTCCATCCATGAAGATTGTTCAATCTTCATGTTGTGAATTTCTCTTAACATTTGTCTCCTTCTTTCATCAAAGATGAAGTTCATGTTTCTATTTGTTGCCCTCCTTGGCTCTTTGGGGGTGGTTTACAAGTAGAGCCATATGGAACCTGGAGACCCACACTTGCTCCCTTGGCTTCTGTGACCTGCATTCTTCTGGTTCTCCTCCTCCTTCTGGGACTTCTTTGCAGGTTCTTCTTCCTCTACTTGCCCCTTAAATTGTAGATACCCTCACGCCACCATTAGATCATTCATTTATTAAAAAAAACACACACACTTTGTGCCAGGATTGTTGCAAGCATGGGCGGTAGGAAGTGAGCCAGAGAGATCCTGTTTCGGCCCTCACTACAAGGACATGTGGCAGAAATGCCCATGCTAGTCTGGGATGGAGAGAAGAGATCTAAGGAGATGTCCTAAACCAAGCAGCATACGCTTAACAAGACTTGTTCACTAGGTGAAGAGAGGTAAAAAGTGGTCCAGGCAGCAGGCTCAGAGCAGGCAAAGCATATATCATATCTGAGAAGCTGAAAGAAGGGAGTTGGGGGTGGAAGGTGAGAAATGAGAGGTAGGTAGGGATCCAGTAAGGAGGGGCCTTATGAGCCCTGGTGAGAATTTGGATTTTATTATTATTATATACATATATTTTTGGCCACACCACATGGCATGCAGGATCTTCCCTGACCAAGGATGGAACCCACGCCCCCTGTGTTGGGAGCTTGGAGTCTTAACCACTGGACTGCCAAGGAAGTCCGAATTTGGACTTTATTTTGAGGGCTACAGGAAGCCTCAACTACTACCCAAACTTGGTAACATCTCTGCTTCTACTTTTCCCCCTGACTAACCTGTGCTCCATTCTGCAGCCAAAGTGACCTTAAAATTTGTCACGTCACGTCACTCTCTTGCTTAGAACATTTTGGTGTCCTTCTATTATCCAATGGGTTAAATCCCAAACTCCTTAACAAGCTTACGAGACCCTACATGACCTGGTCACAGCACGCTGACCAGGCTCCAGCCTGATGCGATTTCTTTGATTTCTCTCAGTTAGATACTCTGTTGTCTCTGGACCCCGTTCTCCCGCTACTTGTATCCTGAGCATCATGTCTGCTGGGAAGCCTTCATTGGCCTCCCTCCAGTCTGTATTCAGTACTCCTTCCATGAGCTCTCATTTACACCCTGGACATCCTCTCAATATTTAATATATGAGACAATAGCAAGTGACCGGGCATCTTCTATGACTCTGTAAACTCCAGCATACAGCTCACAATATAACCTTAATATTTGTTGAATAAATAAGTGAACAAAAAATAAAATAGGGGATTTAGTCAATGTCTTCTACGATCACTTCTAGCTCTAAAAAGTACATAGTTCTTTGTAGGTGCTGTCTGATGCAGGTGACTTAGGAACAGTTCAATAATTTACTTTTAAAAAGATAGTGGGAGTCAAATTTCTATTCATTGAATTCCTATTTCCATTAAACTGGAGTAACTACTATATTGGATTTTTTCCCTCAGCTCAAAGGTTCTTAAAATATCAACACAGAAATGAAAAGAATCTTCTCAGCTTTTCTTTAAATATGTTCAATCTTGCCCATTTTCCCTACAAGAATGTTTTTCTCTCTAAGGAAATGACTTCTATACTGGTAGTTTCCTTAAATGAACTATTTCCATTAGTTCAATCCAATTAAAAAATTCAGCTAAAGTTTACTGACAGCCATCATGTGCCAGGCTCAGTCCTGGGGATATAAATAAGGCATTTGAACTTATAGTCATTTGACCAGCTTACAGTCTGGAAAAAGACTCTTGAACAGATAACTTAAAAAATGTTTCACTTTCTCAACTATTTCTGGTTCAGGACATGCTATATTCTTTACAGTTTAATTCAAACATCTTTATTTACTAGTAAATAATGTGCAAGTAATTTGTGGGTGAACTCAAAGGTGAGCAAGAGATGATCCTTGCCTTTGAGGAGCTTAAGGTCTATGAGGGAACAAAAGGACAAGTAAAAAAATGACTGTCAGGAAGGCAGAATAGGGGAGTTTTAAGAGACACAGAAGGGTTAAAGGAGTAAGAGTCCACATCCATGGGGCGGGAGCAGAGAAGGAAGCAGGGAACCAGAAAACAAAAATGTTCTCGGCAGAAGTGCCTTTTGAAAAGGGCCCTGAAGTACTGATAGAATTGATGTAGGCGCCTTATGTAAATGGAATCATATATTATTTGTCCTTTTGTATCTGGCTTATTTCACTTAGCATAATGAAAAGACAATTTTTATGTAATCAAATGTGTTGCTCATGAGTTTTTAAAATACACTGTAACAGGGCTTCCGTGGTGGCACAGTGATTAAGAATCCGCCTGCCAACGAAAGGGACACAGGTTCCAGCCCTGGTCTGGGAAGATCCCACATGTCGCGGAGCAACTATGCCCATGCACCACAACTACCGAGCCTGAGCTCTAGAGCCTTCAGGCCACAACTACTGAAGCCCGTGTGCCTAGAGCCCATGCTCCACAAGAAAAGTCACTGCAGTGAGAAGCCCGTGCACCGCAACGAAGAGTAGCCCCTGCTCGCTGCAACTAGAGAAAGCCCGCGCGCAGCAACAAAGACCCAATGCAGCCAAAAAACTTAATTAAATAATAAATAAAATAAATAACTAAAATACACTGTAACAAGAATAAAAGGACCATCAAAACCTAGAAAAACATGTTTGCAACATATATGACAAACAAAGGTCAAATGCATTACGGTGGTTACCAGGGGCTGGGGACAGTGGGGGGACGGATAGAGAGTTAGTGCTTAATGGGTACAGAATTTCAGTTTGGGAAGATGAAAAAGTTCTGGAGAGGGACAGTGGTGATGGTTGCACAACAATGTGAATGTATTTAATGCCACTGAACTGTACACTTAAAAATGGTTAAAATGGTAAATTTTTTTTTGTTGTTGTTATGGGCATTTTAACCACAATAATGACAATTAAATGTTTCAAGGATCCTTGGGTTTGTATCTGCTTAGAAAGACTTCCCACGCCTGAAGATGATAGAGTTGTTTATTCTTCTAGAGGTATTGTTTGTTAATATGGAGTTGGTAGGAGAACCAACTTTTGCACAGGTGTTTGAGGTGAAGAAGAGAGGCTTCTGCAACAGTCAGGGGAGAAAGTGACAAGGACCTGAAGTAAGGTGATGCAGTGGAAGGGCCAGTGTCTTCCGACTGGGAAAGTAGGATGAAAGGATTTGGCTTTCAACTGGATATATGCATGGAAGGTACTTGAATGTTTGTTGATCCAGAAGGGAACAGAAAGTCAATACAGAGAACACCTGAGGTTTCTAACCCAGGCAGCATGCACAATAGTAATAATAACATTAATTGATTGATACTAATATTCACTGACATAGGAAGATTAGGTTTGTGGGTGGAATAGGATGTGTTCCATTTTGGACATGCTACTATTTTTAGAGGCAGGCAGGTCAGCCATCTGGGTGAGTTCCAGAAAGCAATCAAAAGGTGGATCTGCTGTGGAAAAACATTAAGGGGGAGAAATTTGACTTGGAACCCAGCCAATCAAGATGATTGCTGAAGTTATGGGATTGTATGGGAGAGTATAAGAGTGTCAAGAGAGAATGGATAAGACCTTGAAGAATTTTAGCCCTTCAGTGGGACGAAGAGGAAGTATAGCCAGAGCAGCAAATAATTTGTAGAAAAGGTACTTGAAAGGGGCTTGACGAAAGGGTTTTAACAACAGAAGACTGGAGGGTTGGGGTAGCGGAGGTGGTTAAAGAGTTCCAAGCAGAAATAAGAATGTGAAGAAATAGCGAGCAGGAAAGCGCTCCACCAAAGAAGCCCTTCAGTAAACCAGATGTTGAATAAATTTGTTGTAGAATCGGAGGTTTCAAGGATGGGTTAGTCAACGTCATTACTGTGGAAGAGAAGATGATGACCAAGAACAGGCCATTTCCCTCAGGGTAACTGTGACTATTGACATTTGGTTGCTTGAGCATGAAAAGTCTGACAGCATTTGATCTACTTCACTTAAGCTCCAGCCAAAGATATCCGGTAAATTTGGAATGTCTCAGGTTTCTAAACATAGTCAGCGTCCTCTATCCTAGGGTTAGGTTGGGTGTTCCAATTTCCTTTGTTGTGACGCATCTTTGTGCCAGCTCCCAAACAGGTGGTTTTCAGTCTACCTTCATCATTACTTTTTGTTTGTTGTGGTTGTTTTTGAAGTTTTTTTTTTTTTTTTTTTTTTACTGTACGCGGGCCTCTCACCGCTGCGGCCTCTCCCATTGCGGAGCACAGGCTCCGGACGCACAGGCTCAGCAGCCATGACTCACGGGCCTAGCCGCTCCGTGGCATGTGGGATCTTCCCGGACCGGGGCACGAACCCGTGTCCCCTGCATCGGCAGGCGGACTCTCAACCACTGCGCCACCAGGGAAGCCCTGTTTTTGAAGCTTTGTTAATTTTTTTAAATGAGAAATGGGATGAGATCATGTTTCCAGGGAAAGGTGATAATGGCAGCAATGTTACTGTCCATGGTTCAAGTATCATACTGCACATGTGTGCTGTCAGAGGGTGGCAAGAAAACTATCTAAGCCCAACTTGAGTTCTACTTTCCCCAAAGACCCTACACCTGGTTTCAGAGTCACAGTTTGGTTGCTATTAAAAAGATACGTAGAATTAACAGCTTGAAAAAAACTTCAGAGTTCCATTTTTCATTCTCAGCCTGGCAAAGATATACAAAGTTTGATAACTGTGGGAAAGCAGGCACTTGTCCTACAGTGCTGGTGGGAGAGTGAATTGCCACGACCTCTTTGGAAGGCAACTGACAATATTTACCAAATGCACATGTCCTCTGACCCAGGGTATTCGAGACAAGATGATTCCCTGCAGCATAATCTGTTGTGGCAAAGATGGCAACAACCTAAAATGTCCATCAACAGAGACTGGTTAAATAATTATGGTGTATCTTCACCACGAAATACTTTAGGCGTTACTGCTTCTTTATGCATAAAATAGCTCTGGAACTATACGTTAGAAACTGGTCACCCTGGTGGCCTCTGGGAGGGGACTGGGCTAAAGGGACAGGGATGGGAGGGACTTTTCATTTGCCTTCTATACCTGATGAATGTATAACCTACCTCCACCCACCACTCTGAATGAAGCAAGACAGTTTCCTGGTGGCAGAGAGTACACTAATAGTTTTTAACATATTAGGAATCTTGAGATAAATCCTAACCACAGTCCTGAGTTATGATGGGAATCATTTAGAGAAGTTCAGGAGTTGAAGGCCATCTCATGTTTCCCACCCACCTTTTCTCTCCACACAGAACACAAGGCATGAAGGAAGGGAAGGATAAGAGCAAGACAGCACAAAGGAGCCATGAAGCCAAGAACTTGTAGGACAGACACTTTATTAAGACTTGCTTATAATAAAACATTCAACCCTTTGACGTGTCCATTAGTTTGTTATTTTGTTTTTTGCTGGAGACCACAGCCTGATGCCCAAAAGCCCTTAGCCTCATCTTACGTCAGTCTAGTCAACGGCTGCCTATTTTATAGTTCAACTAATTGAGAGTCAGGAAAATCTGGTCTTAACATCCCAAATTAAGGGCTGAAAGATTTACAACCCATTTATATAAAGTGCTTATGTTCAGTGCAAAAAGGGCAGACTCAGAAGGGCAAGCAGATGCCAGGAAATGATGTTTTCTGGGAGACAGATGCATTTTATGACTCAAAGCCACTTGTCAGACTTTCCCATAAAGGGGTCTAGTATTTTCTTTTCAGTCTCTCCCCTCTCTAAGAGGACCAAAACTTTGAATCTGACAAACGCTCTTACAGTTGTTTACTATTAAAAAAACCTGGTTCAGAGGGAAATCCACAGGGTTTCTAAGCGCCAGAGATAGTGACTTTGGCTTCTAGCTCCCGTTTCTCTCAGCAGCAAACGTGAGATCAACAGGCTGAGCTCTGGCTGGTGGGAGGCTCGCAGCTGCGGAGCTTTCCTCACACCCCTCATTTGCAAATCCAAGTCATGGACTATGGAAGACCTTTTCCAAAACGCTGTCACATCTCTGGTGGGAAGACAGGCCAATGCTTATTAAAGGAGCACTTCACCTAGTTGCCCAACTGGACATGACCTATTTCACCATCCCCTTGTTTAATTCTTCTTTTTAAAAAATAAATTTATTTATTTATGGCTGAGTTGGGTCTTTGTTGCTGTGCACGGGTTTTCTCTAGCTGCGGCAAGCAGGGGCTACTCTTCGTCGCGGTGCTCGGGCTTCTCACTGCAGTGGCTTCTCTTGTTGCAGAGCACGGGCTCTAGGCGTGCAGGTTCAGTAGTTGTGGCACACGGGCTTAGCTGCTGCGTGGCATGTGGGATCTTCCCGGACCAGGGCTCGAACCTGTGTTCCCTGCACTGGCAGGCGGATTCTTAACCACTGAGCCACCAGGGAAGCCCCCCTTGTTTAATTCTTGTCCGCTGGCCCAACTTCAAAGTGAATCCGTGACTCTCTTTGTTAAGACAAAGAAGTGCACTGCCTTCTCAACGACCTTGGGTCTCTGCGTGTCCATCCTTTTGTTCCAAAGAGACTGAAGAGAAGCAGGAGGGAAGAGGAAGTGATTTCCTAACCAATTTAAGGAGCACATATAGGACTGTAACTCAAACAGGCAAAGTCCAGCCATTCAGTTCCAGGGTCTCGGCTACTGTTTCTCTCCCCAGACTCTCACTTTGCAGCAGGGATATTGACAAGAGCCAGTTCTTTGCTTGTCAACAACCCTCCTGCAATCCTGTTTGGAGAGGTTCCCTTTTCTCTCCCTGTGGATAAACGTGATGGCACCCAGACCCCATCACGTGTACAGGTAGCCACAGCTTTCAGATGCCAGCACCTGAGGACCTTTCTGTTCAGACCACCTTCCGAAGATTCATGGTAACTCTGGCGCTTGTGAGAGGAGAGACACTCAGAATGGTTTTATACCACAGGAGGCAACTGCCCTAAAGCCATCTCTGAATTTGGGGACGGGAAGGAGGGAAGAAGAGGAAATCCTTTTGATGCTGCTCTATAATTCTCTGTTAAAACCCTTCCAGTCACGAGGAGCTACTGGAACGTCTCCACACAGAGGGAACTGTGTACAAACAGGATGAACCCGGGTTAAGAACCAAAAACGCGGGGAAGGTTTTCAGACAGGCAGAAGTCTAAAGTAAAGTGCCTCTTTGCAGTGGGGGGAGAGTTTCATTTGTTCAGAAATGCTTGGGCGTAAACATGAGCGCAAAGAGCGTGCACACACACACACTCACTCTGAGGTAGAAAGAACTGGCCATCTCCAGACAAACACAGACTCCACAGTTTTACAGAAACATGGCACTTGTGTGAAAGGTCCTGTCTTTGCCCAGGATGGCAAGTCGGGTCCAATTCCAGCTCTTTCCCACCTGGGGTGGAGCCAGGGAAGTCCCGTCCCACAGGAGGAAAGAGCTGGAAGCATCCCATCACTCCCCTCCCACAGTTGTCAGGCCCCGTAGTCCAGGGTCACTTCCTGGAGCCCGAGCCGTGGGCGCCCCGGCTGTGGCTTGTCAGAAGCCACTGGGAGCAGATGTCTTGCACTACTGCGTCCCCACTGCTCTTGGCGGCCTGCTGCACCTGCTGGACGAGGACCGCGGCCCGCGAGTGTTCTTGCTTCACGGCGATCAAGTAGGCAGAACGCAGCTTGCAACATGTCAGGTAGGCCTGAACCTGCCAGTTGGGTGTAAGAAACAGCGGGAAGGAAACCGTCACTGACAAGTCACCAACAGGCACACAGAGAGCTCAAGCAGATGAGATACCACTTCTCACCTACCAATCAATAATTGGGCTCTTGGGCTTCGCTGCTGGCGCAGTGGTTGAGAATCTGCCTGCCAATGCAGGGGACACGGGTTCAAGCCCTGGTCTGGGAAGATCCCACATGCCACGGAGCAACTGGGCCTATGAGCCACAACTACTGAGCCTGCACATCTGGAGTCTGTGCTCCGCAACAAGAGAGGCCACGATGGTGAGGGGCCTGCGAACCGCGACGAAGAGTGGCCCCCACTCGCCACAACTAGAGAAAGCCCTCGTACAGAAACGAAGACCCAACACAGCCAAAAATAAATAAATGAATAAATTAATTTAAAAAAAAGATACTCTGTCAAAACAGATTAGAGGTTATTAGGAAAAAAAATAATTGGGTTCTTGCCTTTTATTACATTACGGCCACTCTTTAAATATTACACTGTTATTTTATAGTGTAAAAAGTTTTTACAAATAAGCTAAGAATTTCAAAAAGAAGAAGGTAGGCAGGCAGAGTCTGGCCGCTAACCACTCCCTCCAAGGCCCTCCTCACTCGCCTGGGCTCTCCAGCCTCCTCCTGGCCTCGCTGCCGACAGACTGTGGTTTTGTAGTTATCTGGCTGATGATTTGATTGATGATTGCCTCCTTGGCCAGGATGGCAGGAATAGTGTCTGCTTTTTCTAACCATTCCTGGTGCCTAGCACAGGGTCTGGCATGCAGGTGTTCAATGAAAATGCATGAAGTGAATGAGTGAATGAATGAGCCATCATACCTGCCCCCTACAATGGGCACACAGAGCCCCTTTCTCTATTTTCTGTTTCTGACCTGCTGAATTAAAAACATTTTAACCAGAAATTTTGGGAAGACAACGCACACAATTAGAAAAACTCTAAATAAGGCGTGACCCCAGGTTGATCTGACTTGCAGTTTGGCACAGAGGCAGCTCAGTTTCCTACATTCAGGACACCCTCCAGCTCAGGAATGCCCAGCTGGGTGGAGACGAGAGCCCCTGCCTTCCCTGGCCACAACCTCACCAGCACCTCCCTGGTTAGCCAGGGTTCCAGGCCAGCGAACAGCAAGGCCCAGGTGAGTTGCCTCAGAGCTCCCGCTAGCAGCTGCCTTTCTGCCGTGACAGTCCTTCTGGTGGTTGGAGGGGACTCTTCTCTCTTGATGTTTCAATGCTCCATCTTCTTTTTTTACCTTGGTCACTGAAGTCTTCCTTTCCTAAGCTCAATTACAGATAATCGCCTACAGCTAGAAGACATGTTCTGACATGTCTGAGCTCTCTGAAGTGATCAAGTCCTGCAGTATGGTTATCTACCTGCTGCCCTAGGACATTCGCTTCACCCAGGCCCTCAGCTCTGCTTGGTACCAGTGTACATTAAACAGAATATCACAAGTTGGCAGGTAAAATTCCTACCTAGAGGAGGAGGGCATTTGTCCAGAAAGTCTGGAATAGAAACTGAACGAAGCTGTTTTTTGGCAAGATCCTGTGACCTGAGATCACGTAAGTGTGTTAGAACAGCTGCTGCCAGAAAAAACCTGAAAAAGTAATGACGATGGTATAGCTTTCAGCGTCCATCTTTGCCAGGCACAAAGTCTCTGTCCTACAGAACAGGAGGATCACTGAAGGCTTGGAAAAGAACCATAGCCGGAGAATCAAGAAACCTGGGTGTCTGGCCTGGCTGTCGGGTTCTCATTTTGATTCTAGAAAAGTAATTTTCCACATTTCAGGATGTCAGAATTCCACCCCTTCCACAGGACGTCATCAGCATGTTGCAGAATTAAGTGAAGAAATGTTAAGAACAGCTTCTCCCTAACCTCAAATGAAAAATGCCCTGCAAATTCAGTCCAGGGATTAGCAATACCGCCGTGGGGAGCAGCAATGTGGCTGCGTGAGAAGCTGTTTGCCTAACATTAGTTTTCTTCACAAGGGACTCAGCTGCCAGATCATTCCGCTGCTAGTGGGCAGGGCAGGCTGGCTTGGCTTTCTCCTGCCTCTCTTGGCCTGTGGGCCTTCCTCCAGATGGCAGGTGGATTGAACCTGCGGTGAGGCCACAAACAGGAGCCGCTGGCACCCTTCCCAAAGGTTCACCGATTTCCCTCCCACTCAACAGGAAGAGCCTGCAGGCCCCAGGGGCAAGGCCTGTTCTGCAGACTGAGGCACCAACAGACATCGTTGGTCAAAGGGTTGGGTGGGTGTTTTCCTTACTGTAGAGGGTACACTTGTTCCTCCAGGATAAAGAGATGCCTGCTCACTCTGAGAACCTCATGCAGTGAGTCCATCTGAAGATGAAAGTGAGGATTTCCTAGGGCTCTGAGAGAAAACCTCCATAGGAAATGGAGAGTTGAGAGAAGCCTAGGACATGTGTGTCTTGGGGGATAAAGAAATGGGAGGGCAAAGGCTCATGTGGTCAGGTTTCTCACGTTCCCCACCTATTCCCTCCCTTCTACGCCCCTATCTGGGTCTCAGTCCCACCTCTGATAACAAAGAGGCTGAGATACAGGTTGAATGGTAGCGAGCAAAGGATAAAGGTGAAAAGGCAAGTCCAAAGTGCTGCTCCCGAGCGCTGCTGGGTGTGGAGACGGTTCTGCTCACCTTGCTGTCATCACTGTGCATCGCCTGGATCAGGCCCTCCAGCTCCTGTTCAGAACAGAGACACAGCAGTCATGAGATGGAGGGGTCCCCAGCGTGGCAGCCGGGGCCCAACCCAGCCTCAGCCCAGCCGTTCTGACTCAGGGTGGGGATGCCTGCCTGACCCTTCTCTACAAACTCATCACCTGGGAATTCCCAGGCGGTCCAAGGGTTAGGACCCCATGCTTTCACTGCTGAGGGCCCAGGTTCAATAGCTGGTCAGGGAACTAAGATCCCACAAGCTGCGTGGCACGGCCAAAAACCCCACAAAAACCAAACTCAACTCCTGCTGTAAGAGCAACAGAGGAAAGCTAATGATAACACTAAGCTTGGGAATCTGAGAAGCAACAGCAAACGAGGCCTGTCCTTGGCCTTCAAGAGAGGATGTGGGGCTTTCCTGGTGGCACAGTGGTTAAGAATCTGCCTACCAATGCAGGGAACACAGGTTCGAGCCCTGGTCTGGGAAGATCCCACATGCTGTGGAGCAACTAAGCCTGTGCGCCACAACTATTGAGCCTGTGCTCTAGAGCCTGCGAGCCATAACTACTGAAGCCCGCACACCTAGAGCCCATGCTCCGCAACAAGAGAAGCCACTGCAATGAGAAGCCTGCACCCTGCAAAGAAGAGTAGCCCCCGCTCGCCACAACCAGAGAAAAGCCCACGTGCAGCAACGAAGACCCAATGCAGCCAAAAATAAAATAAAGTAAATTTATTAAAAAAAAAAAAAGAAAGGATGTGGCTTTGTTCACCCCTCTAGGAAGCCATCGGGGGACATTTTTGCAGGCGACATGCTTCAAAGGCCACCTGCAGGCCCACGATGACCTCCTCTACAATCACAGGGAGAAACTCAACTCTGTCCGTCTGGAGACACTTCCTGGTGCCAACAGCATCAGACAATGGGATGCTGAGGGATGGCCTCTGGATACAGTGATTATCACCATGAATTTTCTTTCCAGCGAAGGGTTGATTAGTGAGGCCATCATTACAGAGGGGTCAGAAAGACAGAGGGATCTTGTAGAGTTTCAGGTACAGTAAGTATGGGGAAGAGAAAAATAAAGAGGGGGATGTGAAGACACTGAAATAGGCAGAGGAGCTGAGAGGTCTGGGGGTGAGCGCACCTGGGGTGGAATTTTCTTGAATGCTTCCAAGCAGTTGAGGAGGATGGTGTCCCCGTCACTTCTGGCCGCCATGCCTGACTCGCTGACACACTTGAGCAGCTGTCGGATCTCACTGTACTTCTCCCTCTCCACCAACTGCCGGGCGGCTTTGCAGTAGGTTGCGGCAGCGTCCAGCTGGAAGTCCTAGAACAGAACATGGGGTGATGGGTGTAGGGAGGCAGGGACACCAATGGCGGGAAGGAAGGTGACATTTACAGCGCTCCCACTGGGCTTGGGGTAGACAAGACTGTAGTCCCAATAGAGAACATACATAAAAAATCAGCAAAAAGTTCTTCTCTTGGAGCTCGGCAGACATTTAGGAAGCATCCACAAAAATCATAACTTTGATACCTACACTGGTACATCTCACGTGCTGTCGTGTCACTTCCTGAAAATATTCTAATCAAATGCCCAAGACCAGTTCATTCTCTCTCTAACGAGTCACCTTTCTCTTGGAAAATGGATGTCGGGGGCTGATACTGGCTGCCCTGGACACTTGGTGCTGTTAAGAGATGCCTTGGTGTTAGGAAACAGACCAATTCACCAAAAGACTGATTTGCTAGAAACTACCAGATAAACATGTTGTTGCCTTGGGGTCTTTGCCCAACAGGGAAAATGGGTGGGAAGAAAGAAATCTGTCAGATGGTTTGTGGTCTTTGATCCTTTAGATGCACACTGCGTGAAGACCGTGTCTGCCTGGAGGGTGACAGGCCTCAGCGTGCCTGTGTGTCACTGTGTGGTGGGGAGTGGTCTGGCTTTTCATGGTTTTGGCGCCCTGTTCCATCCTCTGCTCCAGTGCCGCAGCTGTACCCATGTCCTCGTATCACAAGCAACAGAAAATGTATGCCTCGAACAGGCTCCTGGGCAGTGGCCCCTCCCCCTGAATAGGACCCCCACACCGCAGCCCCTCTGCCACCTCCTCCAGCCACGCCCCCCACAATGAGGACAGCTGTGTGGAACTCTCCTAGACCTCGTTTCGGGTAGTTATTTGATAGCTTTTGATGAACTCGTCATTGGTTGCTTGGCTTTTGGCAAAGTGGCCTACGGTCTTGAATTTGACCCAGTTCTGTAACAGCCCTCTTGTTGATTTCATCCTTGATGTACGTGTAAATCTGCTTTCCTTGGTATAAAAATTTTCTGAAGAATGATCTCTCACAGAACTGTGGTCATGTGCTGATCGCCCTCGGTATAATCCTGAGTAATCTGAGTCATACCTGCAGAACCCGGAATGCAATTCCAAAACCATCTTCTACATTTTTCCCTCCTAGCATGACCTGAAAATGAGAGGGAAACGTGCTTAAAGAAGCAAGAATTACTGGAGCAGCCCCTCAGTCACGAACGAGGCCCTCACTCGTTCAGTTATTCAACAAATATTTGTGGAGACTCTACTGAGTGCAGGCACTAGCGATACAAGCGTAATCAAAACGGACTCAGTCTCCAGCCTTCCGGGGCTCTCATTCCATCGGGGAGGCAGCCAACAAAAGAATGACTGAAATAATGATAACTGGACGATTACAAGTGTGACAGGCGCTCTGAAAGAGAACAGCCTGCCGGAGGTCTGACACATCGTGCATACCTTGCAGGCAACATCCATTTTCATGTGGTTGTTTCCAAACAGGGTTGGCAGAGGCAAGGGGGTGATCTGAGAGGTCCCAGCACTTTCGCAGCGATGTAAGAACCTGGTCACTTCCATCTGCAGCTGAAGTGTGTTCATGTGCCTACGGTGACAGGAGATGCACAGTCTAGCCTCAGGAGGGGCCTCAGGGGTAACAGGGCCAGGTGACTGAGAAATCATAATAGGATGGCAATGGAAAAGGCAGAAGAAAGGACGCGGAGGGAAAAGAGATCCAAAATACCCTCTGAGCAGTTACGACAAGACGAAAGCAGCTGATGAGTGTTTACGGAGCATGGCGTGCTACTAACAACAGCAGCGGCTGAGAGAGACGTGAACCCTGCCCTCCAGAGTTCAGAGGCTAGAGGAGAGGTGGGTAACAAGCAGACACATCGAGTATCTAGCGATTGGGACTGTGAAGGGATAAACGGTAGCGGTGGAGCATTTACTTCAGATGTTGTTTTCTCAGCAAAAAGGCTGAGAGGAGGGAAGGACCTGGGGTGCTGAGGAACCCCCGGAGGCCAGGGTGCCTGACACGCCACGAGAAAGGAGAGAGTAGCATGAGGTAAGATGGAGATGCAGGCGGGGGCCAGATCACCCAGGACCTCCTTTGCGTCTTGTAAGGGGTAGGGGCTTAGTCTGACTGTCACATGTGACCCCAGTCCCTGTGCCTCCCCTACTTTCCTCTTCTCCTACAAGCTCCTCTGGCGGCTTTCCAGGCTTGTACCGGACACTGTCATCCAGGAATGATTCCTGTTAGGTGTGTGCGTGTATGTGTATGTGTTTGTTTCCCAAGAGTTCAGAGATGGGCAAGAGTGGCTGCATCACCGACAGACCCTCGGTTCCAGCCTTTCTGCCCCACCCCAACTGCTCCCTGAACCCCAAGTTACCTTGACACATCAGCTGCCGTCATCTTCTTTCGGAAGAAGGTGGTTTTCTTCCTTCCAGTACGGCGGGAGGTTTCTTGGAGGTAGATCTTCAGGTGGTCCTTGGCCTTAAGCAGCCAAGAGAGCTTCTCTCCCAGCTCCGTATATGTCTTTGCTTTGTGACTGAAGAACCGAATACAGGTCATGGCGGCCCGGATGTGGTCCTGGAAGAGGAAAATGAATGTTTAGGTCAAAGGAGATTTGGAGGGTTGGGGGTGTGAGGAGAACTCTGATCTGATATTCCCCCGTGAAGCCTGGCTGCCAGCACCCTTTCTCTCAGAGGCCCAAGAGATCCCAAAGTGAACTGACTGGCTGGGACCTTAGGTAGGACGTTATTCCAGCACAAAAGAGATCTTTAAAAAGGAGACTTCTGATTCTCCATTTGACTTGCCTTCACTTTGACTCTGGCGTTGAATAAGCCAATTTCTCTGTGATCTAGCGTTGGCCACCCTCAGACAGATTGGAAGAAACATGATCCCTCTCCTTTCATGCATCTTCTGTAAAAACACTTACTTCTCCTTCACACCTTATGAATTCTGCATTCGTGCCCCATGTTTATCTTGAAACTACCGTATCCCTCTTTTTTATCTTTACATTCCCTGAATTCAGAAGAATGCTATTACTGACAAGATTAAAGTCTGCCTCTTTAGGATGAGAATGGAAATCCTGATATTACATAAGAATGCTAGAGAGTAACGTGGATTTGCGGTAGGCTTAGTCAAGGAGCAAAAGGCCAGGAACCAAAACGACAGTCTCGTTCCCTCATCCTGCACAGTCTCCCCACATGACAGGCCAACAGGGACAGAGGTAGAAGGCAGGATGGGGCTGCTGTTACCTTCATAAACTGCTGTAGCTCGTACAGAATGTGGTAGTAGTTCTTCTTCTGTAAATGTTGGCAGGCGGCAATCAAGTACTTTCCCCAGCTTTCCAAGGTTGGATCAATGGATTCTAGCAAGTTTTCTAAAACGTGTAGCTTCCCACTTTTATAGCTTGGCTGGAAGATGCCTTCTATGAAGATTTCTGGGGGACTCTCCTGGAGCAGGGCAAAGCAAAAAGTCAGAAGTCTTGAGCCTGGTTCTGGCACTGTCTGGGACCCATTCTGAGTTTCCTTCCACTCACAGCCCTTCAGCATCCTCCCACAGCGGTGCGTCTTATCTTTTTGCACATCACAGATGGAACCCTTTGAGAATCCCGCCCGGGTGACTGCTCCCCTTCTCTCCTTCTCCGTACAGAAAAGTTCCTTGAGTCATCTGCACTCCAGAGTTCCAGAGTTATCTGCACTCCCTGTTCCAGAGTTATCTGCACTCCCTGTCTCCAGTTCCTCTCCGGTGACTGTCTCCTGAACTCACTCACATCTAGCTTTTGCACCTACAACTCCATTGCAACTGCCCCTCAGGTCACCAATGACCTCTATGTTGTTAAATCTAAAATTCTTGGTCCTTGTTTTCCACCTGCTCTGTCAACAGCTTGTGATACAGCTGATGGCTTCCTCCTTGAAAAATTTTCTTTATTTGGCCCCCAGGTACCACCCCCACCAGGTTTTCTTTCTGCTTCTCTGGCTACGCCTTCTCAGTCTCCTTTGCTGATTCCTCCTAATCTCTCCAGGGCTTAGGAGGGAGCTGTTCTCTTTTCTTTGTTTTTGGCTGCGTTGGGTTTTTTGGCTGCGCGTGGGCTTTCTCTCTAGTTGCGGCGAGCGGGGTCTACCCTTCGACGGGTGCGTAGGCTTCTCATTGTGGTGGCTTCTCTTGTTGTGGAGCATGGGCTCTAGGCGCGCAGGCTTCAGTAGTTGCAGCACCCGGGCTCAGTACTGGTGCCTCACATGGGCTTAGTTGCTCTGTGGCATGTGGGATCTTCCCGGACCAGGGATTGAACCCATGTCCCCTGCATGGGCAGGTGGATTCTTAACTACTGTGCCACCAGAGAAGTCCCTGTCCTCTTTTCTTTACTCACTCTTTTGATTTCATAAGTCTTAGGGCTTTAAATTTATCTATCTGCTGATTATGTCTAAATCTCTATTCCCAGCCTGTTTATTCTTTCTGAACTCCAAAATTGTATACCTAACTTATACCCAACTGCCGACGCAAAAAGTCCTCTTTGGTATCTAGAGAACAATACATATTGATATAAAACTGCACTCCTGATTGTGTCTTCCCAATCTGCTCTTTCTGCAGTCTTCCCCTTCTCAGATGGCAATTTTGTTCTTCTATTTGTTCAGGCCAAAAACCTTAGCCATCTTTCTCTGACACCACAACATAAAAGTCATTAGCAAATTCTATTGGCTCCACCTCAAAATACATACAGAATCTGTATGTAGCTGACCACTTCTCACCACCTCCATGTGCCATCCTGGTCCAAGTCATCATCACCACTTGCCCGGATGATTGCAATGGCCTCCTCCCTGGTCTACCATCTTCCACTCCTGCCTCTTTTTTGACTAATGACAACCAGTCAACCTGAGTGATTCGGTTAAAACATAAGTCAGATCACGTTACGTCTCTGCTCAAAATCTTCCAATGGTTTTCCTTCTCACTCAGCACAAAGCCCAAGTCCTCATAATGTCTACAAGGCTCTATATGATCTAGGCTCTGTTAGCTTTCTGACCTTATCTGCTACCACCCTTTTCCCCAGCTTACTCTGCTCAAGCTGCCCTGGCCTTTGCCCTTGCTACTCCCTCCACCTGGACCGTGCTTCCTCCACAATCTGCACAATTCATTCCCCATCTACTTTAGGCCTTTACTCAGATGTCATCTGTCCTGGGCACCCTGTCTAAAATTACACCATCCGTCCCTTCCCTCTCCCCCACTTTACTCTTCTTATTACTTGTCACCTAAACTATATATCTTATTTATCTTGTTTATTGTCTCTCTCCCTACTATAATGTAAGTTTTATAGAGCAACTATTTTTGTCTGCCTTTTTTTTCTTCACTGTTGTGAAGAATAGTCCTTGGCTATTTAATAACTATTTCTTGGGTGAATGAATAAATGATAACTATCATTGACCAACTCATCAGGAAAGTGCAAACACATACTAGTCTGCTCACTTCTGAAGTTCATCTGTGGTTCAGAGACCATGAGTCATAAACCCCCATTCCACAGTCATAGAAAAGAAAACCATTTGGCCATTCAACCCCTTAAGAACTTCCATTTTGGGACCTCCCTGGTGGCACAGTGGTTTAGAATCCACCTGCCAATGCAGGGGACACGGGTTCAATCCCTGGTCCAGGAAGATCCCACATGCCGTGGAGTAACTAAGCCTGTACACCACAACTACTGAGCCTGCGCTCTAGAGCCCTCAAGCCACAACTACTGAAGACCTCATGCCTAGAGCCTATGCTCTGCAACAAGAGAAGCCATCGCAATGAGAAGCCCGCTCGCCGCAATGAAGAGTAGCCCCCGCTCGCCGCAACTAGAGAAAGCCTGCGTGCAGCAACGAAAGGAAGACCCAACACAGCCATAAAAAAAGAACTTCCATTTCATCCATTCATCTATCCACTCATTCATTCATAACTGGCACTAGGCCAGGTACTTGAAGACACCAGGTAAGGTAAATATGGGCCTTCTCGCTCCAGATGCGAAGACACGATTGTAAACAAATAGTTGCAATCCAGTGGGATAAATACAGTAACAGAGTTACGTTCTAGGTACAGTGACAGTTTATAGGAAGAGATGAATGCTCAATACAGAGGGTCTGGAAGGATAAACAGGAATTTTCCAAGAAAACAAGGAGGGGCAGGGCATTCTAGGTACGGGGAAACAGCAATAAAGACTCATGGAAGTAAGAAAGGGCATGGTACAATCAGGAAAATTTAAGTAATTTGGCAAGTCTGGAATATAGAGCATAGATAGGATTTGCAGTGAAAATAAACTGGTGAAATAAGGGGGCCTGATACTGTTGGGTCCTGCATTCATGCTAAGGAATTTGGACTGCATCTTGTGGCCATGGGGATCCACTGAAGGCCTTTTAGAGGGAGGAATAACATGAATTAAGAATAACATAAATAACATGTACTATGTTTTAGAAAGCTCACTCTGGGGCAGTGTGGTGGGTAAGGGGTGAAAAGGCAGGGAATGAGGCTGGAAACACCACGTCTTCCATGCTCTAGGCATTCAGTCATAGTTTTCACAATATTTTTTTCTGTTGTTCCCCACCTGCTTGAGAAGGTAAGATACTTCAGTTCAGGGTAGCTGTGATTACAGGAGATAAAAAGAAGCCTTCTTTCCTAGCTCTGACGAATGTAAAGCAGGGGCAATGCTGCCGTCAGCTTTTACCAAAATAAGTAAGTAAGCAGCTTAACCCTCTGGAGTGGTCATCAGTTAGAAGCAACAGAACCGGGTGAGGTGAAGTAGCTTTACCTCCAAACTCTTTTGGAAAGGAAACAGGTTTTAGCAATTAAATGCCAAATAATATAACTTTTACAATATTCTTGACACCCGGTTAAGACACGGTAGCTACGGCAGTAGCGAAAACACTTCCCTTTCGCTGTCCTGTAGGGGTATGGTTACCACGACTCTGTACTGTTGACCCACTTGGAGGAATCCTAGAAGATATGCCTATTTGTAAACTTTCAATGGCCGCCATTTTGGATAAAGGCAGCAGATTGGAATTAAAGCATAACTCAAGCTCCTTTAATTTTATATGAAATTTGGTACTAATCACTCAATTCCTCAGAAAAATTGCATGGGACTTTCAGATAAAAAAGAGAAGGCCAAAGAGTCATGGTGAAACAGAGTCCTAACAATGGCTCCAAAGAAATAATGCACTTCAGGGGTGCCTTTGCCCCCTGTGGGAGGAGGGCAGAGGATGTCAGAGGAAACAAAGGAGGGCACACTCTCCTTCTATGAGATACTTGTGGCCCCAAATTTAGGATGTGGCTCATGGGTGCTTCCTGGCCTTTGTGGTAAGAACCCTGAGTGGACGAGCAGTGGGGTCGGCAGCAGGACACAGCCCAGAGCAGGTGGGAAGTGTGTGGAAACAGAGAGATTAGGCAATTTGCTCAAGGTCACACCACTTACACCAAGCATCTCATTCCAGAGACCATGCTCTCAGCTATTACTTGGTTCTGCGAAATGTTCTGGGAGAAGGGGTGAAATTTGTCACTGCCCGTCAGAAGGGCAATCTGGGATCCAGGTTAAGACTTTCGCACACTCATCAAATCATGGTTTGTGCAGATAGACTCTGCCGTTTGTGTTTTGTTTTGTTTTGTCTTTTGGCTGCACCATGAGGCTTACAGGTTCCTAGTTCCCCGACCAGGGACTGAACCCGGGCCCTCGGCAGTGAAAGTGTGCTGTCCTAACCACTGGACCACCAGGGAATTCCCTAGAATTTGCCATTTGGACCTGACTTTGCCAGAGATGGTCTCATAGCTCAACCCTGGGGTAAGGTTAAGGGGGGTGATTGCCTCCATGAAAGCTGGATGGGCCAAGCCAAGCGGGCAAAGCAGGCACTGCCGTGTGAGAACCAGCCACGTCTGCACGTCCCACCTTGTGGAGGAGGTGCAGCAGGGCTTCCCGCAGGCAGCTGTGCCTCACGTAGAAGCTAATGATGGCCAGGCTGGTGCTGTAGTTATGCAGGTAGAAGAGGCATTCTTGGTAGTAGGTGTTGTTCATGATCTTCCCTTCAGGAATCACCTCCAGAGAGAGGCTCTGGGTCCGAAGGGTAGCTTCCAGCTCTTTCAAGGTGGCCAAGTAATCATCATCTTGCTGCCAAGAGAGGACAGAGTGTGAGGGAACAATGGAACTCAGGGAGTTCTCAGCAGCCGCTGGAAATACTGTTTTCAAAGAATATTTAACAATGTGGAAAAGTGCTCACTATTATACAGTTTTAAGGGTAGAAAACAGGCAGGATATAAACTTCTATATATTATAAACTGTACAACACCAATTAAATCAAAAACATAACCAAAAAAATTCACTAAAATCTAAATATTGCTTAAGTCTGGGTATGGGATTATATGTGATTTTCATTGTTTTAAAATTAGTTTTCTTTTTTTTTTTGAAATTTGACTCTTTATGACTTATCTAAGCATATATAATGGAAAGAACGAAATCCAAACCTGACAGCTCTGAGCCAGGGCTGCCACTGTCAGCTGAATGGAAGCTGATACTTTCCCCAGGCCATTACTGCCCCTGGGCCTCCCCCTGGCCCTGGAGCCCACCCTCTGCCTGCTGTGCTCTTACCACAGATAGAAGTGGCCTCGCTGTGGACTCCAGGTACTCAACCACATCCTGTACCAGTCTTGAGCCATGACTCAGCTGATTGAGGTCGAGAGGGGGCTTCAGACAGCGACTAAACTTCTCCCGTGCGGCGGTGAGGTTCCCAGCTTTGAGGCAGGCCATGCCCCAAGCGTGCCATGCCCCGGTGGTATCAAGGCCAGTCTTTGTGGAGACCTGGAGGAAAAACTGCTCCTTTTAGGGGGAGGCACCCACAGCCATGCCTGAGGGTCCCAAAGACCAACTCTATCCCCTTGGTGTCAATCATTTCCCTCCCCACCACCCCACCTGCCATTACTCCCACACTGGCAAACTTGTCATGCCTTAGACACTCCCCATGGCCAAGGACAACTAGAGGAGGTAACTCGTTGGGGTAGATGTCAGCTTTGTCTTTGCCTCACCTCAACGCCCAGTTGGTAGTACTCAGCTTCCAAAAGCTGGTTCCTTAGCCTGGTTACTGCGGCTGGTTGCAAGATCTGATCCAGAGATGGCACGTGGCGATAGGCAGCAGCAACTAAAATATTCAGCACATCTACCTTGCTGATGTAGCTACAGGGAGGAAAAGGGCAAGGCAGTGAGGCTCCACAGGGTCATCCCAAGAACGGGTGCTGCTTAAAGGTTTTCTATTTCATTTCCAATGTGAAAATGAGAATTGTGAGGTACATGGGAGAAAAGACTCTGGAGTCAGACTCTCGGAAACTCAACTCTATCACTTAGTGGCTCTATGACTTTGGGCAAGTTAGTTAACCTTTCTCAGCCTCAATTTCCTCATCTGTAAAATGGATAGAATAATGGGGAGTTTTAAGGATAAAATGAAATAACTGGAGGAAAAGAGCTTAGGATGGTGTCTAGAGCTTTGTAGGCACTCATCAAACGTTAGCTATCAATACGTGGAGTACAGATGCTCATGGACACTCAGGTCTCCTATTTTGAGGCAAGGCCTTTATACCGACGCTGGGAGCTCGCAAGCTACCCGTTTCTTTTTGGTTCTCTGGAACCCTGCTTGCTTGGGAGAGTGTATATGGACCGTATCAGCAGCCTGCACTCCTGGTCAGTACAGAGGTCACATCACTACCATCCTTTGGAGATGCTGCTGGGCAGGGCCCTCAGATTCGAGTGCCCTGGACCTGACATCCTTTCTCTGGGTTAAGGATGGATTCTTGTTACTAGGACTGCTGCCTTTGATCTTATTCCTGACATCTGGTGATTGCAAAAACCTTATAACAACAGAGCCCAGAGAGCTGTCTGGGATCATTCTGTTTAGTCCTGCCTGAGACAGGCCTACACTCAAGGTTCTTGAATCTTGTATCATAATTCTATCAAAACCCCCTGCGGATCCTGACTTGTCCACTGATTTCCCTGGAAAGGGATTCAGTACATCAGTGATTCTCAACCTAGTGGGGATGGGCAGGGGAGAGCATAGTGTGTAAAAGCAAATTCGGTATCATAATGTATTGGACGTGTGTAATAGGTGGTGTGAGTTTTGTTTTTAAACATTTATTTATTTGTCTACAGAAGAAGGTATGAGTTAAAAACAGCGGAAAAATACTCTGCAAACCAGGAGTTCTAAACACACATGAGAGACGAATCTACTATCATCAGCAACTGGGCACAAGTGCAGTGATTCCCTAGAGTGAGTGTACCGATTCCAGGGCTGGGAAGAAAGGATGTGTAATTTGAAACCACTGCTATTAAGTGTCAGAGAAGCCCATGGCACCTGGGGATGGGTGAGAATGCCACTGAAGCAAGGACTTCCTTAATTTCTGCTCCCTTAACCCAAAGTGGATATTTCCTCCATCTACATTAGATTTTGAAGGAAGTATAGGACTTGCTGTTAGATTTGTTCTCCAGCCCCCATCTAAGTATCCTTTTCTGTTAATAAGATTTTATCTCATTTATGTTTCTGATAGTTGAGAAATATTTAGATATATCTTTATTTTTGCCTTAAATTCTACCTTTTGCTATATAAAATGGTTTCTGTTCTTTCCTTCCCTTCTCCATTTCTGATAAATTGGTAGAGTTTTGGTTCTTTTCATGGTTATTTAAAAAATTGTATTTAACATATTATACAGCTCATTTTTCATTTGTCAACTTGAAAAATGATGTAGAATCTTTTGCCTCTTGATATGAGTGAAATTAACTCCTTTATATTTCCTTCCACTTTCTGTCCCACCTCCTTCTGCCTTTCTCAACCTTCTGGTTTTTGTTAGTAAGAATAATAAAACTAACATTTTTGGAGTACACAGGCTCAGTTCTTAGCCCTTTATATGGATACAGTACTCTCACTTTACAGCCATAGGAAATAAATATTATTATCATCCCCATTTTCTAGAGGAGGAAACCGAGGCCCAGAGTGGTTAACAGACTCATCTAAGGTTACAGAGCTAGGAAGCGGTGAAGTTGAGAGTCACTGCACTCTCTGTTATCTGGTGAGTTTGCAGGCCAGTACTCTGGGCAAGTGCCTGAGGCACTGACACGTCAAAGAAAATTATGCTCTTTGCTCTCAAATCTGGCTAGGACTGAGAGCTGGGAATGCACGTGAGTCACACATCTGGGTGGATAAGCCAGAAACTGGGAGTTTTCATTGTCAGGTTAATGAATGAAGGCAGAGCAGGCTGCGTAGGGAGCTGGGGCCTAATCCTCACTTTTCCATAGAAACTTCTACTTTATGACTCACATTCCTCCCTGGGACTTAGGGACAGACCAGTCCGCAGTGCGCTTTATAGATCTGTTACCCAGAACTCCCTGAGGCCACAGTCTGAATTTGGTCAAGGCTAGGGTAGAGGACACATCTCCTTTAAAAGGCAGAAAGTTCCACAGAGACTAAAGGTGCTCTCCAAAATTGATGTGCATTACAAATTAACCCAAGTCTTTCTTTCCAACTGGAAAAGAAAGACTCTATAGCTAGAGAACCTGCCTTGAGGATCCACTCAGGGAAAGAGAAGCACACAGGCTGTCAGCGTAGGGTGAGGAAGACTGCTTGTGTAACAGCATTTCATCAACGTCAAATGGAGACGCAAAACAGTTCAGCATGTCTTGTCAGAGGACTGGGAGGTGAAAACCCACAGTAGGGTCAGAAAAAGAAGCTGGACAGACATGACCACCGTGTAAAAGAAGAGAGACTCATTTCCACTTACCTGTCACAAAGAGCTAGGTCCTGGCTCCGGCCTGCCTTGACAAACATCATCTTGGCGCTGAAGAGCAGCTGCTTCATGATGTCTGTGAGCAGCCCCGCATCTACCTCCGGGTTGGTGAGCCCCTGGGACAGCCTGCAGCAGTGCTCAATCAGCTGGTGGCCGCAGGCAACGCTGTCCTGGTGCAGATTCAGGATGGCGATACACAAGGAGGCGCTGGGGGCCTGGCCCAGGTGGACGAGGAGAGAAGCACACTGTGAGTTCCCAGACCAAAGCAGTCTTCAAATGTAGCTGGGAGGGGGGAATTATTCTTCCCGTTTCACAAAGCTTGAAAAACCCTGGAGGAAGGAGCCAAAAATCCCACGGCACAGCAGAAGTAGAGCTAAACATACTTCAGAAGTTCTAAGTAGCACTGGCAAAGCTCTGGCTGCTAGGTTTTTGTCTCCTTACTGGGAGGAAGGCAGCTGTGTCCACGTGTTACCTACTTCCTGGGAATGCCTGTAGGTGCCCTTCTTTCTTAGTCTACTGTCCCACCAGCACAGGTGCTCCTAATGCTGGCTTGGACGATAGTCACCTTGCTTGTCTGGATACCTGCAGAAGTCTTTGTTTCAAGCCACTGCAAACAGTGCTGCTAAATGAATATTCCTAAAGCACACTCGGAAACCTTCCATGGCCCTGATGCCTACCAGGTACATATATCTTACTGCAGAGTACAAGGCCCTACACATAAATAGCCTGTTTCAACCCTACCTTTCCTACCTCTCTATTAACACCCTATGTTCTCTCCAAATTAAACCACTTCTAATTCCCCAATCATTTTTGATACTGTGCCTTCGCTTGGATGTTAGAGTTTGGAACTCTTTGCCCTTCTCCTATCCTCACTCCACTCAGGACACCCAAACTTCTGCTTGTCAAACTCCTACCGCACTTCCAAGGCTCCTCTTAAATGCTACCTCTTCCACGAAGGCTTTCCTGATTTCCTCTTGTGTATTTCTCAAGCTGTTCCTCATTTTCTGCTTTAAGTGGTTTACTTGTCTTAGCTCCCATGATATTACACTGTGAGCAAGTGAAGGCCTGCTTGTGTCTGCCCAACTCTGCATTTCCTGCCATGCTACTACACATCCTAAGGAAACTCAAATGACCGTCACATTTTATTGCTATTACCTGCTCATAGTAAAATTCACTCCGCACCAGCTCATTTTCCTCCTCATTCAGATCCAAAATCCATTCCACCTCAGCTGCTTTGGGGACTCTCACCACAGCTGAGTATGGAGGGCTTTCGCTCTTGGGGCTGTCTGGTGCTGAGAAGACAAATGCCGTTCATGTGTCATTCACTGGCCAGTAGTCCACTCTAGCCCAGCCCAGGGAGCCACGAGCTGCAGGCAGATCCCTGCCTGATATCTTAGGGCCCTTTCTCTCCTTTTGGTCTTTTTTATTTCCTTTAGGAGACCACCTTGGGTACCTCAAACTTTCTTCCCCAGGCACAGACCTGGAATGAGTGTTACAATGTTTGTCACACAAACTTGCTGCTTCACACGAGAAACTCTGAATGCTGCATGCTTCCCAAATGGAGGGATGAACCATTGGCTACTCTAAAAACTAACCTGCCCAAATTATTAATAGTGATTACCGAGGGGAAGGAGGGAGCATTAGAAGGCAGGATGGTGGTGAAGGGAAACCTAGTGGGGGAAGGAAGAGAAATAAGCTACTAAAAGTTAAGGACCAAATTCTTTGGCTGCTGGCCTCCTCGATGCTGGAAGCTAATGGGCCAGTGTGATAGGTTACTATGATGACAAACCTTAAGGGAAATAGCCTGACAGAAATGCCAAGAATTTTCTTTGGTCAACCTGTTGGACTGAGTTGTCATTGAGGGTGTCAGTTGCAGCAGATATGCTGAAGGACGAGCCAACTTGAGCACAGAGACAAAAAGTCACAGGGAGGGAATTCCCTGGTGGTCCAGTGGTTAGGACTCCACGCTTTCACTGCCGAGGGCGTGGGTTCAATCCCTGGTCGGGGAACTAAGATCCCACAAGCTGGGTCGTGTGGCCAAAAAAAAAAAAAAAAAAAAAAAAAAAAAGTCACAGGGAATATGATTCAGCCTTACCTCCTGGTTGTCCTGGATTCTCCTCTGGCGCACTGGAAACAGAGAAAGAAAAAGTGAAATGCTTGAATCCCTCCTCCTGCTCTTTGTTTTGAGCTTAGTGTATAGCACTGACATTTACTGTTACTCGAATGAGATTATCAGGGAATCATCCAAAACTCTTTTCTCTCCCTCACCTGTCACAATCAACCACTTACCATTTCTTGCCCGTTCCATTTAAAATACCTGTTTAAATGTCCCCATCTCTCTCCTCATCCCTGCCTCAGAGAGGGCCCTCATCATTTAATGCTAGAGGCTTTGCAGTAGCTTCCCAATTGGTCTCCTTGATTCTACCAAGCTATTCTCTACTTTGCAGGTACAGTGAGCTTTCAAAAATGCAAATCTGGGGACTTCCCTGGTGGCACAGTGGTTGGGAGTCCGCCTGCCAATGCAGGGGACACGGGTTCGGGCCCTGCTCCGGGAAGATCCCACGTGCCACGGAGCGGCTAGGCCCGTGTGCCACAGCTGCTGAGCTTGTGCTCTAGAGCCCACAAGCCACGGCTGCTGAGGCCCGTGTGCCTAGAGCCTGTGCTCTGCAGCAAGAGAAGCCCACAACAAAGAGTGGCCCCCGCTTGCCACAGCTAGAGAAAGCCCGCGCGCGGCGACGGAGACCCAACGCAGCCATAAATAAATAAATAAATTTATTAAAAAAAAAAAAAAAAATGCAAATCTGGGGCTTCCCTGGTGGCGCAGTGGTTGAGAGTCTGCCTGCCGATGCAGGGGACACGGGTTCGTGCCCCGGTCCGGGAAGATTCCACGTGCCTCGGAGTGGCTGGGCCCGTGAGCCATGGCCACTGAGCCTGCGCGTCCGCAGCCTGTGCTCCGCAACGGGAGAGGCCACAACAGTGAAAGGTCCGCGTACCACAAAAAAAAAATTAAAAAAAAAATGCAAATCTGGTCATATTATGCTTCTGCTTAAAATTCTTTTATCAAATTCTTTGATAGCTCCTCAGGGTAAAATATTCCACATTTGCAGTTTAGCAGACAAAGCTCCTTATGGCTTCGCTGCCTCTTGAGACCATCTCCTACCACCCATGACCTCTGCTCAACCCATAAGAGTCCTCCCCACACTGCTACGGGCTCTGATCAAGTTCAGTTGGTGCCATCAACCACTAAATCCCAATGTCACAAGCCAGAGCCCAGGTCTAGCATCTGCACGAGGAGCCTTCTGGTCAACCCTGGCCCATGCTTCAAAGAGCAAGCTCTAAGCCTCTCTGCCATTCCCTAGGTCCTCCCAGCTCAGCTGCCAGCCTCTGAGTCCAGAACCTTAGCCCATCACCCACCTATTTACACTTCCTCAAAGGACCCACATTTTCTCCTGCCCCTACCTTGGCAGTTGTTACTCCCACTTTTGGGCATGCTCTGTTTTGGCTTCTTTTCCTACCAACTTCTCATCCTCTAAGTCTCAGACCAAGTGCCACACCTCTAGAAAACCCTCCTGATCACTGGGCTAAGCTGGGTGTGTCTCCACACTGCACTTACCCAAGGGCTCTGTGGTCTGTGTTTTGGCTGTCTCCCCACTAAAATGGGGGCTCCTCGAGGGCAAAGTGATTATTGCTCAGTGATTGCTGAATGAAAGAATCCTCACTGATACCAACTGCTCATTTCAAATCTCAGCAGTATGATAAATGGGTAATTTCCCTGTCCCCCACCCAGAGGGAGGCAGTGGTATGCCAGGGTCACAGAAACTGTGGTATGAACACGGCATGTCTTCCTTCCTATCAGGTCAGTAATCACCATGGTAAATAATGTTAAAAGAATGTTCCTAGTAAAAGAAACACAAAAATGCTGTTGAGCTACTGGGCAGAATGTAAAATCCCTTTAAGTCTGTTAGTAAAACATGAAGAACTCAGTGATTCTGCTCTTGGAGAGCTGCTTTGGCTCCTATTCCCACATGCTCTAGGAGTCTTAGTTTCACCCTCCTCTGCTGCTAGAAGAAGTAGAAAAAACTGAGCAATACTGGGCCGGCAAACACAGTCTTGACCTGTCTTGCCAGAGGCACGAGCAGTTTCTGAGGCTTGTTCCCAGCTGAACTGTGCACAGGAAAGTGTGTGGGCTCTTCTAGTTGTGGATAACAAGCCAGAATGATGAGCTCAGTGAGAGCTGATGCAAGTGAGGCCCCAACATTCAGTGTCTTTTGGAGTCCAGCTGAGACCAACTGAAGCGAGAGTGGCTGGAAAAGAGGTGAGGTTGTTGGCAAACTAAGATCCACGGCCTCAGTTAGGGGACAGGCCCATGGCCTCAGTTAGAGGACAGGCCGAAGAACTAAGTGTCCTGATCCCAGAGAGAACATCATGTAAGAGCTCTGATCTCTGCTTCTACTCATCCCTACTTCCTCTCTTAGAAGTCTCTCTGAGCAGGGTCAAACATTACACTGTAGAGTGAATGGCATTTCAGTGTGAATGTGAAATGAAAACTTTCTGTAATTGCTCAGATTGGAGACGCTTTCCATAACGAGACCCCAGGAGTGTCAGGACCTGGGGGAGGGTGCAGTGGTCAATAGCAGCAGCGGCCCCGCTGCAGGACACTCACTCTTTGTTGAAGTAACTATAGCACTGGTCACACACGCGAGTAGGGTTCTCTCTGCAGCCTTCCACCACCGTTTTCTTAGTGGAGCAGGAACTGCACACTAGCCGACCACAGCGGCGACAGTGATGACGCCTGTTAAACTGAGGAGTGTCATCAGGAAGAGAAGGAGGAGGGAGGAAGAGAAGGTGAGATTGCAGGACCTGTGAGCACCCGGCAATCCATTTATCCTTGGAATTAGCCACCTGTGACTTACTAAGAATACCATGTGCTTGGGCCTCTACTGAGAAAAGAACACACTAGTCCTTGCCTTCAAGAAGCTGACATTTAAAGATCTCTCTCATCTGATGGGCAAAGATGTCCAAGTCATGGACAGTTTTTCAATAGCTCCTGACAAGTCTTATCTGTCTGTGGAGGAAACATGTGAAGACACCGCAAAAAGCAGTGGGGAAGAAGTGACTTTCTCAGCCAATGAGGATCACATGTCTACATGGTATTGATGATGATGAAACAGTGTTCTGTTTTCAAGATGCTTTTACAAATACTGCCTTATTTCATAAGAGGTTGACAGATATATTACACCGCTTTTATACACGAGGAGGAAACAGACACAGAGAAATTGCATCGTCATCCTATTCATCAGCTGAGCTGTTGTGCCAGTCAGGTACTGTGTTCAGGGTGGTAACATTTGTTACTGTAGTTAGTGTTTATAGCTCCATGAACCAAATAACCTAGCATCCCTAGTTTACAAGTGAGCATCTGAGACTGAGAAAGTTAATAGTCACATTGCTAGTAAGAGGCAGTGCTGGTATTAGAACTGAGGTCATCTGGCGCCAGCACATAAAACCATTACCAGGTCACCCGTCTTTTTGCAAAAGACACAGGAGCTAGAAACGAGATGCCCCAACATTTGGTGACTCCTCCCATGCAATACCACTCTGGCTCTTTTTATTTATTTCATGAGAATGGCAGAGATTTTAGAATTTAAGGCTCCTTGAGGGTGTCTACCATCTGTCTAAATTCAGAAAATATATTCTGGTCAGGTCAAAGGTAAACCCAGAGCCGTAGATCTGGTAGTCAGTTCTTCTGAACATACCCATATCCTCTTGGGGACAGGAGGTGACTATAAACTCAAGCTCAGGAAGTAGAGCTTTCCTTTAATTTCTCCTGCAGGTAAAGCCGGAGACGGATGCTGCTTACCATGGTGAAGCGCTCCCTGCAGCAGACCATGCAGGTGCTCTCACTCTCATCCGGTACCCACTGGTGCCTGGCAGGGGGCGTTGCTGGGGGCACAAACTCCAGTGGCGGCTGACTCTGTGGGAAGCTCCTCTCCCTCGGACTGGGGGAATGCACAATGGAGACACCTGGGAGTCAAAGCCAGAAGTCAGAGTAAAAGGTGATCAGTAGTCCAGCTAATAAACAAAGAAGGGATGAGAGAGTTAGAACTGTACCACTTTACAAACCCCTACTGATAGCATAGATCCAGTTATTGATCATCGATGGCTGACTGCAAAAAGAGCATTGTGCGTCTCCTGATGGAAGGCACACGGCCACCTATCAAATGTACTAACCAAAAAACATGAAGCCTGAATCAAATCAAGCTTCTAGATCTATCTACCAGTGTACTGGAAAACACAGGGGACGGAGACCCAGACTGCCATGGGGTGACAATCAGCAAAATGCAGTGTGTGGGAAGCTCTAAAGGACAAATGACCTAGTTTCCTCCACAACTAAAAAGAGGTGGGGGACCTACTGATTAGAACAGACTTAAGAGAGCGTTTAGTCGGATGCCATGTGTGGACATTATTTACATCTTGATTCTAGAAAGACCAATTCTAAAAAGAATCTTCATGAGACAACTGGGGAAATCTGACGAGTGACTGGATAGTTGATAATAATAAGGAATCATTAATTTGGTTTTAGGTATGGGAATGATGTTATGGTTTTGTTTTATAAATGTCCTTACCTTTTAGAGATATACCCGGTTTTATTTATAAACAGAATGGTATGATATCTAGGATTTGTTTCAAAATAATCCAGTAGAGGGACAGGGGTAAAGATGAAACAAGAATGGTCATACTGACATGATAAATATTGCAGCTGGGTAATAGGTATGTGACACTTCATTACACTGGTCTCTCTACTTTCGTGTACGGGAAACTTTCTGTAATAAAGAGTTAAAAAAATTAAGTAACCAAAGCTGCTCAGGCTGCCTCATGCAGATTTGTGAAGCTGCTCACATGCCTGTACGTCTGAGCCCTTCTGTCAGGTCTGCTGATTCCTGTGAAGCATGGCTAATTCTCAAAGCATGGCCGCGAAATGCCACGGTCTTTGTTTTATGATATCTAAGGAGATTTCTTGTCAACTAGCAGAACGATGTTGGCAGGTCACAGAAAAAGAGAACTGGAAAACACAGTGACTCTTAGCAGCACCCAGAAGAAGACGGGCTGTCGACCTCTCCCCAGAAGTCTGCTCTCCTGTTGGCGAAACAAACACTTGCTGAGCTGCTTCTGCGTGTAGGCCATTGGGCAAGTCAGGAGACTGTGGGAGAAGAGGGGTGGTGAAAAGGGGTGACCAAGACATGGCAGAGGCCTTCAAGGACCTTGCACCCTGTGTGGGTGACAGATATAAATAACTACCTGCAGGACAGGGTCAGAATGAACATAAGGACTAAATAAGTCGATTCTCCTTATTAGTAGATTCCGTATTTGTGAAGTTGCCTACTCGCTAAAACTTGTTTGTAACCTCAAAATCAATATTTGCATTGCTTTTGCAGACATGCACAGAGTGGTGAATAATTTGAGTTGCCTGGTATACAGCTTCTCATCTGGGGTTGAACAAGGTAATGTCTCCCTTTCTTATCTCAGCTCTCATACAGAGATGACCAGAGGATGCAGATGGTAGGGGACAGTGCAGCAGGGTAGTGTAAGAAGCTCCACTCTGGGGCTAGTTGGACAGGGTCTGAATCCCAAAGGCCCATTAGGCACTCATTAATGGGGTGGCTTCAGGCAGGTCACTTTAACACTCTGAACCGCTTTTTCTCTTTTGTAAAATAAAGAAAATAGAATTTACTGGGATGAATTGTTTCCAATTTGAGATTATAATGTATGTGAAATGTGTGTGTGTGTGTGTGTGTGTGTGCGCGCGCATGTCCACACATGTAATCACACACACACGTGGGTGTATTTTCCCTAGGAGCAGTGGTTTAGTATTTGCTAATTCAGTGTTTGTGGCGCCTTCATAGATATACCACTGCAAATAATAAGAATCGATTGTATGTTGAATTTTCTGGGATACAAAAAGCTGGAAAGAATCAAGAAAAACAATTAATAAGAATGTTGTGACTGGAAATGAAAAAAGAAGCAAAAGAATCAGAAAATCAGAGTAAGGCAAGATTGAACTGAAAAATGGGTAACTCTCAGAACCTGTCCTTACCAGGAGCAGCAACAGAAGAGAACTCCACTGACGGTGACCTAGACAAGGTCTCGAGGTCTGAAGCCGGACTGACAATTTCCTGGAGGTAAATCACAGGATCTGTAGGGGGGGAAAATGTTGACAGATTGTTCTATCATAAACATCCTTACTTGCTGTGCTAGGCATTTAGTTCAAAGCCCTGTTGGTTTCGCTGTCATCCCATGACTCTACTAGGTATGCAAAGAATGGCAGAGGTACTTCTAAGACGACAGAAAGCACGCTTTTTAAATGCCTCAATAAACAAACTGTGTTAGGCACGTGAGATAAATGGAGTAGACACTAGGATTTTACAAAATAAATCTAAAGATGCCCAGGGGGAAGTAGAAGACATTTAAATGGTGGTCCTGGAGGGTAGGGAGTAAGAAAAAAAAAAGCTGGCTGGGAACATCAGCCCCCATTTATTTCATTTTCTTCATTCTAGAAGAGGCTGAGTCAGTTCCCACACTAGTGGCATCTGATGTGATCCTGGGAATAGTGCACACCCTCAGTACAAAACGATGGCACTTAGAGCCCAGTGCACCAAGGCCAGACAGAGACCACCCCCAGCATGTTTTTTTGTTTTTATTTATTTTTGGCTGCTTTGGGTCTTTGTTGCTGCATGCGGGCTTTCTCTAGTTGGGGCGAGTGGGGGCTACTCTTCGTTGCAGTGCGCAGGCTTCTCATTGTGGTGGCTTCTCTTGTTGTGGAGCACGGGCTCTAGGCACGTGGGCTTCAGTAGTTGTGGCTTGCGGGCTCTAGAACGCAGGCTCAGTAGTTGTGGTGCACGGCTTAGATACTCTGCAGCACGTGGGATCTTCCCAGACCAGGGATTAAACCCATATCCCCTGCATTGGCATGCGGATTCTTAACCACTGCGTCACCAGGGAAGTACCCCCCAGCATGTTTTTTTCCCCCGAAGCTTTATATTATTATGCATGTGGTGGTTATCTACCATCCTTTCATTCCGGTTAGCCTGCCACTTCCTCCAAGACTGAGATCTCTCCTATATAAAAGAGCTATCTCTCCTGAAGTGTATCCTTTCACTCTCAATCAACTCAAAATTATAAAAGAGGAAAAATGAAACTAAGGATGTAGCATGGTATTTCCTTCTCCATGTAGAACCCCCATCGAGGATGCTGGCGGTTACCTGAGCGTTTCTCCCGCAGAGGGTACAGAAAGTCCAGGGCTTTTCCTGCGTATCTGGAAAGCAGCGAGTCCACCTCGTCCATGGTGAAGCCAATCTCCTGGCCAGCCAGCAGCTGATGCAGAGTCTGCACAGCCATGGTGGCCCAATCCACTTTCATGTTCATGAGCAGCTGCTCCAGCATGAGCAGGGGGTTAGAGGACAAGTGGGAGTAGCTGGCCCGGTACTGCTCGGGCAGGGTTAGCAGGACCTGGGTGTGGGGCAGAGCCACAGAGTGAAGAAAACAGGACACGAATTTCAGAAGAAAGCCAAGATTCTTACTGGGAAGGGGGAAGGGTATCTGGGACCAAAGGGCACTTGGCCAGCTACTGAAACTGGCTAGGAGTCTCTTAGGCAGCAAGGCTGGCAAACTTTTCCTGTAAAGGTTTAGATAGTAAATATTTTAGGCTCCATAGGCCATAAGGTCTTTGTGGCAACTACTGATTTATAAAACCTGATAAAACCTGATTTATAAAAGCAGACAGAGGACTGGATTTGGCCCACAGGTGGTGGTCTCCTGACCCCTGGCCTAGACCAACCAGGCATGGTTGACCCCTGCCTGATCCTTAAAGCCACCATTCTGTCCATTTGAGGCTTTACTAGAATAAGCAATATAAGGTGGACTGAACCTGGCACCTCCAGTGTTCTACAGGTGAATGATGACTCTAAATTCCTCCTAGAGGCTGTTATTCCTGGGCTTGAAATACATTCACTGGCTCTTCTCACTGCCAATTTTCAAAGATTCCATTTAGGTACAGTATATAAAAAAAAAAAAAAAAAAGAAAAAAAAAAAAAAGGTGTATCCTCTTTAGAATCATTTTACATAGTTGAACTCTTAGCAAGTAGGCTCGTGGTCATATTTGTGGCTCTCCCAGCACTCATTCTATTCATGGGGCAAGTTCTACACTCAGGGGGCCAGTATATATGACTTCCAATCAGAATCATTATTAGAGAGTTAGAAGGCCTTATCTCTCCCCAAACTCTCCTTCACTGGATTACTTTTTCTAGCTTATAATTTCTTCTATTAGTGTCTCCAAGGTTACACATCAAAGGTAAAGGCTTATCTCATTGCCTAGACAATTAACCCTTTTCCTTTAGCACAAAGTAGTTTTAAGGATTTAAAGCAGTAGTTTTAAATCCTTGCATCAGAATCCTTCTGGAAGATAGGCAGGCCCTGTCCCAAGGGGTTCGGTTTTAATTACTCTAGGGTGGAGATTAACTACTGCTATTTTTAGAAAGTCCAGGTGATTCTAATTCATGGTCCGAATTGAGAAGGCTTGGTATAGCAGATGCCAAGGAAAGCATAAAGAGAATTTAAGAGGACAGTAAAATTCACTTTGGAGGCAGAGCAGTAAGAGAACGGTAAGTCCTAAGGGATGTGGTGGGCTGTTAGGGTCAAGATTTTATATACCACAGGTCAAGGATGGCAGGTGCCTGGAAGGGCAAGTTCTGAAGTGGGAGATGGGCCAGCAGTCCCTCCCTCAGGCATGCTTTCCCAACAGCCCCTTCTCCTCCTGACCTTGGATCCCATGTACAGTGCTTGGATTTCACGGCGTCGGTCAGCGGTCAGTTCTCCATAGAAGTGGGTGGTGAGGTAGTTGGCCAAGAAGTGAGAAGTGGCCAAGCTAGAGTGCTGGTCGAGGGACTGCTCTGTGACCTCAAGGCACATGGTGAGGTCAGGAATTCTTCGCAGGAGCTGTTGCAGGAGGAAGGTAGAGGAGAAAGGTGAGACCTGTAGAAGAACTCTTAGGACAGCCTTGTTTTGTTTGAGAACAGAACCTTCAGGTTTAGTCACTGTGGATTAACCCCTTCTCTGCACTCATTTTTTCACCACCCCCAAAGCTTCACAAATGATGGCTTTGACAGGACCAGAGATCAGCAGAGTCTTGGACCCAGCTGCCCGTCTGGCACCTAATGCAGGGCTAGGCACCTCTAGGGAAGGTGACTATAACCAGCTCCTGAAGGACACGGAGGGGCAGATCTGAGACTGCGAATGCTGTGCATGGGATCCAGCAGGAACAGAGCCACCTGATTTGACTAACCTTCTCATCCCCTACCAAAAGAAAACTGGGAAGAGTTGGAGGCTTACCTGCAGAGCCTTTTCATGATCGCCTCTTTCTAGAAGGTGGAGAAGATGCTTTTGATGTAGGTTGATTAAATGTTCTCTTGGAATGGGGTATAGGCAGCCCCACTCCTCACACAGCTCATACTCCTGGAAGGAAACACACATGCCTTCAATCCCTTTAAATTCCTGGCCTTGTCACTCATCCAGCTCTTGCCTGATTTTTCTCAGGAGTCTTGAGTCTGCTAAAGCCCCAGGAAAGTTTGGGAAGCGCTGATGGGAACTTCACTGTGGGACTAAAGTGGGATCATAAAGGACTAGAGTGGCAAGGTAAGTTATGAAAATGATCCAAGTAGGCTGACTGTTCAGGATGTCCTTTTTCTTTTAGCTCTACTATAATAAAGAAACAGATGACATATAGCTACTGACACTCGGTGTCAGCCCTGGGAAGATACTAAGGAAGTGGGGAAGACCGAAAAGACTGTCCAAAGGAGACAGTGCCTGCTCAGCTCTGACTGTTGCCATATGAATGTGCAGGCCCAGTGGTGCCAGACTTTTAAAAATGCCAAAAAAACTTTTTTAATTAAAAAAATTCCCTATTTTACAAGGTTGGCAACGAAATCAATACGAAAACTAAAAATTCTGCAGAGCAATACTACATGGGCCAAACAAACATGTTGGGGTTGGATTCCATTGATATCACCCCTTGTTACTCCCCCTTCCAACACCAAATTTGTGAACTCTGGATTAAAGCTTCCCAGAGCTTTGTCCATGTGTTCTAATATGATGGCATCTGGAAGGCCCTCCCCACAACTCTGCCTGGGGCCACCTTCTTCAGGATGCTTCCTTGTTTCTTGGGCTGTCTTAGGCACCTGGCTGTGCCCCACCTTAGTCTGGGATTACTTCGGTCACTTGGTATATCACAATCGCCCAGGGATGTGTCTCGCATCGCCCCGCCCTGCTCCCTCCTTTCCCAAAATGTGAGCTGCACAAGGGCAAGGACTAAGCTTAATTATCTTTGTTTCAACACCATCTAGCGCAGTGGTAAATAACAGACAGTAAAGGTTTCCCGGATGAATGAACATCTGAATAAATACACCTCATTTTGAACTATGGTATATCAGCTCCCTAAAGGGTAAAAAAAAGTCTCCTTGGCACTCAAATGTCCAATACACACATGAAAAGATAATCAAGGTCATTAGTAATCATGGAAATGTAAATTAACACCATAATGACATACCATCTTATTGGCAAAAAAGTGAAAAGCTGGACAATGCCAAAGTTGCTAAGAAGACGGAACAACAGGAACTGTGAGTGGGAGAATAACAGGGACAGGACGACGGATCTGAAGAGCAACGTTGTAACATCTTAGAAAAGGTGAGGATGCTCGTGCCTCATGCTCCAGCCATTCCAGTGCTAGGTACACATTCTGTACCTAGTGTAAACAGTGTAGGAAATCTTGTGAATGAAAACAAGGGTGATAGTACAAAAGTGTCAACTCTATTATCCTCTATTCTTCTAGGTATGTTGGTAAATTTCACACACACAAAAGAGAAAAAAAAAAGTGTTGTGTAGTTATAGAAAAAAATGTGAACCTTGATACGTGGAAAGAGGTCTACATAACCAGCTAAGGAACAGCAACTCTGGAAAGAGGAGGAAGGGGAATAGTACCCAGGAAAATGGTACCTTGGCTTCTAGAATCACATTCATGACAGTTGATGGGTCCTCGACACAACAGTTCCTCAGGGTCTGCCAGTCACACCACACGGGGGTAGCCTGCAAACCTAGAATCTAAGGAAAGACAGAAAAAGCTATCAAACCACACTGCAATTACTCTGCTCAGGAATAAGTCATTGGAGTTTCCAGGGATGGGCCATCCCCAGGTGTCTGTCCCAAAGTCAGGCTGTCAGAACTTGCCAGGACAGAGGAGGGATTAGAACGAATGGGACAAAGAGTGTTTGGAGAGGTGAGAGAACCTATCCAGCAAGTATAATCAGGGAGCAAAGGCTGAGTGGGGGTGCCAGGATCGGGGCCTTTCACTTGGAGGACAATCCTCAGAGGCTTCTGTGCTTTGCAGCTTGTTCGGTCTTCTGGAGTCACTTGTCCCCTGCCCCTCCAGCTCAGAACTCTAGAGAGGTTATTCTTCTGTCCTGAATGCTCTGTGGGATCACCTTTCATGCAGCATTTTAGTTCTGCATGAAAAGTGCTATGGAAGAGTGGAAAGAAAATCTTTTTCACCTGCCACTTTCACTTTCCCTGGTTGGGCTCTGGGCTCTGTTCAGTTCCAAGCACACATGGAAAAATTAGCATATATGTATACTTGTTAGGTAGCTGTACCATCGAAATCTGTCTTCCTGAGCCTCTTGATCTTGAATATGACATATATATCCAAAAATTTTTCACTGTGAAACTGTCACTCTCATGCATCCCTTTCAAAATGGCTCTTGAAATTTAGCTGAAGTTTAAAACAATCTTTAAAAAAGACATAGGAGATTAAATTCTATAAAAACTCTTGAACAACAAGACACAATATACATAAAACATACAGCGAGCTCACATATACAAGGATACCTTGGGGATACTGTGGGTTCAGTTCCAGACCACCACAATAAAGTGAATATTATAATAAAGTGAGTCACACGAATTTTTTTGTTTCCCAGTGCAAATAAAGTTATGTTTACATTATACTGTAGTCTATAAATTGTGCAATAGCATTGCCTACAAAAAATGTACATGCCTTAATTAAATATTTTATTGCTAAAAAATTAGTTTTAGCAATTAATTTGAGCATTCATCTAGTTATAATGTTTTTGCAATAGCAACATCAGAGTTCACTGATCACAGGGACTTCCCCGGTGGTCCAGTGGTAAAGAATCCGCCTTCCAATGCAGGGGACGTGGGTTTGATCCCTGGTCAGGGAACTAAGATTCCACGTGCTGCGGGGCAACTAAGCCTGCATGCCACAACTACTCAGCTCGTGCGCCTCAACTAGAGCCCACGAGCCACAAACTACAGAGCCCACGCCCTCTGGAGCCTGCGTGCCACAACTAGAGAAGAAAAAACCCTGCACGCCACCACTAGAGAGAAGCCCCTGCACCACAATGAAGAGCCTGCACGCTGCAACAAAAGATCCCGCGTGCCGCAACTAAGACCTAACGCAGCCAAAAATAAATAAATAATAACTAAATCTTTAAAAATAGTTAAAAAAAGAGTTCACTGATCACACATCACCATAACAAATATAATAATAATGAAAAAGTTTGAAATACTGTGAGAATTATCAAAATGTGACACGTAGACATGAAGTGAGTTAAGTGCTGTTAGAAAAATGGTGCCAAGAGACTTACTTAATGCCGCGTTGCCACAAACCTTCAATTTGTAAAAAACATAGTATCTGCAAAGTGCAATAAAGCAAAATGAAGTAAAAAAAAAAAAGGTGTGCCTGTACGTATGAAAAAGGCATTGTGGACTGTAAAGCACCATTCTAGTGTTAATTTTATTATTAATTTTTAATCCTTGTCTAACATGTACATATTTAAGATTACAGGAGTAAATAAAATAGGAAACAGATAGAGGCTCCCTCGCTCTTCACCTAAGAACGGAAGCCAGATACAGAGCAGAAGCAAGATACAGAGCAAAAGCCAGCCCCAGATTTTCTGTTTCTTAAAATCCACCATCGGGCTTCCCTGGTGGCGCAGTGATTGAAAGTCCACCTGCCGATGCAGGGGACACGGGCTCCCAGTCCGGGAAGATCCCACATGCCACGGGGTGGCTGGGCCCGTGAGCCATGGCCGCTAAGCCTGCGCGTCCGGAGCCTGTGCTCCACAACGGGAGAGGCCACAACAGTGAGAGGCCCGCGTACCGCAAAAAAAAAAAAAAATCCACCATCACATGAGAACAGGCTGGAGTTGGTAATAAGGTGAGAAGGCTATTTCCTTTCTCTTGATGCCAAATCCTATACCTTCTGATACACCAGCAGCTCTGCTAGCTTTCTCTGTAGCTCACACTCCAGCCCATCTTGGAGATCTGTGTCTGAAATGCAGTAGGCCAGGATCTCCAGGCATGACTCCAGGGGCCACCGGTCCACAAACTGCAGTGTTAGCCGACTTCTCAGAGATGCATCCTTCACAGCAAACAGGTACTGCCAACCTTCTTTGACTACAAGACAAAAAGATGCTCAGCAAGGCTGGCGCCGGAGCTCAAGAGTCCAGGTTACTTCTCAAGAGAAGGGCTTTGTTCAGTTTCACAAAACAGAAGCTTGGAGGATCCTGAAGATCCTTCTGACCTGAATTAGTTTTTACACTTGGAACACTATATAGGAGAAATACTATACCCTGTTTCTCTTCATGCAAATGTAATCATAGTCACGGGACTTTCTGAAGAGAGGGAGAAAAGGCGAAAGGAGAGGAAAAAGGAAAGATTTTCTCCACTCCCCACAGCCCGCCCAGCTCTTGCTCCCCCTAGTGGACAGCTGTAGGTCATTGCTCTCAACTCTGGGTACACATCAAAGTCTCCTGGGGAGCTGTCAAACAGGCCCAGACCCTGTTTTTATAAATAAAATTTTATTAGAATACAGCCACGCTCACTCGTTTATGTATTGTCTATGGCTGTTTTCATGCTATGACGGCAGAGCCAAGTAGTTGCAACCGAGCCTGTACAGCCTACAAAGCCCTTTACAGGAAAACCTTCTTGACCCCTACTTTAAAGCAAACACTTGCCTGAACCCTATCATGGGCTTCTGTAAACGGGGCTCTGATACTTGTAGTTTATAGAATTTCACAACGATTCTGCCATGCAGGGTTGAGAATACTGGTTATGAGTGCCTGTCCTAAAGTTCGATGGAGTTGGGTTCTAAGCTCTGCTCTACCACTGACTATCCTGGGCAGTTTCCTACCCTCTGAGCCTCGTTCGCCTCTCAGTATCATGAGATTATGGTGGCACCTTTCTCTAGAGTTACTGTGAGCATCAGATGCGGTGATCCACTCAGTGAATGCCCAATACTATTACCACTGGTGAAGGAGGGAGGCATGCCTTTCTGCTCACCACCTGCCGCAGCACAGCTCAGGACCGCATCCTGTATGCTGCTCAAGTCGTCCACATCTCGCCCGTACACTTCAGTGAGCTGAAGGGCCCGGTGCCAATCTCTGGCCACCAGGGCTTCCTCGAAGGCCTTGGTGAGCACATCCAGGGCTATGGGAGAATGCAGGCCCAGGAGGACGGTAGAGAGACTGGCCCGGCCGCAGAGACCCGCTGTCAGACTCTGCCCCTGCTTGGAGGACCCTCGTAGGGGCTCCCAGGCAGCTAGGAGGGAGGCCTCAAGCATAGGGAACTGTTCCAGGAGGCGCTCACACTCCTGGGCTACCTGCTCTGCAGTCAGAGGCACCTCCCTGTGGCCACGAAGCTCCTTCCAAGACAAGCTGGGCTTGGTGATCTTTGACCCCTGGGAAGCCCCCAGACAGGCCACGGTAGCCAGCAGCTTTGAGCGGGACTTAAGGAAGGCCAAGGCAGAGGAGGTGAGGGCTGGGCCTGATGAATCCCTCGGGGAGGAGGGGGGCTTTCTCTCCAGCGTGGGATTCTCAGTTGGCTTTGAGGAGCTCAGTGTAGAAAGTGGGAGGTCCTCCAGGCAGTGGGAGGTATGCAGCTGGGTCAGAATGCCCAGCTGGGTCAGAAGGGATGATGTCTGCTGGCTCTGACGGGAAGAGCAAAGGGCAAGGGGCTCACAGCAGCAGTTGACAATGACCTGTGGCACACTCAGGCTGAGACCCTCTCGGGCCAGAAGGGCTGCCAGCCTGGAGGGAGAGAAGCAGAGGGCATGTAAGGCCTCAGTGCCTGGGCACCATCACTCAATCTCAGAATTTCTTTGTGTGTAAACAAGCAAATGTAAATGTAGACCCTCTAATTGTTCCCCCACCCCCTCTCTTTTTAAATCAAAAGGCAGCCTGTTGGACCCAATTCTCTGCCCCTTGCTTTTTTACTTAATAACAAATCTGGGAGATCTGTCCATAGCCCTCTACAGAGAGGCCCCTCATTCTTTTTTTACAGCTACATAGCATTCCGTTATGTGGAAGAAACTGAATTTAACTAGTCTCCTATTAGCGGACAATGGCTATGCCATACAAAGCTATAATAAAATGACTTGGTACATACAGCATTTTTCATACTTATAACAAAGGATAAATTCCCCAAGGTGGACTGTTAGGTCAAAAATGTGGTTTGTCATTTTAGTGGATATGGACAAACTGCCTTCCCACAGGGGCTGTACTAATTTCTATCCTGCTGGCAACCTGTGAGAACGCTTGTTTTCCTACAGCCTCGCCAACTAATGTGTTATCAAAGTTTTGGATTTTTGCCTACTCATAAGTGAAGAGTCCCCTTAATTTTGTACTTGCAATATAAACATTAGAGGTGGAGAGAGAGAAAGAAACGAGGTACACTGAATTTTAATGTAGCTTGTATAAGAGTAAATGCAAATTAAGGGAAAAGTCTGGAAGAAATCTCAACTTCCTGTATTGAACTCAAACACAGCCCCACTGAGCCCTTGGTTTCCTTGATGAACAATTAGGAAGGCCCAGGCCTGGCTCCTACCTCTCTGGAGGAACTTGTCGCTCAAGCAGGAGGTGTGACACCAGTTGGGAAGAGCTCTGTTGCAGGAGAACAAAGGGGTTTCCCACCTTGACCTCCACGTGATCTGCAAAAGTAAAGAAAGTGATCTTTGCACCACTGATTGCAACATTCAGAGCGCTGTTTTCCAGAATCAATAAAAAAGCAGTGTCCACAGGGATATTGGCTCGGTGCTTTGTGACAGCCTGGAGGGGTAGGATAGGGAGGGAGGGTGGGAGGGAGGGAGATGCAAGAGGGAAGACATATGGGAACATATGTATATGTATAACTGATTCACTTTGTTATAAAGCAGAAACTAACACACCATTGTAAAGCAATTATACCCCAATAAACATGTTAAAAAAAAAAAGTAGTGTCAAAACTACATGGAAAGCCCTTCTGTTGATATTTTTCCAGGTAAAAGGTATTCCTGACATGATGCTGACCACAGGTTTATCTACGCCTTACCACTGTTCTAAAGACTTCCAACTACAGACAGACTTCAGTGAGCAGGCCTAGCCACAGACAGCCCAGACTGCTCCCTTCAATATGACTGAAGTGTAGGTAATACTCGCTCTGCGGACTTGAGTAAGAATCTGGCACTCGACTCAGAGACTTAATTCCCCTGGTGGGTCCTCATATCCACAATAGATCGAAGATCTGGGAGAGGTATTTTTGAGTCATTAATGCCATCAAAATGTATTGAATACTCTCATGTGCTGTACCATTGTACGAGGCATCAAGGAGACAGAGGTGAATAAAACACAGAGGTGAATAACAGAGGACCTCACACGTAGTGTCCTCGGCTACCGCTGTACCCAGGACCTCTTCAGTGTGCGCCTTCCTCTTCCTTGCCCCTAAACACTTGTGGGCCAGTCCTGACTCTATTTTCTTTCTTGCTACTTACCAGGCTCAGAGCTCAAACTCCGCAGGAGAACAGCAGCCAGGGTGCTGCAGTACCTGAAGAAGGTGCCCATGTAGTCAGTCTGCCTGCCGCCTGCCGGCATCTGTTTGCCCAGGTTCTTCTGGAGGAGCTGAGTCTGGATATACACAGGGTGGGCCTCTGCCTCCAGAGCTTTCTCGGCCACCTGCTCCACCAGGGAGGTGAGTGGAGTACTCCTGGGCTCTGGGAGGAGTTATGAAAGGAGAAAGCATGTAGTGTTGAGTCTGTGCATCTGGCTTTGGGTCAGTTTCCAAACAATATGGGAACTGGGCCTCTGTACACTGCATGGGAAATCCTATAGCCTGGCTGCTATGCTGACAAGGCAGTTATAAAATCCTAAGTTGGTTGCTTATACAAGTGATTCTCAGCCAGGAAGAGCTTTGAGTCTGGAGAAATCAGGGTGGAGAGTTCCATTTTCACCCATGTCTCGGGTGGAACAGCTCTGTGAAGCTTACAGCACTCTTTTGCGGAAGGGTTAATCAATGTTTACGGAGTCCCTTCTGGGTATATCTCTCATAAGGAATGAGAAAAATGTTCCAGCTAATGAAGTGCTAAGCAGCCCTTCACTTAGGCGGTGGGGAAACAGGTGGAATTAGTTACGAGACAGGCCCTGGTTAACTAGAGGGCTGGTAGGGCCCACTTCTGAGTCCTCAGCCTCTGCTCCAAAGTACTCTTTCCCGTTCCACTGTGTCCTCTCCCCATTTCAACCTCATCTGCTCCCATGCAGTCGGGCCTGTACCTGGCAGCTGTAGTGCTTCTCTCAGTGACTGAAGGATCTGCTCCAGCTGCTGGGAGAGGGTAGCGTGGCTAGCGACACAGTCCTCGGTGAGGCTGGGCCAACACATCTGAAGCAGCTCAGCAATGCTGCACCGTGGGGGACCTCCCCCCTTTTCCTCTACACTCTCTACGGAGAGCAAATGAGAAAGAAAAAGTGAGGTCTGATGCTGACCTCACGTTCCGAGGCTGGGAGGTTAAAAAGGGGTAGTAAAGCAGCTCACCTGGTTTGATTTGTCCGGCTGACAGAAGTGGGTAATTGAGAATCTTACTGATCTGCTGAAGAACGCTTGGAAAACCTCGAATGCCATCAGCACTGAGGAATACGTGGTCTAGCCGGCGACCTGGAAACAGGATGAATCGAGAAGGAATGCAGAAAAAAATAAGGTACTTTCAGAGATTGACACTCAGTCCTGTATTTACTTGTGAAGTTTTATCTTCTCCAATATTGAGGAAGAAACATACGCTGTGCCGTTTTTCATGACAACCAGCATACTGGGCTTATTCCACGCCCACTGTTCCAGGGTTACCTCTGGCAAGATGCCTCAGCTGTCCACAGCAGCAGACCCAGAAGCTCTGGCATTCCTAGGGAATCGCTGTCCCAAGCCGATCAGGCACTTCCTGTGCATTTGCCTTGGTACTTCCTTCAGCTGAGAACTTGAGCTGGGATCTTATCTGTATCTTGACACCCTCACTAGACTATAAATAACTTTATGGACAGAGATTATTCCTCCTACCTCTCCTGTACTCCCATATACTTGGGATAATCTGGAAATGCAGTAGGTACTAAGTTAATTCCTGATTGATTGGCATGAAACCAGTCAGCTTGAATATTATTAATAGCTTGGATAATATTTACATTCATTTTAGAATATAAGTACTAGATGAGGGAGAGGGAAATTGTTTGATAAAAACAGCATTGTGTATGCCACGGCATACTTTCCTAGAAGGACTTTGTCAATGTTAAAGGACTTTTAAATCAACAGCTCAGAAGTGATTTGGAAGGGTGTGCAGAATAGAGTTACCACAGCAGGCCTGAGACTGCTATCCTTAGAAAGGGCTGCTTGCAAGGTTGGTCCCTGGTTGGTGTCTGTGAACTTGACTAGTAAACGGTTTCCTACACTGATATAAAACTTTCTCTAAATGATGAGAGCGACTGATTGTGCCTAAACTGTTTGTACAATGTGGTTTATGCTGAACACCTGCCTTCCTCCTGAGAGCCTGGAATTTTGGTACATGCTGGGCAGAGGGTCCCTCTGTCACCAGCTCCCAATAAAAACCTTGGGCACTGGCTCACTAATGAGCTTCCAGCAGACAACACTTCACACTTGTTTGTTGTCACAACTCATTGCTGGAGGAGTTAAGCACATCCCGTGTGACTCCAGTGGGAGAGGACTCTTGGAAGCTTGTGTCTGATTTCCTCCAGACTTTACCCCATGAACCTTTCCCCTTTGCTAATTTTGCTTTGTGTCCTTTTGATGAAATAATTCGTAGCCATGAGTATGACTATATGCTGAGTTCTGTGAGTTCACCCATCGAATCACTGAACCTAAGGGAGGCTATTCATATCATATCTATTCACCATTCCTCCCTCCATATTACTCAGAGAGAACATGTTTCTTTCTCTCTCCCTGGTCAGTCCTTCCAATGCTGGGTGTGTGTATCAAGGATGGGTGGGGAGTGGAACTTTGCCTAATTCTTTCTTCACATTCCTCTACCTTCATTCCTCCAAGAATTCCATGTACACATTCTGGGATATTATTAACCTCAAGGTACAATCCTCCCTCCAACTGTGATCCACTAAATTTTCCCTTATACCTGGTTTACAAGCTTGAGACTCAGGTTTTAGGTTAAGTGGGATTCACTCTGGAGGAGGTATGCAGTTTAAGGGCACAAATTCCATTGGTACCATTTTTGAATGTATATTTCTTCCTTGAATTTATCTATAAACCAGAAGAGAATTTCCCCAAATGACTGGAATTTGTTATATCTGTTAAGAAGGCGAGACTCTCAGTAAACTATATTTAAGTTGCCAGACCGGACATGAGGAAATGAACTAATAATCCTTTCTCCCTGTCCCTCCTTCCCCGATAACTTTCTTCTTGCACGATTATTAAGCATCTCAGAACCCCATCTCCTCATTTGAGAATGAAGGGATCAAGCAAAAGCAGCACACTCACCCCGACTCTCAAGGCTGCTGTTCAGGCGCCGTTCAGCAGTTTCCAAGAGCTGCTTGCCGGTTTTCCAGAGCTGGCACTGAGAGCAAGCCAGGTCAAATGCAGCCATGGCGGGGGGGCTGAGGTCTTCCAGAACCTCTCTCAGGGGGGCAGTGGGCTCCACTGGGCTACTGCTTATCCAGAAGTCCTCCTGGAGTGTGGGGATGGGGTCTCCCGAGGTGCTGAGCAGCTTGTCGGTCACATCAGAGATGGAGTAAAATACCATTCCTGGACACCCAGCAGTGGGATACAAGGCAAGAGGTTAAAATGACTCTCACTAGCATTTTTATTTTGAAAAGTAGTTATTTAAAAAATGTCTGAGGTCCTTCTGCACAGTATACCATCTATGCATATCAAGACCACCATTACAGCCCACTCTTATGGCATCAAAACAATGGCATGGAAAGAAAGACCAAGAGAAACTCAAAAAGGTGGAGTTTAGATCCAAATGGGATCTAAAAGTAGGATGAAAGGAGGTAGATCTGTGTGTGCTCATCAGAAAAGATCTCTAAGATACATCACTAAAAAAGCAAGGTAGAAAATAGTACTTGTTGGAAGAGCTCATTTATATTAAAAACAAAAAGGATGTAAAGAAAATCTCTGGGAGCTTATAGAAGGAGCAACAAGTGATGGTAACTTGATATATAGAGCCTAGACCAGCAAGAGATGTAAAAATATGGGACAAGATTCCACTTTCAAGAAATAATGAAACGATGAGCCCTTTCTGCAGTGCAGCCAAGGGTGGGAATTGACATCTGTGAATCCCAGGCCACAGGTGTTAGATACAACTTGTTCACTTGCTAGAAAAGTAGGATAATATGCTTTATCCCTGAATGATTACATGGGAAGAAAATAAGCAATTCCCCAAATCCCAAGATTAATGGCCATCAAAACACATGGTGGAAACTGCATTCACACTCTTCAGTGTAAGTTACGTGGGACAAGCTTAATGGAGGAGCTCGTGGGGCAGGTAAGTGACCACCGTGGTCGGCGAGGTTAGGCACAGCTAGAAAATGACTCTGGAGGTGTCAGGACTGCTGTTCTTCAAGGCAACCGTCCTTCTCTAGGTTTCTGCTCACCTTCATGATGAGCCTCTGATTTGGGTGGTTTTTCCCCCATACCCTCCTCCCGCAGCTCCCTCACCACCTGGCAACAGGGAAGCCGGACCTGCGGCTGCAGCGCTGCCAATGGCCTGCAGAGTTGAGCGGCCGCTGCCTGTTCTTCGGATGGTGCCACTACCCCCGTCCGAGTTCTGGTTTTCGATCTTGTGCTCTACTCGGGCCAGCTCCTGGATGACCTCCTGGTAGCGCTCCATGAACAGCAGCTCCCCGGAGCTGGGCGAGGACTTCAGGTTGAATGTGAACACCACCTGCCACAGAAGAGGAAGGAGTGTGGCTTGCAGCAGGCCCACTGAGGTGGAGAGTGTCTACAGATCTGAGATCTTGCTAGTCATCAGACTCTGGCCCTAAGACATCTGCTTTGTGGGGCTGGAAGAACACTGGACACTCAAAGAGTAGGTCAAATGTAGAAATAACTCGTAAAAGTCAGCAAGAGGGGCCACTAAAGCCCCAGCGGAAAATAGGCAGAAGATGTGGACAATTTCAAAGAGAAAATACACAGGACTAATACACAGGTAAAAAATGTTTTCCCTTCCCAGTAATTCAGGGAATTTAACATTAATACTACCTTGCATCTACCATAATGACAAAGTGTAAAAATAAACCCTCAGGGGGTGGTGGCGGAATGAACTGTCACAACCTTTTTGAAAAGCAATTTGGCAGTCTACAGAGCTTTAAAAATGTTTATATTCTTTGACTCAGTCGTTTTTATGAAAAACTTTCTTAAGGAAATAATTCAAAAGTCAATGTATAAAGGTGATAATCTTGACACTATTCACTACAACTATTACCAGGTTGAAAATAAATGTGAGTTAACAGGGAATGGTCAAATGCAGCTACTAGAGCAGACTATCATAAGGTCACTAAAATCAGTTACTAGGCAAATGCTTATATTATAATGTAAAAAAGGCACTAAGTTTTAGATTCAAAATGATCTTGGCTCTACATAAAAGTCACATACATCTTGGAAAAACATTGGCAAAAATATGCTTTTATCTTTAGTATTGGTTGTTCTGGACAATAGGTTAAAAGCAATTTTAGGGCTTCCCTGGTGGCGCAGTGGTTGAGAGTCCGCCTGCCGATGCAGGGGACACGGGTTCGTGCCCCAGTCTGGGAAGATCCCACATGCCGCAGAGCGGCTGGGCCCATGAGCCATGGCCGCTGAGCCTGCGCGTCCGGAGCCTGTGCTCCGCAACGGGAGAGGCCGCAACGGTGAGAGGCCCGCGTACCACACAAAAAAAGAAAAAAAGTAATTTTATTTTCTGGTTAATATTTTTTGGTATTTTCTTATAAATATGCACAACTTGCTCTGTAACCAGGTTTAAAAATAAAACCATTTATTAAAAAAGATAAATGAAAAAAAGAAAAGATCAAAGCCCCAGGAAAGGAAGAGGAAGTGAGGACATTTAGCGGTAAAGCATCAGGGGGCTTACAACTGACTTCCTCTTGGTTTGGGTGTCAGAAAGGCTGGCGAGGGTCCTATCCTTCCCAGAGGGATAGAATTATCATTATCATTAAAGTACAGGATTTAAAATGTGTCAGAGGAAGTTAAGTAAAAATTATCCAATCACCTAGATGTTTCGATGATTTACTCCTCAACAAGTAAACTCACATGAAAGAAAAATTCTGACCTATGTATTAAGGGACCAGTGCAAGCGTCATAAATATATCAAGAGAGTTTTAAAAACTAGAAGAGTGGGCTTTTATGCTTTTAAATTTAAGCAATAGCAGAGGATTCTTGTATTTCTCACAGCTTGCACATAATCCGCTTAACATTCCAAGAGGTAGCACAAGCAGGTATTATATTTAACTCCAAGTTTCAGATGAGGACCTCAAAGCTCAGAGGGAGTAGAGTCTTTCTGGTTTCGACTCCCTGCACTTTTTCCTACACAACATTCTAATTTGCTAGCTCCCTACACTTCCTGTATGTTAAACTGGCATTCTATTTATTATTAAAAATTGTTTGCATAGTGATTTCTAACTATGTAAAACCACATATGTGTTCAGAAAAGGACTACAAGAAACAAAAATATTTCAACGTTTTGACTGTGGCCGAATGTTTTCTTTTATCTTGTTAAAAAACTGTTTTAAAACAGTTTTTTCTTGTTAAAAAACTGTTAAAAAAAACTGTTTATACAAACAGATGATTCAACGGCTTAAATCTCCTCCTTCTGGATCTTGAAATCCACAGTGCTCAAGATCAGGCTCCATACATGGAAACTCCCTCCTGCTTCTGCTACACGTGGCCCCTCAGGTGCGCCCGACTGGCTCTGCTTGCACAAGCATCTGGCTTTACCTGATGCCCCGCGGGTCCCAGACAGCAAAGGGCTACCTTAGCGTTCTTAACTGTGACAAAGTAGAGCCTAGGCTCCTAACACCTGCTGCACAAGTACCCGCCTCACCTGATGGGCTTCTGCGAAGTTCCCCCGGAGGATGCAGGATGCCAGCAGTGACTCAGGTGGGGAGAACATCATGCGGATGAGTGAACTTTGAGGTTGAGGCTGCAACCGGCCATCCAGCTCATTCTTCCCAGATGCAGTGCTCAGACTTCCCTCTGTCAGGACACAAGAACGTGGGGGTCCAAGGAAGGGATAGAAATTGAGGAAAAACTATTCTGTCACCTGCTGCCAAACTCCTATCTTCTCAAAGTCCTTCTCTAAAAGGTCTGTAAACGGACCTTGAATTTTCCTCAAATGAAGCGCATACCTATGCTATCATCTTTTTCTTTTTTTTTAAATTGAAGTATAGTTGACTTACAATATTGTGTTAGTTTCAGGTGTACAGCAAAGTGATTAGTTATATATATATATATATTTATATACATTATATACATTTTTTTAAAATTCTTTTCCATTATTGGTTATTATAAGAAATTGAATATAGTTCCCTGTGCTATACAGTAAATCCTTGTTGTTTGTCTATTTTATATATGGTAGTGTGTATCTGTTAATATGTTATCATCTTTGAATATAAGACTTATGTACCAACAACCTTCCTTGGGTATTTACCTCTGTTTCTCTCTACTGATGGGTAACTCAGCTGATAGTGAAATAGCCCTTTCCCCACTGAACACAAGCATGAACTGCTCGGTCCAGGTTTTCACACCGTGGTGTATGGCATCTCTTTATGAGGGCAAAGCTGCTGGAAGTTGGCAACTGGTTGGGACCCCCCATACCTGAAGTACTTGTGCTCAGCTCACTACTTGTACTTTCCAGGGATGGGTTGGAACCTCTGTCCCGGCCATCTAGAGGTATTAGGAGGAAAGAGAGAAAATCATCCATCAGTGCCTTACAGTGTAGAAAGTGAGAAGTTGGCTTAAAAGCTGAGATCTGGGTAGAGTGAGAAGATAATGGGTAGCTACTATACCAGTGGTTCCTTCTACAGTAAAATGCAAATTCCTACAGACCAAAGGTACAGGGGTGGGCTTAATATGGTCCCAGTGCTCATTTGGATAGTAGCTTATATCAGTGGTTTCCAGTCTCTGGGTCTCAGAGCCCCAGGAGCTTTCAAGTTACTTCTAGGGGTCAGTGACCCCCATTGCTCACTAAGCACTGTCAATAGTCTGAAAAAAAAATTAAAGCACAACTATTATGACATGGAACCAGTATGGTGCCAAAGAGGGTCACAAAATTTTCTGACATAGAAAAAGTTGTCCTCATAGTTAAAAAAGTAGGGAACCAAAGTATAAGGCCAGGCTGATCAAAGACCATGATATTGGGACTTCCCTGGTGGCACAGTGGTTAAGAATCCGCCTGCCAATGCAGGGGACACGGGTTTGATCCCTGATCTGGGAAGATCCCACATGCCGCGGAGCAACTAAGGCCGTGCGCCACAACTACTGAGCCTGCGCTGTAGAGCCCGTGAGCCACAACTACTGAGTCACAACTAGAGAAGCTCGCACACTGCAACGAAGAGTAGCTCCTACTCGCTGCAACTAGAGAAAGCCCACGTGCAGCAACAAAGACCCAATACAGCCAAATAAATAAATAAATTTATTAAAAAAAAAAAGACCATGATATTGAAAGTCCTGGAGAAAAAGCATCTTCTTCTCAACACCTGCTTTCCTACAGCTGTAGGAAAAGAGAAGATGGATTGTGCATTCTGGGCGGGATGGGTCAGGTGGATGCAAACTGACTCAAACCAATTAACTGAGCAACTTAAGGGGCTCAGCCTTTACGTTTTCCATGTTTCTCTCATGGTAGTCTCCACCCCAGCCAGCATGTTCATGTCTCTTGTTGCCACTTAGCTAAAGCCTACTCATTCTTCTGAGCTTGATTCAAAAGTCAACTCTTTCAGAAAACCTGTTTCTCTGCCTTTGTAGACTACGCTGACCTCCCTGTCCATGAGATCTCTTCTGTTTTCAGGCCGTGCCTCCGGGCAGTTTAAGTTTTTCATGTATACTGTCTATGCAGGTAAATTATAAATTCCTTGAAGGCAAAGTCCTGGTTTATGCCTCATTCACCTCCCTCAAGATACCTAGTATTTTTTTTAGCACACAGGAAACTCTTTATGAACTCCCTGTTAATTATTTTAAAACTACCAAAAACCATAATGGAAATTTGATTATCTAAAAATTTAATACTTCTGTATAATGCGTCTGTGTTAAACTCCTTTAGAAAAACTCATAATCAAGTCAAAATACAAAATGGAGCAAAACTTGTAGCACAAAATGACAGAATATTTTTCTTAAGGTATAAAGAGCTTCTTACAATTCAACAAGAAAGACAAACCCAACAGAAAATATGTACCTTAGACTGAAAAATATAAATGGCCAATAAAAGACATTCAATCTCAAACTAAAAATTAGTATTAAAACAATGACATACCATTACTATATTAATCATATTGGCAAAGACTAAAAAGAAACCTGATACTACTCATTTTTGTTGAATGTATATGCAAATAGGCACTTACATACAGGTGGTGGGAATGTAAATTTGGTCCACCTTTTTTGGGGGGCAATTTGTTATATCTGTATTTATACCCAAATATACTTTGACCTTCTATATTATACTGCTAGGGACTTATCCTATAGATATACTCACACAAGTATGCACAGACATACGTACAAGGTCGTTTACTGTAGCATTATTTATAATAGTAAAAAACTGGAAACAATTTAAATGCCCACAAAAGGGTACATATGACAATGGACTACTAAGCAGCCTTTAAAATAAGTGAAGAGAAGTGAGTTCTCAATATAGAGTATGATATGTTTGCATATGTAAGAGGATATAAATGAAAAAAGAAAGTTGCAGTTCTCTCTATGTAGTATGATGCATCTGTATATCTAAAATGATACACATGCTTGTATTTCATGGAGAATTTTTGGAAGAAAACTATTAGCAAGGGTTACTTTGGGGGAGTGGGATTAGGATAATCTTAGATCACTTTTGTTTGTACCTCATCTTAAAGAATTGCTTTAAGATACTTTAAGATCTTATCTTTATCATTAGTGTTAAGGTACTTTATGAACTGCTTTATCTTGAAGAATATTAGACAAGTGGCACTATACCATTTGCCGCTTGTGGGAAGGAGGCATGGAGAAAGTTCTTCAGATTACCTGCCCGGCTCCTTCTTGTCCGACGACCCCGGCGGAGACTGGGGTGCCATGTGGCGATGGGCCGGTATCTTCGGGAGGGTTGCTCCTCTGAAACAGCAAACCCAGTGGGTCATACGGGAGGGTGATCAATTTTTTTTTCAATTCAAGTATTGCTGCTGTACAATATTATATGTTACAGGTGTACAATATCGCGATTCACAATTCTTAAAGGCTATACTCCATTTATAGTCATAAAATATTGGCTGTACTCCCTGCGTTGTACAATATATCCTTGTAGCTTATTTTATATCTAATAGTTTGTACCTCTTACTCCCCTACTCCTATGTTGCCCCTCCCCCTTCTGAAAGTGATCAGTTTTGATTTGACCCACCTCCTGGGGTAACAGGTAGGGGAAGATCTGGACTGGCCTGTGCGACACTGAGCGGTACCCCAGAGTTCTGACACAAGTGGCCATGGTGATATGCCCTGAACTAGTGTGCCTCCATGCACTCCTAGCTGTCCCACATTCCCGAGACTTTTCTCCTTCCTCCCTTTCTGTTATCTCCCCTCACCTGAGCCCTGGTTGCTGGTCACCACCTTGTACCTCCACTGGGCCTCAGAGAGAACCTTGGAGAACTGGTGCAGGCGGCTCTGCAGTCCGTCTCTGCTGCTGCTGCCCAGGCCACTCTGGCCTTCAAGCAGCTTTGGCTTCTCGGGGGAGCTGCGGCTGCTTAGCTCATCCAGCTGCTCCTGCAGCAGCCTGAGGAAGGCCCCTATTACATATTCATCAGCCAGGAACCCACTGATACCGCTAGTAAAGTGCTTTAGGTCCAAAAAGCTGTGCCTGTGAGGCTCTGGGCAACTGTCTTTTGGCTGTGCCTTCAGAGAGCTTGGAACTGTGGAGGCCAGGCTCCTGGAGGCCCCCAGGGAACCCTGTTCTGACCTCCTCTCAGGCTGTGCTATGTGCTGAGGGCTCTCTGACGGGGACCTCAAACCCAACGGGCCCTTCCCCTCAGCGTCATCATCCTTAGCGTAGTCCTCGGGCAGGTGAGGCTCTGGGTGAAGATCAGCAGAGGTGATAAGGAGCAATGAGAAGATGTTTTCTAGAAGTTCCAGGCACAGAGAGTCAGGAATACTGCAAAGATACTGTTGACACCTGGCCAGGTATGTTGAAAAGAGATCTGAAGCACCTGAAGAAGCATGTATAAAAGAAGAGGCCAGAGAAAGAGAAGAGAGAAAATGCAAACATTAGAAACAGTACTTGCCAGACTGAAACATTCTCCCAAGTTTAACTCATTTCTTTCTTTGTAGTGACTCAGGGAACCGTGGTTACAGTCAGAAGACTAAGAGGCTATTGAGCCATGTCTTTTCATGATTTGTAGAAAGATTTTGCTCCCTTAACTAAAAGTACAGTTCAGTGAACACTCATTATTTTGTTTCTGCTTTTTAAAATTACATTACTCCTTATCTCTGAGAAGCACTCCATATTTCAGTTCCTAGAAGGAAGGCAGCCTGGAGACTCCTTATTCCTCAATTCCTGTTTGCACTCATTGTTTTACTACAGGTGATCACAGCCTACCCAGATCTCTTAAAATGACCATGCTCAGAGATGAAGGTCTATTCCAAAGCTGCAAGGGAGAGATACTTGACCACCAGTCACAGAAAGCAAGGTAAGGAGTTATAAGTTTTTAAGAAAAATGAGAGCTAATAGGACAGAAGGTTCTTTCAAACTGTAGGCTGTGACCTCTGACACTGACTTGGACGGCTGCATTTGAAAAAACGAAATAAAGCAGAAAAATAATCAGGAGTGTGCTCTGTTTGGAAGGGTAAGTAATGTTTCTTAAAACTTATTTCAGTTTACACATCACATACACACATATACACATACACATGAAAGCACAAATTATATACCTAGGTGCAAACTGGAGTGATGTGAAATGCTATCTACTGTGGACTGGAGTAAAAAAAAGAAGTATTTGGAAAACACTGTACTAGGTGCTCAGGCTGTGTTAGAACTTATGCAGATCACTTGCTTTCTCCATGTCCCTTTGATTCACAGAGGCTGAAAAATTATTCGTGGGCATAATAAAACCAAGGCCACCTCCCAGCCCTGGTGGCAAAGGGTTCCCACGCAAAGAACCTGCTGGGACAGGTTTTTCCCAGCTCCCGCCAGGGAAGGGGTGGGGGGCGGCGCTGCACCTGGGGAGGAGAGAGAATCGTTCACTGGTTCTGCAGCCACGGCCAGGTCCTCAGAGGGACCGTCTTTGCATTCCTGGCACTGGGAGTGCCGGTGTGAGTTCACACAGAGGGCATAGATGGCATACTTCATGGCACAGAAGCTCCGGTAGAGTGTCAGGTTCTGACACCGGCTCAGGTGCGCAGGGACCGTGGCGTCAGTTGGATCTGAATTATAGAGAGAAACAGGCAGAACTTCAGAGATGCTTCTTTTTTTTTTTTTTAATTTATTTTATTTTTGGCTGCATTGGGTCTTTGTTGCTGTGCGCAGGCTTTCTCTAGTTGCTGTGAGTGGGGGCCACTCCTTGTCGCAATGCACGGGCTTCTCATTGCGGTGGATTCTCTTGTTGTGGAGCACGGGCTCTAGGCGCGCAGGCTCAGTAGTTGTGGCTCGCGGGCTTTAGAGCGCAGGCTCAGTAGTTGTGGTGCACGGGCTTAGTTGCTCCGCGGCATGTGGGATCTTCCCGGACCAGGGCTCGAACCCGTGTCCCCTGCATTGGCAGGCAGATTCTTAACCACTGCGCCACCAGGGAAGTCCCAGAGATGCTTCTTTCAGGCAGGGGCTGCATGTATGGCTGAAGCAAAGAGATGCCACACTGCTAGTCCCCTAGGTGTTCTCACCCTCTCTCCTTTCTGGCAGTGTGATGTGTGTCCCTTCCAGGCCTTTTTTTCTATTCAACAACTTTCAGTCTCTCGGTTGCCTTTTCCCCACCAATCTCCCCTCTACATGTCTGTTCAACCTAGGCCTCATAGCTATTTAACAAATCTTTCCCTTACATTTCTTAAAATACTTGCTTTTCCTTTTTTAAAAAAATAAAACTTGAAGTACATGTTTGGTCTACCTTTCGAATGCCACATTACCCAAGAGGCAGGCTTAAAATGTGTTTAGATTGAGAAATAAGAGAGCAAAGGTAACACGGTGTTTAAAAAAAAAAAAATACTTGATATTTTTAGGAAAGCCCTGAAGCAGACATCATGAGAAAAAACATAAACTCTGTTGAGATTCCGTACACTTGTTTAATAATTTATAATTTTTCATTAAAAATTTGTTTTGAACTTAGGAGAGAGGAAGGTTACCATCTTTACAGAATCTCTAAACATCTTAATCTACCCCTAATTCTTATCATAGCAAAAGTATAACCTGTTCAAAGAAAAAACATTAAATGTAATAAAGCAAAAAGAAGAAAAAAATACCACCCATAAGCCTACCAGCTAAATACAACCACTGCTACATTCTGGTTTAACCCCTTTAATAGTTTTGTGTACATGTGTATGTGTTTGAGTGTAACATTTTATATACTATTTAATTTTCCTACTTCTTAAAAATCCTTTAGAGCATAAGCATTTGATTATGTTTCTTTACAAACTAAATCTCTGCTGGATGCATATAGCTCTACTGAATGAATCCCTGTCTAGGCATATTCCTCAAGGGCAGGACATTGGAATAGTTAGGGATGTTTTGCTACTACAATGCTGCAACAAGCCCCTTTAGGTATAGGTTTCCTAGTGATTACTTCTTAGAAGCTTGGCCTTGCCAAGGTCAGGGTAATAAGCAGAACAAAGTCAATATTGTTCTATGGTCTTGACCTCTTCATGGCATTATTGCCCAGAGCCAGGACTTGCAAGCTCGCTGAGAGGGAGTGGCTCCTTACATTTTTGCCCCAGATGCCTCTCTTGCCTCACCCTAGTCCAAGCCCTATTATCACTCCTCTTTTGCCTTTTCCAAGTTCAAGTTCTAAGTGTGTTCTGGTGGGTCACCAGGGATAGATTTCAAACACTTCTTCGGAAGCCTTTTGTACTCGTATGTAGAAAACAGAGAGTTCCAGTTCCTTTAGGAAATCTGCTAAACAAGTTGTCTACCTTTCCAAAAAAATATACAATGTAGTAACACTAGTTTTACAATTAGTGGTAGGTCCTTTAAAAAAGTAAATCAAAGCAATATCTAGGCTGAGAGACATCTACTGCCATATGAGAATGTTTGTTTCTCTCAAAAGTAAGGTCCCCGGCCTGTGTAGTAGGTTGTGACCACACCATCATATGATTTTTGAGAGCAAAAAAGAGTGCTTGTTTAATGGGGACTTGAATTTTAAGCAAAGATCTAAGGTTAAAACAAGGCTTTGTGGGCTTCCCTGGTGGCGCAGTGGTTGAGAGTATGCCTGCCGATGCAGGGGACACGGGTTCGTGCCCCGGTCTGGGAAGATCCCACATGCTGCGGAGCGGCTGGGCCCGTGAGCCATGGCCGCTGAGCCTGCGCGTCCGGAGCCTGTGCTCCACAGCGGGAGAGGCCACAACAGTGAGAGGCCCGCGTACCACAAAAAAACCCAAAAAAACAAGGCTTTGTTACTGTTTCAGGCAAGTCTTTCTTCTAAAAGAAAAACTCTAAAAAAAACTCAAAACAAGAATCTTCTAGAAGAAAGACTCTTTACCTGTTCAATAGACCATGAAGAAGATATGGGAGGGAAGGAAGGCACAAAATGTGCTGTAAGAAAGCTTATGAAGCATGGAGAGACTCACCAAGAATTTGCATAAATACTGCCAGTGACGATGCTGTGAGTTCAGAGGGCAGCTCCTAATTCTGTTCCAGTGAAATGAGGGTATGCTCATGGCTCCTGAGCTGGATCCATGAGGACAAATGTTCCTATGGAATTGTTCTCACAGGATACCCTAGGCCTCATCAAGAAAGGGGAAGATGTCCCTACATCTTGTCATCTGATTGTGGCAAACAGCACTAATTTAGAGGGTACCTGCTGGACCACCCATCTTGATAGATCCCAGCAATCACATCTAGATAAATCTTGTGCTGTAAGAAACATCTGCAAGATTGTCCTAAGAGGGAACCTTGCCCAGGTCACTCCATCGCCAACTCACCATGCTCTTGCTGGGGGTCCTTGGCTGGCACCTTCTGTAGGAGCTTGAGGACATCTTCCTCCCTGAGGGCTGGAAGGTTTGTAAGGTGATGGAGAGAGTAGAGCACTGAGTGGCTTTCTCCACCATGTAAGTGACACAAGAGATCTCTCTTTGGTATGGGGTTGCTGAAAGGGAAAGTTGGGAGGATGGAAGGGGAGGCAGTTTATATAATTGCTTTGAGAAAGACCAGTCTCCATTCCCTCTTATTCTTTCTCTCTGGCCTGTAACACCACAGGTTTCACTTCCCCAAACACTAAATTTCAGTTGGTCTATGATAGAGGATAGCATTTATTTACCCCCAGGGAAGGACATTCATCAAGCTGGCTTTACTTGTCTAGTAAGGACCTAGGAAGGGCCTCTGTGCTCAGCAGGGTCTAGAAAGGGCCCACAGATTAAGCTTCCTAATTTCTGTAATTTTCCTAGCTGAGAGCTGACACGAGCTTCTCTGCTTTTCTTTGAGTCAGGGCCCCTTGCTACTTCCCGCAGTGGCCTACTTGACTTCAGAAGTGCTGGTGAGGTGGGTGAAGAACAAAATAAGAACCCAGATCCAGGGAAGACCCAAGGCTAAGTTATCAGGAAAACACAGGGCTGCGCACACATTTCAAGAGGCAGTTGTTGAATAAAAATGTGATCCAAGATAACACGTGGCTAAGAATGTGGACCACACTCACTAGCTGTGTGACTTTGGGCATGTTATTTAACACTTCTGGGCTTCAGGTGCCCCACCTTTAAAATGAGGATAATATTGGTGTTTACCTCACAGGATTATTGTCAAGCTTAAGTGAAATCATCACGCAAAGGGCTTAGAGCAATGCCTGGTGTATAGTAAGTGCTCAGGAGATGTGAGGTTTTGTTCTTGTGATCACTGTCATCCTTAAATTATCCTCTAGTTATGACCTTATGGCTGTGATGAAGATAATCACTACTTATGCTTCTTTCCTGGTTTAATAGTTGGAACAATTATTTGTTGCTGGTCAACACTGTCAACTTAAACCATTTACAGGGAAGATGTCTTGAAATGGCCACACGTGCAGAGCATGGGTCAAGTGTGCCCAGTGGTGGGAAGAGGGCTGGCTGTGCAGGGCCATACCTGCTCTGCTGCACACACCACTCCAGGACCTCCAGGTGAGCCCACAGCCCATCACAGGCATCCCTGAGGAGCTTATCACAGCCTTGGTCCTGTGTTGATACAGGAGAAGAAAGAGATGCTGACTCAGGCACCTGGGGTCAGAGATGTGACCGATTTCAGGACCCTGCATTCTGCCTCAGCCCAAAGTGCCACCACACTCATTTCCAGAGATGCTTGGGCTTCAGAGTGAGAGTTACCTGGGTCCTGTGGAGTGTCTGGAGCAGCCTCTGGGCTGACGTTAGGCTCTGGCAGTGTGTCCAGCCCAGGAGCACGAGCAGTCGACTGAGAGGGCTGAATTCTCTATCTAGCAGGCAGCCAAGACTTGGGAAGTCTTCCTCCTTCAACAGGGTGAGTGCTGTCACCTGGAAGCCAAAGGAGGCTGCTAGAGGCAGCTCTGGGGACTTGCTGCTAATCAGGGTAAGAAGCTTTTCAGTATAGAAGGGAGGTTTCTGACAATGACAGAAGTGGCCAGTTGAATACAAAGTGTTTAGGAAAACACTAGACTGTAAGCTCCTAGAAGGCAGGGATTGACTTCTGTTGTATCCCCAGATCCTAGCATAGTACATACTACATAGAATGAGGTTAGTAAATAGCTGTTGAAGAACTTTCCTGGTGGTCCAGTGGTAAAGAATCCCCCTTCCAATGCGGGGGACGTAAGTTCCATCCCTGGTCGGGGAACTAAGATCCCACATGCCGTGGGGCAACTAAGCCCATGCGCCACAACTATGAGCTCGTGTGCCTCAACTAGAGAGCCTGCGTGCCACAACTACAGAGCCCACGTGCCCTGGAGCCCACACACCACAACTAGAGAGAGAAAACCTGCATGCCACAGCTAGAGAGAAGCCTGTGCGCTGCGACGAAGAACCTGTGTCGCAACGAAAGATCCTACGTGCCGCAACTAAGACCTGACACAGCCAAAAAAAAAAAAATACAATAAATAAATATTAAAAGAATAGCTGTTGAATTAAACTAAAGTTCAGTTGCAATCTGGAAAGAGAAGGTTAGAGTAATTAGAGTCTCCTGTCAGCTAGGCAACATATTGCTGCCACTGTCTTTTCTTCCTCGCACCCTCCGGAAAGCTTACATGTATCCAACATTTCAGTGCCTGCCCAAGGACTGACACAAAATGCTGGCAGTTCTAATTATGAATGATACTGGTTCTCAGAGCCTTCTGGAACTGTGGGATGGACACAACTAGATGACTCACTGCTAATTAAACTGCTTTGTGTTGGATAAATGAGTGCGAGAGAAAGGAGGAGTGAAGAAGCCTGGAGAGAGTCCCTGGGTACTTGAGTGGTGAAGCACTGAGTTTGACTTACCAGGATCTGCTCGAGGAAGTGCTTGCTGTTGCTCAGGCAGTAGAAATAGGCCAATTTCCAAGCCTGGGCTGGGTCAGGATTGGAGAACAAGGCTAGCATTGCCCGCTCAGGATCTAGATGAGCCAGTGAGACTGAAAATCAAACCAGATGGGGTTACTGGGGAACTGGACTCTTCTTTCCTAAGGTAAAGCCCACTTGAAAAACCAATTGATATGAGAGTTCGCTCTTTTAAAAAGTTAAACCCGGTTTTCTATACTTCTCTCTTAAAGACTCTTTACTTCTCTCAGTAGTTTCTGAAAAGTTCTTTTCTGCTATGACTAGTACTTTATTTTTTTCTCCATCACTCTTTCTTAAGCTATGAAAGCTGCGCTTTCACAGAACATCTTGCCCATTTTTGCTTAGCTTCTCCCATTAGGTTTCCTGAACAACATGGAAGGGAGCAGGCTAGAGGGAGTCAGAGGGGCTGGGCAGAGTGGAATGAGAGAAGCAGTGCAGGGAACACACCTTTTCCCGAGGGTGTGGTTGTCGGTGGCTTTTCTGGGGCCTTCTCTGCATAGGTGTGGCCATACAGGGACACCAGGCCCCGCCCGGCCTCGTGCAGCAGGCAGCCGAGCAGCCGCTCCTCCCGCAGGGGACTCCCCTCTGCCCTGCTGGCCTCCAGCAGTTCCTCACACAGGAGACGCAGCTCAGCCCCGAGCGGCTCTGCAGGGCAGCGCAGAGTCCGCAGGGCTCCGTAGATGGCATCGACTGCCCCTGGGTGCCCGATGGCAGGACCCCGCAAAGCTCGCAATGCCTTTCGAATGAGGTCCACCAGCGCCTTCTGCAGGAACCAGCCTTGGAGGCCCGTGCCATCTTCCTCCCCAAGCAGGAGCTCCAGCAGTGCCTGCGCAGGCTGAGGGGCCTCCCGCAGAAGATCCCAGAGCAGAGAGACAGCTTCTGAGCTGAGCCAAGGGGGCCAGCTCTCTTGCCTCTGATTTCCATCAAGCACAGAGTCTGCCGCATCTTGTGCTAAGACCGTGTACAGCTCCTAAATAGGGGATGAAGAGAGGGATGGGCGCTATGTCCAGAATGTTATCACTTACACGCCTTCATGTTTTCCTCTTTTCAGTGTATATATACACTGTATATATATGCATGTGTGTATACTACTTCTGTAGTAGTTACTATGTGCCAGGTCCTTTACACAGAAAAATTAATACTTACAACCACCTTAGGAAGAAGACACTACTATTATCCTTGTTTTGAAGGTGTCCTCAAATCAGGGGGTTGAGGCAAAGAGAGATTTGCCCAAGGCCTCCATGCTCAAGCTAGTCACCCCCACCCCCATTGCCTCCGAAACATGCACTGTCAATCTAAATCAGGGACTGCAAACTCATAGACCAGGTAACAGATGGGAATAAGACACTACGCCCAGCTCAAGGCATTTAAATTCAACTTTTAAAAGAACACTACAGACCACTTTTTAACCCCTGATCTAAATCCCAACCAAGATTTTGGATACAGAATGTAGTAACACTAGTTTTACAATTAGTGGTAGGTCCTTTAAAAAAGTAAATCATTCTTCATCCTTCCCTAAAACCTTCCCCAGTACCTCCAACTCACACAACTCTCCCTCTTTATTGGGCTTTCAATGTTCTTAAAATTAGTACCATATGGCTTAGTACCTAATTGTGCCATGTGTGTATTTCCTTCCTCCCCAGCTAGATTGCAAGCCTTTAAAAGGCAAGATCTCTGTAGCCTATAATTTGTTTGGTAGGTTATTTCCCACACTTCAGCACCATTTCTGTGGGTGGTACTCAGGGATACCTGTTCAGTAACCGCCTCCAAGATGGTCACAGGACCATGAGTCCTTGACCTAATACAAGTGAAAGTCCCTACCTTAAATCCTATTGTGAATATATCTTCAGTTAGCTGGTGGCTGGGTCATGAAGAAAATAAGTATTGAGCCTCAGAGCATCCCTCAAGCACTTAAGTATAGATCTAGTTAAGATTTTGAATCTGCTCCCAGAAGGCGGTTGTAAGGATTAGCTATAACACATTCAGTGCACCTGTTACAGAAAAGGTATTCAGCAAGTACATACTAGTTCCTTTCTCCCTTTATATTCCCTGCCACATTCTGGTGAAAAATTTAAACATCTAGTTTAAAACCAAGTTAGGTATTCCTTTCACATGAAATAAAAAAAAAAATTAATCCTCAGCTATAATTAGTACTTCTGGCCAAGCTACCTCTAAGAATTCTACAATCAGATAAGTTTCCCCTATCTCTAAATTCCCCTCAAGGGGCCTCCACCTAGCCTGGTCTTGCCTGAGAACAGAGAACTGCCAACATCTTGGGGACCTGTTTCTGCTGGATCCCTGAAAGCTGAATTTGTTGAGTGACTGCAAACCTGGGCAGACAGATCCAGGGCCCTCTCTCACCTTGAGGATGTCCTCTGGGATGTCACCTGGGAGGTCTTCTGACAATAAAAGAAACTCAAGTTTTCTCCGGAAGCCAGCTGGAAGTAACTTCTAGAAGAATCATAAGAAGGAAGCATAGATATTAAGCATGTGCTTTAGCTGACAATTATAAATAAATACTTCTTTCTGGTTCATCTTATTTCTGCTGTTTTCTCTAAGATAAAGTACTTCTGACCATTAAATTCCTGGGTATGTCTTCAGACACTTTTCTTTATAAACGGAAACAGCTAAACTGAACACATTCTCCTCTTAAATACTAACACTTAAATCCCACACTGTTTAGCCTCAAATGCCAAGGCTTGCTTATTTCATGTGATTTTTTGCCTCTAACTTGAAGTCCTTCTCCAAGACTCTCCCTTGCAGTGTCCAAAACACCCAGTTATGGGTAAGCTGGGATGGAATGGCCCACATGATCCTCTTTTGGCCTAAACCCATTTTTGGTATTCATTTTTCGTTGGAAAATAAAAGTAAAGGGGGAGAGATCTAATGTTTATGAAACACTTATTTATGTGCCAGGTACTATGTGCCATATTTTCATGTGTTTTTAAAATCTCATTATATCGCTAAATCAAACAAAACTATGGCATCAGGATGTTTTTAAAAATAATCTGCAGTAATGATGAAATGGTTAGGAAGTATTTTCTAATCATTTCAAGCATGAAAAGGAAAAAGTGACCCCATTGTTGTTAATGAGACAGGACATCAGAGACTAATGTATAAAGGAAGAGAAAGCCTCTGACTCTTCCTGCACCTGCTTGTTTCACAATAACTTCCCCTCACCTGGTCCTTAAAACTAAAATGATAGTCCCCCTTTCTCCAGACACAAATACAAATGAGATGAAAGTCTGAGACTAATTCTGACAGGCACTCTTTTAAATTAGAGACACCTGTAAATCATGCCATCTGAATGCTTATATAATGCTAATGATTGGAAGGTGTAGAGAAAATTCATTCTGGCAAGCTGAAAGTTAGTGATTCTATCAAGGGCTAAGAGGAAGGAATAGATAAGCCCAGACAGCAGGCCCTTAATAAAAGAACTAGTTAAGATTTTAGGACTTTCATTAAAATCCTGAAGACTGACTAGCTTGTATCTTTTTTTTACTGGTGAAATTACTTTATGCATATGCAGGGTCATAGACAACTAACATTCCTAAACCAGGCAAGAATTTGCCCAATGTTTCTAAGCACAGATTTTCTTACTATAAAAGCAAGGCATGTTCAGTGCAGAAAAAGCAGAGAATACAAACATGAAAATGAAAACACACATACACAACACCCCCCCCCCAAATCTTTCCACTGAAGGAGAACTATAGTTACAACTGTGTTCGAAGGGTATTCAGACCATTTTCTACATATGCATATATGCATGCATAACAAACATACTGTTTTCTAAATTTCTTTTTCTTCACATAGCAGAATATAAACATCCTCCCATGTCACTGAAAATTCATTTACCACGTAATTTTAATAGTGCCAGGGTATTTTACAAGTAGATTAATCAGTCTTGAATTGTGGACATGGGAGTTGTTTCTATTTTTCCCTTATTAGAAGCAGCATGCTGTGAACATCATGCTGTTCACGTGATAAAAGATAAAAGGGCAGAAGACAAAAATGGATGAAGGAAAGGGAAAATGGAATCAGTTTCAACGAATAATTCAAAAGGAGCTTTTGACAGCAGGTGGGAGACTGTAGCAGGAGCAGCCAGCAAGCCCCTAAAAGATGAAGTCCAGTTCTGGCTTTGTAGAACTACCTCAGGAACACATTTTAAGTCTTGGTCCTTGTATTAAGTTTTAAAACTCTCTGAGGTCCTTGTATAAAGTTTAAAACATTCCCACGACTGTTTAAATAACTGAGGTACTGGAGCTTTAAGGACCAAATGATCTTCAATTCTGGGAAAAATAACTCTTAGTCTGTGAAAAGGAGCCAGGGAAGTGAAATCCACCTCCTGATCTGGTTGACCAGCTGTCCAGAAATTTAACAACCACCTATCAGCCATAAAGTAAACAAATACCCTCTGCTGAGGCAAAAGTTCACCTGGCTTGACAAATTCCATGTTTGTACTGAAAAGCGCCTTAGTCAGTAACAATAACATTTGTTATTTTTTTTCTTTTCTCTTTGAAGATACTATTGAATATTTTAGCTGAAGATGTCTCTTTTAGATCTGAAACTACAGCCAACTCTTAAACAACCTGGGGTTGATTATTTTTCAGTTTTGCTCCTTTTCCTTTCCTCTCCTGTTGATCTTTTTGTCATTTCTCTTTGCTAGACCATTACCAAAAGCCTGGATAATAAATACATTTAGATTAGTAACTTCTGGTGCTTTTTGACAGCTATGTGAAGAAGGGTAAGTGTCAGGCCAAAGCAGAACTAAAGACAAAATTCATTCTGATGACTGAGAGAAATTAAGAAGAAAATTAGGCTAAATTATAGACATTTACAAAATAGAATTTATGGTTTCTTGTGGCTTACCTGGCGGCGCAGTGGTTAAGAAGCTGCCTGCCAATGCGGGGGGCATGGATTTGAGCCCTGGTGTGGGAAGATCCCACATGCAATGAAGCAACTAAGCCCGTGTGCCACAGCTATTGAGCCTGCGCTCTAGAGCCTGCGAGCCACAACTATTGAGCCCACATGCCACAACTACTGAAGCCTGCTTGCCTAGAGCCCATGTTCTGCAACAAGAGAAGCCACCGCAGTGAGAAGCCTACGCACCACAACGAAGAGTAGCCCCTGCTCGCCGCAACTAGAGAAAGCCTGTGCATAGCAACAAAGACCCAACGCAGCCAAAAATAAATTAAAAAATAAATAAAAATTTAAAAAAAGAATTTATGGTTTCTTAATTTTAAGTCTATGTAGGCTAAAAATATTGTTGAGGTGGAAAAAGCAGAGGACTGATGACTCGAAGGCAGAAGACATTGGTTCCAGCTCCAATTTTGCCAACTAACTTTATGGTGTGACCCTGGGCCAGTCATTTATTTTCTGAGTCAGAGGTTCCTCACTTAAACCTTAAAGTCTCAGGTTTAATACAAAATTGCCGAGAATTTTTTTAATGGATATCAATTTCTGATAATTAACACATATTTCTAAAAGTGCTTTGAATGGTAATTTTTCTTAAAAAAATAAAAACCAAAAACCCTTCCTTACAAGCTTTCTTTCATTATTAATTTGCACATTTTGTTTTCATATTTGGTAACTTTTATTTCAATTCATGTGAGTTGTTAAATTATTAATTAAAGACGTTTAAATCTATAAGATTTCACTGTACTGGACTAGTTAAAATAAGATTTTTGGATGAACAACCAAGTTTCAGCTCAGCCCATTCTCCCTTACTTGAGTATTATGAGGATTAGACTTTATTCACTATCTTGTCACTTTCACTGAGTTCTGCAAAGTTCTGTTTGGGCACAAGACTCACAACAGTATTTAACACAATAGTATCACCTCAGATGGTAGGTTAGTGAATTAATGCCAATGTAAGTTAGTGAATTAATAAATGAATTTAGGTAAAGAGACAGCAGTAAATACTTAAGCCATTCTCACTGTCAATACTGAGAAAGGAATATGACAAACCTCAAAATACAGGAAGTAACAGACAAAAGGGAAATTTCATAACTCCTTCCAAGTTCTTCTCAGTCTTGGCCTCGGGCGAAAATTTTAAATGTAAACCTACTTACCTTTTCCAGGGCCAACCATTTTTCCAGCACAAGAAGCCAGACCCAGGCTAATCTTTGAGGGTTGATATCCTGTCCACATCTGAGAAATGTAAAAAGAAAAAATTTCTAAACAAAGAGTTTCTACTGACCTTTTTTTCTCTTTTGTGATCCAAGATTTAGATTTCACTACTCAGTCTGTTTTAAACCTGAACTGGCGACACATTGTCCTGAGAAATTTTTGAATGTATGTGACAGATCAATAAAATGAGAACCAGAACAGAACTAGCAGCTTTCATTAAAAAAAAAAAAAAGTCACAATTCTATCTCCACCTCCCTATCTAGTTTTTAAAACAAACTAATATTACACAGAAAGCCATAAGAGCAAAGCTATCTGAAATAGAAAACTTGAAATCTTGAAAACAGAATCAAATAGTCAAAGAATAAAGGAACTTTATAAAAATTTATTTTTAACTCTATGCCAGAAACAGGATTATAGGAATTCATAAGCCTTTCTTTGAAGTTAGTAATTTAAATTAGACAGCAATTGGCTAGAATCCAAATTTAAGGGAAAAAACAAAGGAAGAAAAGAATCATGTAAATCTCCATTCTATATGTGCTAATACAGTACTTTCTCATAAGTAAATGCCAGAGTAAGGAAAAGTGAGGGAGAGACTGAACGTTTAACTCCTATACCACTAATTGTTAATAGCACTGCCAGGAAGAACTTCATTCAAAATTCAGATAGAGAACGTTGGTTGCCAGGGGACAAGGGGGGATCAATGTACAAAGAGGTATTCCCAGGGAGCAAGGGAATTCTTTTGTGGTGATGAAATAGTTCTGTATCTTGATTATACTGGTAGTTATATGAGTCTAAGAATGGATAAAGATACACAGAACTACACACATTAAAGGTGAATGCAGATTGGGACTTCCCTGGCAGGCCAGTGCTTGGGACTCTGCACTTCCAATGCAGCGGGGTGCGTGGGTTCGGCCCCTAATAGGATCCCGCATGCCCTGAGGTGCAGCCAAAAAAAAAAATGAATTCAGATTTAAAAAATGGTGAAAACTGAATAGGGGCTGTAGTCTAGTTAACAGTACCGGTGTCAATTTCTTGGTTTTGATATTTACTATAGTTATATAAGATGTCACAATTGGAGGAAGTTGGGGAAAGGGTACTCTTTGTATTGTTTTTGCACTTCTTGTGAGTCTATGCTTAATTATTTCAAAATAAAAAGCTTTAAGTGTATTCACTTCTGGTCCTTTGTTAAAGCTACAACAATATCTTCAATTTCACAAGCAAGAAGGGAGCAGGTTTGCTCTTTTGGGGGTAAAGAAAATGCTTTTCAACATAGCTGCACTATCTACTTTAATGATAATAAACAAGAAATGGTGGTTCCAGGCTTAAATACCGCTCCAGATGATAATTCAAAGCCAAACTGATAAAGTAATAAATAGGCATGTATTATAGAAGTAATTTTCAGAACATGTGAAATACACTCTACCTTTGTTAACTCTTCAGAGGTGATTGAGTGAGGCACATGGACCAGAGCTCAAGTATAGTACCTTGTGTCTCCCGCTCTGTGACTGCCTGGCAGGAGGACAGAGTTCCCTTACCTCAGCTGACTGGGACACATGACCAGCGCCTGAAGTATATCTTCCACCTTCTTTGGGATATCCCCTTGGGCCTCGTGTAGCTGAGGTACACAAGCCTGTGCCAACTCCCATTCTCCTCTCCGAAGGCATTCACAGAAAAATCCAAAAAGCTGCTTCTGAGAAGCAGTTTCCTCTTCTCCAAATGGATGATGCATTTTCCCAGCACAGAGTGCAGGGAGATAGAAAGAGATGAATTACGCAAAACACATTGTCAATTTTCTCACTCGTGGAGTACCTCCTATAAACAACACACACCCGAGTCAGAAGAAAAGGAAGGAACTATATTTAGACAAACTAGCCGTACTAGGAAAGGCGGGGCTTACTTTTCTAATTAACGTTGTAAATTTGATTTGACAGGTTACTGTCTCTTTTGGGAAGTTCCACATTTCTCCAAGGGGTGGATCCCATCTCTCTAGGCGCATCCAATATTTAACGAATATTAATCGTCATATTATCCCGCGGCGCAGACCCGAAACTCCACTTCCGTATTTCCTCCTAAGCTTTTTGCCTAATCCGGCTCCAAATCCCCAGGTGGTCGCCTCTTTACGGATGAGAAATTCAGCAGGAACCTCCCTAGTTTGAGCCCTCTTTTAAGGCACAGGATTGAAGATCAGGAGAGGAATCTGTGTCAGAACTGGAGGGCAGTTGGGATTGGGGCTCAGGGACGCTCCCTACCGGGGTCGTGGAGAGCGCTCCCGCCTTCCCTGGGGCGCCTTACACTCACCTGCTCCCGGCGCCCAAATCAGCAGAGCTTCCAGCGCAGCCATGTTTGAGCTGAGTCAGGTGACAAATCCAGTTCAGAAGGTTGAGCGGGGGAGAGGATGACGACTGACAGCAGCTACTCTAATTGGTCAATCGAGGAAATATGCAAATAAAGCGCCATATTTGTTTGGGTCACGTGATTCCACCTCCGCATTAGAGGAAGCTAGGAAAGAGGCATCAACTACCTGGTCTAGGACCACCGCCCACGGTTTTGACAGATCCTCCGCCCGTTAGTTGAACTGTGTGCTAGGGCCTACTTTAGAAGCTGAATAAGATACGGTCCTTGTCCTCAAGGAGATCACAGTCTAGTGACAGGGTGCAGGTCAATAATTAGGATGCAGTGGGCTAAATTATAAGATAGAGGTATGCACGGGGAGATGGGAGCAAAGAATGAGCAAAAGCCTTTCTCAAATAGAATCATCTGAAACCGAGTCTTAAAGTAACAGCTTACTAGTTTGCTAATCACAGCTGCTTTTATACTGAACCTTCTGTTCGGTTTCCTTGGTGTTCTTCAACTATAGACGCTCACGTTTCCCCATTACATATTTTCGGTTTGAGCAATTTCATTCAGCATTTTCCAAACTATTTCACTACCAAAGTGTGGTGAAAAAAAGCAAACCAAAACAAACCAAAAGCTCTCTTGCAAAACCTCTTCGATGATTGGTGGATTCTCATCTATTCCCAGAAAACTAACATGTCTCTCTGGTCCATTAATCAGTTTTTAAATGAAGTGACAAAAGAAAGAAGAGAGAAAATTAGAAGCACGTTTTTTCCTGGCTCATATTCTCCTTGCTGATGTTCCTCCACCGGATTTTGATAATCACTATATTGAGAAGTCGGGACTCGCAGACTTATTACAGAATGTGAACTACAATTCCCAGCAAGCAACGGAGCCGACCTGGGCCTGTGCCTACGTTTTATTGGATATTTCGCCAGGGTGACGACCCAACCAGCGCTTTGTTTGTTGCTTTGCGTCCCTTTCCGCGGGGAACTGTGTGAGGGGTAGGGGAAACTTTGAAAGTTGGATGCTGCAGACCCGGTACTGGAAAGTTTCGTGTGGGGGGCGGCTTGGGGAATCGGGGTGCGCTCATTATTTCCTGCTCCCTTTCTGGGCCAGTGTTGTTGATATCGGGGGAGCGGAGAGTCACTCTTGGGTGCAGGGCACACCCCCTTAGGTCCATAAGGATCTTAATTTGAGCCCCGCCGCAAATCTGAGGCGTCTGGCTTTCCTTTGTGGGGGACGCTTGGAAGCTGCACCTTGTTGGGAAGAGTTATTGTTAGGGGCTTCTGGGGTGATGTTTTCGCTTCTTGATGTCCACCCGTCTTCCCACTTGTGGGCAGTTTGAGGTCTAGGCAGGGGAGCCCGTCATTAAGGGAAGTTTAGTGTCTGACCCTCTTCAGATGGTGTTGAAGAAGAGGTATTTAATAGCGTGGAATATGGAGTCAGATCCCTGGGTTCGAATGCCTACTCCACCATGTGCTAGTTGTTAGACTTCGCTCAAGTTTTTCAACTCAATGCCTCAATATTAGTTTGTAAAATGGGGTAAAACATCTGAAGCTCTTGGAACAGTGGCACCTAATAAGGGCTCAAGAAATATTAGCTATTATTTGTTAATTCACAGTTTTCATTGACCATCTAACATGTGGATTTTTTTTTTCTTGATGAGGAGAGGATTCAGTTTCCAGGATTGAACATCTTCCCTCACACCCTCAGTTACGTGCTCGTGCACACACACGCAGAGCAAGAATTTACGGTTTCTGGTGGAAAAAACAAACATGCAAGCCATAACAATACGTTAGGAAGATTATCGAACAAATGTGTACACAGTGTAATGAGAACATTGGAGAGGAAGAGCCTAAGTAGCGGGAAGTCTTTGTGGAGGAAAGTCAGGGAGGCAGGGAGGCATTTGTGTAACTTACCAACGTTACCGCCAGAAGGCAGGTCACGTGAGGCAACTAATGCTGTTTTCCTGAATGAATTGATCATAATCCCCAGCTTTGAGCACTACGGAGCCAGGCACCATCCACATCCTTTAACCTTCTCTGCATTCCTATGAAGTGGATATTTGAATGATGCTTGTATTTCAGATGAAGAAACTAAGATACTAGGAGGCAAGTGATTTTTGCCAGAAAGGCCAGAATGTGGGCCTTGCAGTCTGATATATGAATGTGAGGGAAGTGAGGGACCAGTTTATGAAGAGGCTATAGGCCATCATAAGAAATGTGGAATTTATACTGTGGTCTCATGGTCCCATGGGTGGTTTTAAAGGATGAGAGTGACAGGATTGGAGCAAATTTTTAGGAGGCTACCTCTGACAGGATTGTGACTTGCAGGTCAGTTTGGTGCTTATTCCTCTCTGCTTCCACAGCACATATATATTCCAATGACAATACTTGCTGCATGACTGTAATTATTTGTGTATATATCTCTTTTCGTCTTTTACTGTGAGTTCCCAAAGGGGAGGAAATATACTTAGATGATTCTTGTGCCACAGAAGCGCAGCAGAGTGTGTGCTTAAGAAGCATCTGTGGAAGGAACAAATGAATATTTTTGTTTGTTTTCTTGTTTGTTTGTTTTGCGAGGCAGGGAGTGACCAGAGGCTGTATGCAATAGTCTAGGCAAGTGATAGGAGTGGTCCTACTAAGGCAGAGATAGCAGAGTTGGTCATTGTTAAAGTATTCCAGGTATTTTGGGGTTTACAATTCTCCTTTTTTTTTTTTTTTTTTTTGCGGTACGCGGGCCTCTCACTGTTGTGGCCTCTCCCGTTGCGGAGCATAGGCTCCGGAAGCGCAGGCTCAGTGGCCATGGCTCACGGGCCCAGCCGCTTTGCGGCATGTGTGATCTTCCCGGACCAGGGCACGAACCCATGTCCCCTGCATCGGCAGGCGGACTCTCAACCACTGCGCCACCAGGGAAGCCCCAGTTCTCCTTTTTGATTGAATTTATCAGTCTAAATTGTGTCATTACCCAGAGCTACCTGATCTGTGAAGACCCTAGGCAATGATACAGCAGATGTCACTTGGTAAACTTTCTTTTTGAGAGACAGAAACCAATACTGACAAATTCCCTTTGAGTGAAATGAGAGGGATGTATTTTATGTTTGTGGGAAGGATGTATGTGTGTGAGAGAGAGAAAGAAGGAGAGAGAGCGGGAGAGAGGAAGAGAGTGTTAATCTGATCCGAGAATATAGATGTTAAGTAGAAATTTGGGCCATGGTATTGGAAATAAATATCTACATTCTCAGTATATATTTTTGTTCCAAAATGTGACTCTTTTTCTGATAATTATATTGTTTTATCCCCTGGAACAATGAAGAGTTCCTATTTCTACTCTATTCAGAGGGTATTTTGCCATCTGAGTGAGATACACAGCTTCTCCTTTGCATGAGTTATTAAGGGAATCAGAGTGATTCTATTCTAACTCTCTGAAGACAAATATATCATGAGCCTCATTTAGCCCTCACAGGGTTCAACCAGAAGAGTGAAATTTAATTGCATGTGGGAATGTGAGCAGCTAGTATAACGAAAAAACAATTTCAGTTTGTAAATAACACCTGAAATAATAAAATCTCATTTGATTCAGAAGGTTTGTTCTGATTCATAGAAAAAGGAGAGTTTAAATATGATTACAGACTTGTAGTACAGTATACTGGTTAAGAGGCTAGGCCTAAGAGTCAGACTTCCTGGTTCGAATTCTGGATCTACCATTTACTTTTTCTGGTAACAGTGGAATGGCTAACCTTTCCAGGGTTTAGTTTCTCATATGTAAAAATGAGATCAGTGATCAATCTTCCTTATAGGGCTGTTGAGAAGCTTGCTTTGGAACAGTGCCTGGTATACAGTAGGTGGTCAATAAATTTATTGTTACAGTGCAATGAAAGTAAAGACTTTCTGAGAGTGCTGTTTGGAAATATGTGTATTAATTACACATCCAAATAAAGTTTATAAATGCACTGAAAATCTTAAGATGCTATATAAATGTGAAACGGTGTTATTATATTTGTGTAATAAGTTTTAAAGAATTGTGTGAATTGCACATTCTTATATGGTTTTGTTTCTCTGTGTGCATGTTTGACAAACGGTTGTCTCCCCTGTTTAAAATATTTGGAAAGATTTTATTGCCTTCCTTTATTTTATCAGTAATATTTTAAATACCATACATTTCATTTTGTATGTGGAGACGCTTGAAGGGTTTTTTATTTTGTAGAGTGTTTTGGATAGCCCATCTACTGTTGCTTATGCTATTTTCCAGCTCTTTTTCAAGGTTCTTCTTTATCTTGCTGCATCTGAAGGCATGGGTAGCAAGAAACTAAGACGAGTGGGTTTATCACAAGAGCTGTGTGACCGTCTGAACAGACATCAGATTGTTACCTGCCAGGTAAAATTTATTTAATTTTTTTCAGTGAGAAACTTGAAGTACAAATTAATCTTTTTTTTTTCTTTTTCTTTTTTTAGATTTTTTCTTTTGATGTGGACCATTTCCAAAGTCTTTATTGAATTTGTTACAACATTGCTTCTGCTTTATGTCTTGGCCTCTTGGCCATGAGGCATGTGGGATCCTAGCTTCCTGACCAGGGATCGAACCCACACCCCCTGCATTGGAAGGCGAAGTCCTAACTACTGGACCACCAGGGACGTCCCACAGATTAATCTTGTGTACTTAAATAACTCTTAATTACACCTGAAATATGAACATTTAGGTTTATAAGAAAAGATAAATATGGTGCTTGCTAATTTTAAATAACAAACCACTTAGCTTGTATTTCCAAATGTGATTTCATTTATCCAAATGCAAGATTTTTGCATTTTGGGTGGGGTTGGGTGGGGAGAATGCTCATAGCAGAAGGTGAAGTACACCTGTGCCATTTATTTGGGATTCTAGAGAAGTTTTGTCCTCATAAAAGAAATTTTGCAGTTACATGAGAAATATGACTCAAATGAGGAGATAGTATTCAAAATGGGTAATTTCTCTTGAAGGCAAGAAAAGTTAGTAGTTAGGATTATTTTCCTATTGATGGAGTGAGAAATATATAAGCAGATGTTGTATATTTAAGCAAAAGACTAAAGCAAATCCCTCTTAGGAGGCTACATAAGATTTAAGGTTTTCTGTTAGGATTTAATCCTTAATAAGACAGACTTTCAGAGCGTGCTGCAATATTTAAAAAATTGCTTTGTGTGTTAATGATGTCTCTGTTATACATTTTATAATCCTCATGTCCATACTTTGAAATACTCTTAAAAGTATGAAATTTAACATTTCATTCCGTAGTTTTATTTATTTATTTATTTATTTATATTTATTTATTTATTTTTGGCTGTGTTGGGTCTTCGTTTCTGTCCGAGGGTTTTCTCTAGTTGCGGCGAGCAGGGGCCACTCTTCATCGCGGTGCGCGGGCCTCTCACTGTCGCGGCCTCTCTTGTTGCGGAGCATGGGCTCCAGAAGCGCAGGCTCAGTAGCTGTGGCTCACGGGCCCAGTTGCTCCGCGGCATGTGGGATCTTCGCCCGGACCAGGGCTCAAACCCGTGTCCCCTGCATTGGCAAGCAGGTTCTCAACCACTGCGCCACCAGGGAAGCCCACCGTAGTTTTATTTATTTATTTGGCTGCATTAGGTCTTCGTTGCTGTGCGCGGGCTTTCTCTAGTTGCGGCGAGCAGGGGCTACTCTTCGTTGCGGTGTGCAGGCTTCTTATTGCGGTGGCTTCTCTTGTTGTGGAGCACGGGCTCTAGGCGCCCAGGCTTCAGTAGTTGCAGCATGCAGGCTCAGTAGTTGCGGCATGCGGGCCCTAGAGCATGCGGGCTTCAGTAGCTGTGGCGCGTGGGCTCTATGCCGCGCGGGCTTCAGTAGCTGTGGCACGCAGGCTTAGTTGCTCTGCGGCATGTGGGATCTTCGCCCGGACCAGGGATCAAACCCGTGTCCCCTGCATAGGCAGGCAGATTCTTAACCACCGAGACTCTAGGGAACTCCTTCCATAGTCACTTTTATTTTCTTTCAATTATTAAATACTCCCTCTGAATGATTTCATAGCTTAGGAAGAAACTCATTTTTTTTTGAAGTAGTACAACCTCGTAGTTATTTATTTTAACATTTTTATTGGAGTATAATTGCTTTACAATGGTGTGCTAGTTTCTGCCTTACAACAGAGTGAATTAGCTATACATACACATACATTCCCATATCTAACCCGTCCTGCGTCTCCCCACAACCCTCCCCATCCCACCCCTCCAGGCAGTCACAAAGCACCGAACTGATCTCCCAGTGCCATGCGGCCGCCTCCCAATAGCTGTCTGTTTTACATTTGGTAGTATATTTAAGTCCATGTCACTCTCTCACTTTGTCCCAGCTTACCCTTTCCCCTCCCCATGTCCTCAAGTCCAATCTCTATGTCTGCGTCTTTATTCCTGTCCTGACCCTAGGTTCTTCAGAACCTTTTTTTTAGATTCCATGTATATGTGTTAGCTTATGATATTTGTTTTTCTCTCTGACTTACTTCACTCTGTATGACAGACTCTAGGTCCATCCACTTCACACAAATAACTCAATTTCGTTTCTTTTTATGGCTGAGTAATATTCCATTGTATATATGTGCCACGTCTTCTTTATCCATTCATCTGTCGATGGACACTTAGGTTGCTTCCATGTCCTGGCTATTGTAAATAGTGCTGCACTGAATATTGTGGTACATGACTCTTTTTGAATTATGGTTTTCTCAGGGTATAGGCCCAGTAGTGGGATTGCTGGGTCATATGGTAGTTCTATTTTTAGTTTTTTAAGGAACCTCCATACTGTTCTCCATAGTGGCTGTATCAATTTACGTTCCCAGCAACAGTGCAAAAGGGTTCCCTTTCCTCCACACCCTCTCCAGCATTTGTTGTTTGTAGATTGTCTGATGATGCCCATTCTAACTGGTGTGAGATGAATCTCATTGTAGTTTTGATTTGCATTTCTCTAATGATTAGTGATGTTGAGCATTCTTTCATGTGTTTGTTGGCATTCTGTATATCTTCTTTGGAGAAATGTCTATTTAGGTCTTCTGCCCATTTTTGGATTGGGTTGTTTTTTTTGATATTGAGCTGCTTGTAAATTTTGGAGATTAATCCTTTGTCAGTTGCTTCACTTGCAAATATTTTCTCCCATTCTGGGTTGTCTTTTCGTCTTGTTTATGGTTTCCTTTGCTGTGCAAAAGCTTTTAAGTTTCATTAGGTCCCATTTGTTTATTTTTGTTTTTATTTCCATTTCTCTAGGAGGTGGGTCAAAAAGGATCTTGCTGTGATTTATGTCATAGAGTGTTCTGCCTATGTTTTGCTCTAAGAGTTTTATAGTGTCTGGCCTTACATTTAGGTCTTTAATCCATTTTGAGTTTATTTTTGTGTCTGGTGTTAGGGAGTGTTCTAATTTCATTCTTTTACATGTAGCTGTCCAGTTTTCCCAGCACCACTTATTGAAAAGGCTGTCTTTTCTCCATTGTATACTCTTGCTTCCTTTACCAAAAATAAGGTGACCATACGTGCATGTGTTTATCTCTGGGCTTTCTATCCTGTTCCATTGATCTATATTTCTGTTTTTGGTGCCAGTACCATTCTGTCGTGATTACTGTAGCTTTGTAGTATAGTCTGAAGTCCAGCAGCCTGATTCCTCCAGCTCTGTTTTTCTTTTTCAAGATTGCTTTGGCTATTCGGGGTCTTTTGTGTTTCCATACAAGTTGTGAAATTTTTTGTTCTACTTCTGTGAAAAATGCCATTGGTAGTTTGATAGGGATTGCATTGAGTGTGTAGATTGCTTTGGGTAATATAGTCATTTTCACAATGTTGATCCTTCCAATCCAAGAACATGGTATATCTCTCCATCTGTTGGTATCATCTTTCATTTCTTTCATCAGTGTCTTATAGTTTTCTGCATACAGGTCTTTTGTCTCCTTAGGTAAGTTTATTCCTCGGTATTTTATTTTTTTTTGTTGCAATGGTAAATGGGAGTGTTTCCTTAATTTCTCTTTCAGATTTTTCATCATTAGTGTACAGGAATGCAAGAGATTTCTGTGCATTACTTTTGTATCCTGCTACTTTACCAAATTCATTGATTAACTCTTGTAGTTTTCTGGTGGCATCTTTAGGATTCTCTATGTATAGTGTCACGTTGTCTGCAAACAGTGACAGCTTTACTTCTTTTCCGATTTGGATTTACTTCTTCTTTTCCAATTTGGATTCCTTTTTTTTTTTTTTTTTTTGGCGGTATGCAGGCCTCTCACTGTTGTGGCCTCTCCTGTTGCGGAGCATAGGCTCCGGACACGCAGGCTCAGCAGCCATGACTCACGGGCCTAGCCGCTCCGTGGCATGTGGGATCTTCCCGGACCGGGGCACGAACCCATGTCCCCTGCATCAGCAGGCGGACTCTCAACCACTGCACCACCAGCGAAGCCCTGGATTCCTTTCATTTCTTTTTCTTCTCTGGTTGGTGTGGCTAAAACTTCCAAAACTATATTGAATAATAGTGATGAGAGTGGACAACCTTGTCTTGTTCCTGATCTTAGTGGAAATGGTTTCAGTTTTTCACCATTGAAGACGATGTTGGCTGTGGGTTTGTCATATATGGCCTTTATTATGTTGAGGTAAGTTCCCTCTATACCTACTTTCTGGAGAGTTTTTATCATGAATGGGTGTTGAATTTTGTGGAAAGCTTTTTCTGCATCTATTGAGATGATCATATGGTTTTTCTCCTTCAGTTTGTTAATATGGTGTATCACATTGATTGATTTGCGTATATTGAAGAATCCTTGCATTCCTGGGATAAACCCCACTTGATCATGGTGTATGATCCTTTTAATGTGCTGTTGGATCCTGTTTGCTAGTATTTTGTTGAGGATTTTTGCATCTATGTTTATCAGTGATATTGGCCTGTAGTTTTCTTTCTTTATGACATCTTTGTCTGGTTTTGATATCAGGGTGATGGTGGCCTCGTAGAATGAGTGTGGGAGTGTTCTTACCTCTGCTGTATTTTGGAAGAGTTTGAGAAGGATAGCTGTTAGCTCTTCTCTAAATGTTTGATAGAATTCACCTGTGAAGCTGTCTGGTCCTGAGGTTTTATTTGTTGGAAGATTCTGAATCACAGTCTCAATTTCAGTGCTTGTGATTGGTCTGTTTGTATTTTCTATTTTTTCCTGGTTCAGTCTCCGAAGGTTGTGCATTTCTAAGAATTTGTCCATTTCTTCCAGGTTGTCCATTTTTTTGGCATATAGTTGCTTGTAGTAATCTCTCATGATCCTTTGTATTTCTACAGTGTCAGTTGTTACTTCTCCTTTTTCATTTCTAATTTCTATTGATTTGAGTCTTCTCCCTCTTTTTTCGTGATGAGTCTGGCTAATGGTTTATCAATTTTGTTTATCTTCTCAAAGAACCAGCTTTTAGTTTTATTGATCTTTGCTATTGTTTCCTTTATTTCTTTTTCATTTATTTCTGATCTGATCTTTATGACTCCTTTCCTTCTGCTAACTTTGGGGTTTTTTTGTTCTTCTTTCTCTAATTGCTTTAGGTGTAAGGTTAGGTTGTTTATTTGAGACTTTTCTTGTTTCTTGAGGTAGGATTGTATTGCTATAAACTTCCCTCTTAGAACTTCTTTTGCTGCATCCCATAGGTTTTGGGTCATCGTGTTTTCATTGTCATTTGAAGAAACTCATTTCAGCCTGACTCTTTCTGGTCATCTGTTTGTGCCCAGACTCTTTCAGGCGCAAGGGCAGCGCCAACATACACCTGAGTTGGATTCTCCTGCTATGTGTTGTTACTTGGTGTGTCCTCTGGTATATGCCAAGGTGGATAATCAGAGGATAAGATTATATCATCATATCTTTTAGTTAAGGGCTATTTAGGGGGAAAATACTATAAGAAACATATAAATCTTTGATCTACAATAAATTTTTTTTTAAATACTTATGGATTTATTTGGCTGCACCGGTTCTTAGTTGTGGCATGTGGGATCTAGTTCCCTGACCAGGGATTGAACCCAGGCCCCCTGCATCGGGAGCGTGGAGTCTTAACCACTGGACCACCAGCGAAGTCCCTGATCTACAGTAAATTCTCCTTTTATTTACACATAGATAGTGTCAATTGAAAGTTTCCTTTCAATTCAAGTATCTTTGTTGCACATATATATTTTAAATATTTTCTTTATGTTTTTTAGGACTTTCTATGTCTTTCCCCACTGGAGCTTATGAAGATGACTGGCCTTAGTTATCAAGGTGTCCATGAAATTTTGTGTGTGGTCAGCAGGGCCTGTGCCCCACGGATGCAAACGGTATGTATATATTTTAGAATTATGATTTGATTTTTATTTTGAAACGATTCTGTATCTCGTTTAAAATCTTTTGGGTGATGAGGCAAAAGCAAAAATAGAGATGAGCACCTCAAAAATACCAACCCTCACAGCATAGAGTTAGTCCTCTAATGAGAATATATGTAAGAAATTTATGTAGTTTATAAGCTCATGGGAGACAGTTCCTAATTATGGGAATGAGAGGGTAATATGATTTTTTTTTCTCTGTAGCTGGTATTGATATTTCAAAAGGTCATCTTTCTCTTTTGTTTGTTTGGGTAGGATTTGTGAACCTCATGGTTAAAGTATAATATACTGTTAATTTTAGAATGCTCCTGTCTCTGTAATACTAACTTTTATCATCATTACTTACTGTGCATCATAAAGTACACCTGTTGGACTTATACTCTCTTACTGATTGAATGAATAATACTTGAAAACTTATCCTCACTCCTGAGAAGAGTTAAAGTGTTTTGTAATAAGCCCTCATCAAGTTGTACCATTATTTCATACTTTCTGTCTCATGACTTTAGCTTTTCAAAATATAGGTTTAGTGCATGGTAGAAAATATCTTGTTTTCCCAGAATAAGAGTTGCCTAAAAGTCTGTCCGGTGTTTTGCAAATGTATTTGTTTATGTGGGTTATAAATTACTTACCTTACTACCTTATATTGAAATTTGGTAACCACTAAGCAATAAAGTAGGGTCTAACTCTGTGAAGGAGGAAGGAAGGAATATTTGTGTCATTTGAAACTTTGCAAACAATGAACAAAGTGAGTATTTTCTTTTGTTCAGATTTAGCTCATTGTCTAAGGAAAATACATTAAAGGCAAAATAGTCAGAAGGAGAATTAGAATTGGAGTTAGAGATGGGCAGTAATCTTAGCTTTGTCGTTGATCCGGTATCTTTGAAGAGCTCGCTTTGTTTTATGGGAGAAGTTAGAGAGTTAAAATAGTATCTTATGATTCTGTGACAAGGTTCAAGTTAACTTGTCACTATTTTGAAGGTTGTAAATCACCAAGAGAACATTTTGGTTTGACATCTGTCGTTCTATTTGGTCAATATCTATGGCATGTTCCTAGTTAGATAATTAAGTAGGAGACTGTGAATAGGAAATTCACCTTTAGTCTCCACTTCCATCACCACTTTCAGCTGCAATGTCACTACCATTCCAAATGCCAGTTCAAAGAGCCATCTTTCTCCTTCGTTGTACATTACTCTGGTAAAATTCTTTAGATTTGAATCCTGTCTTAAATATTGGCTTAGCCTTAGTTCATTCCCTCATAAAGCTTTTTTTGTTAATTTATTTATTCAATAATTTATTCCTTCAACCAATATTTATTGAGTGCCAGCCATGGATCTGTCAGGTACTGGGGATATTATAGTGAAGATGACTGATAAAGTTCCTGCCCTCATGTAGCTTACAGTCTAGTGGGAACAGTCAGACAGTAAACAAATAATTATACAAATGATTAGTTAACTGTAGTAATGACGAGTCCTATCAAAGAAAAGTACAAAGAGCTTAGAAACTGAATAACAGGGACATTACTTAGTTTAGGGGTCCTTAGGAAGGGCTCCCTCAAGGAAGCGATACTTCAGCTCAAACCTGAAGGATGAATAGGAGAGAGATGGACAACGGAGTTGGGAAGGGAGGGAGCAGGGAAGGGTTTGCAGGCACTGTGACTGGGAAATGCAAAGCCCCTGCGAAGAGCAGGAGAATCGTGCTTGTATGGTAAGAAAGTCAGGCCAGTGTGAATGAACGTAGTGGCAAGGAAGAGAGTGTCAAGAGATGAAGTTGTAGAAGCAAGCAGGGGTCAGGTCACTGGGGCCTGCAGACCATGTTAAGGATTTTGGACTTTATTCTGAAAGCAATGACACATCATCAAAGGGAGTAATCTAATACGTGTTTTTAAAAACTCAGTCTTTAAACATAGACAAGTGATTGAAAAGGAACAAGAAAATATTTGTGAAGACTAGTTAGGTATCTATGACTGTATTACAGACAGATTGTGACATGGACTATTAGTGTGGTACTGATGCCGATGGTGTAATGTCAGTTGTCGTGAGAGATACTTAGGAGGTAGAATGAATAGGATTCGGTGATGATTTGGCTGTGGGTGGTGGTGAGGTACAGGAAAGTGTCAGAGATGATTCCTTGATTTTGCTTTGAAAGATTGGGTGGTACCATTTCCTGAGATGAGGAATATCGGAAGAGGATCAGGTTTGAGGGCGGCAGATCGTGAATTCGTTAGTACCTGTCGAATTTTTGGTGCTTGTGAAACATTGAGTAGAGATGCGAAGTAGGCAGTTAAATATGTGGACTGTGAGCTTGAAGTAGAGGTCTGCACTGGAAGCTGCATTGGGGAGTCATCGGGGTGAACATGGTAGTCAAAGCCGTGAAAATGGGCGAGAGATTGCCTAGAAGGTATGTACAGTGAGAATGTAAGTGTGCCCAAGACCACGTCCCGAATCCAGCCAGCATTTCAAGATCAGATTAGACAACGATGAGTCTAGGAAGCAGCCTCCAGGGTAGAAGAGAACTGGTGGTGTGTCATATCGCAGGGTCCCTCTTTGTCTCGCTTATGTACACACTATGATTTCTGAAGTCTTGTTCTGTTAGTTCATTTTAGTAGTTTTTTGAGTCACGAGAACTATTATTCTAGTAATTACATTTATAGTTGCAAAGGAAGTACTTTAATGTTAACAGATTGGACTGCCTTTACATGTCTGTAAAGTGTCCCCATGCCCACCTATGTTGCCTGATAGATTGTAGGCAATATTTAGGTATTTCTAAATCAGATGAAAGGCACACACCTTTTACTGTAGCTTTATTCTATTTTATTTTATGTGCCTGAATGTTGCCTTTAAAAAACTCTGTGGCAATCCATGGTTTAACTGATCTAAGAACTCAATAGGTGAGATTAGACAAGAGTGGGCACATTTATGGCTCATACGTATTAATATACTGGTCTTCCTACGTCCTCACAGGAGCAGAAGAGCCTTGGATTTGAGACCTAGACTTATTAAATTGTAAACTTTAGGCGGGTAGAAACTAGGTCTGTTTGGGTTACCACTCTATTCCCAGAGCTTATCATAGTATATGGCATGAAGTTGGCAATTAATTCATATTTTTTGAATGAATGAAGGAATGAAAAATTTCAGTTCTGTGGCTTGACTTAAGTTTTGGGCAACTTAATATAACAGTAGTAATTTTTAATGTTAGAGATTGCAGAGAGGCAAGTGTTCTTACACATTGCTGGTGGGTATGTAATCATGTTAACCACATCTGCAAAGACCCTTTTTCCAAATAAGGTAATATTCACAGGTTCCAAGCATTTGACGTGGCTGTCTTTTGGGAGGCCATTTCTTAGTCTCCCCCATCCACCTTCAAGCTGTTCTTCGTAAAGCAACCTTGGTTTGAAATGGTAGCTTGGCCATGTCACTCCCTGTTGCTCTCAGCCTACACGCCACACTTCAGCAACGCTCTTCCTGATTAGGCCCCTGTTTATTTCTCCAGCCTTATTGCTTGCCATACCACGACCTCGCGCCTTCTTTCCGACGTTCTAAATGAACTCTTTTTGTTTTTTGTAGTTTTTGTGAGTTTCCATTTCCTTTCTTTCTTGCTTCTCGACCTTTCTTCGTACATTCTTGTCTCTTTGCCAGGAACATGCACATTCCCTTTGCCTGTCTAACAGTCATTTCAGGTTTTAGCTCAGACATCCAGATCTCCCTTGAAGCCTTCCTATATCACAAAATCCAGATCAGGTATACTCTCTCCAGGTCTCCACTTGCCCTGTCACAGTATCTCTTATTTAAGTGTATGGGGTAATTGCTTAGTTTCTAGTCCTAATTTCATAGTCCCTAGTTGGCTATAAGTACTGTGGGGCAGGGGCTCTGTCTTTTATATCACAGCCTCCAGATCTAGCACAGTCCCCGGCACAGAGTAAATAGTTGTTGAATAAATAAATAGTAGAAGAAAAAAAAGGGGATTGGGGTTCCAACGGCTAGAATTTGAGTTTGGAGTTGACTTATGTTTTTGAATAAATATTGAGGTTGAAAATAACTTAATCTCTTCTTTGTTCAGGCTTATGAGATAAAGACACAGAGGTCTGATGCTCCATCACCAGCATTTTTATCTACAACCCTCTCTGCTTTAGATGAAGCCCTGCATGGTGGTGTAGCTTGTGGATCCCTCACAGAGGTAAAAAAGAAACTTTCCAAACCTTCTTCCATTGACTTAGAACCTTCAGAGCCAGGGGAAAAAGGTTAATTAAAAACATAAATTATTTTGGGAATATTCATCTAAATTATAAGTAGCTCAAGGGCATGGTTCTCCACTCAGTCCCTAGTACAATACTAGTACAGTACATCAAAAGGAAGATGCTCCAAAAAAAATCCCTGCTGACTGACTGAAATCTGCTTGCGTTGCTGTTTCTTTGAATTAGAAAGTGATGAATATTATGAAATAATATGAAACAATTTGGGGGAATTAGAAAAGGATCACTACTTAGTGTATTAGGAAGGAAAATTTGAAATTTTATTAACATGTGGGCAAATTATAGTATTAAACTGAAATGAGCTATTTTCACTTCCTGTTAAAGATAAAATTTGGTTCTAGGAAGTAATAGGTTGTTGTATTAGTTATATATTTTTGCATAACAAATTACCCCCAAACTAAGTGGCTTAAACAACAATAAACATTGATTTCCGTTTCTTTGGGAGTGGCTTAGCTCAGTGATGTTGGCGAAGGATGCGAGGGGGCAGGTTGGTGCTAGTTGTTGGCGGAGGTCACGATTCCTCCCCAGAGGGCTCTCCACTGGTTGCTTGAGTCTCCTCGTGACACGATGTCTGACTCCCTCAGGCAAGATGGAAATGGCTATTGCTTTGATGATTCAGCTTTGGAAGTTATATACCATCACCTCCGCCACTTTCTCTTCTTTAGAAGCGGGTAATTAAGTCCAGCCCACATTCAAGGAAAGGGAAATTAGACTCTACCTTTTGAAAGAAGTGTCAAGAATTTGAGGATATTTTAAAGCCACAACAGTTCTTTTCCTTGAAAACTACATTCATGTGCTTACTGGTCCTCATGTGGTGACTCCATAGACTATGTTTACCAGAACACTCCTGAGGGACTTCTTGCGTGAGAGTTCTAGGGGAATAGATGCTTGAAACAAACTTTTTAACAAGAGTAGACGCTTATATTCTGATAGGCATAAATTTAACTGTAGATATTTTCCCTTGAAAATAGGGGACCTGTTTTAGGTAGTATACATTATTTTATTTCCGGTCTTCCAAGAAAGATTTTTTTTTATAAAGTTTTTTTTTTTTTAATTTTTATTTATTTTATTTTTGGCTGTATTGGGTCTTCGTTGCTGCGTGTGGGCTTTTCTCTGGTTGTGGCAAGTGGGAGCTACTTTTCGTTGCGGTGCATGGGCTTCTCATTTTGGTGGCTTCTCTTGTTGCGGAGCACGGGCTCTAGGCACGTGGACTTCAGTAGTTGTGGCACACGGGCTCAGTAGTTGTGGGTCGCAGACTGAGCAGTTGTGGCTCGTGGGCTCTAGAGTGCAGGCGCAGTAGTTGTGGCACATGGGCTTAGTTGCTCTGCGGCATATGGGATCTTCCTGGACCAGGGCTCGAACCCGTGTCCCCTGAATTGGCAGGCGGATTCTTAACTACTGCACCACCAGGGAAGCCCACCAAGAAAGATTTTAAAATATGTGTGTGCTATGCCTAGTAGATGCCTATTGGATAATAGGTAAATGAATGAAAGAGTGAATTAACCTTTAATAGAAATTAGAATGTGCTGTTGCAGGGCACTGCCACCAGATGGTGCCAGAATCCTATCTTACATAATCTTTTTGTGATCTAGTTGGACCTTTGTTGAAATAGGTTTATTTAAAAAAAAAAAGGAAGAGGCTTTATAGTAATTGTGATCCACAGTTATAAACTTACTTATTTAAATAGCAAAACTTCAGGAAGATTAACCAACAAATACTTTCTTATTTTTTAAGTTTTGGAATAGTTTCAATACTTTCTCATGTAGCTTTTATCAATTCTTTCTGAATCCAAGAGATAGTTACAAGCCATTAGATGTTTTTTCATCATCTGATTGGCTGACATGGGATATAAATACCCTGATTGCTTATTAGAGGCAAGTTCTCTACTTTCTGTTTCAGCTCCAGGTAGCCTCTGCAGTCTTTTTGTGATTTTTCAGCTGAGTACAGGGAGTATTTGTTGACCTTGTATTAAAAACAAAAATTTAATATCTATCTTATGTATACAAGATTAAATACATCCTGCATGTGTAAGTTATGAACATTTATGAGCCTGTGACCCAATATAAAACGCAGAACAATACCAAAATCATTGAAACCATCTGTGGGCTCCTCCCTGATCCCATCTTTGGCCTTCTGTTGGGAGGTAACTTCCATTCTGAATTTCCACCATTGCTATCTTTTTTTTTTAATTGAAGTATAGTTGATTTACAATATTATATTGGTGTCAGGTGTACAGCATAGTGATTCTACCATTGCTGTACTTTTTTTCCCCAATGGTTACCAATACCTATAGTTTTCCTTTATCACTCATATACATAGGAAATGTAGCATTTTATTTAGTTTTGCTTATTTTTGAGCTCTATTACACAATATATTGGTGATTAAATCATATCTCTTCTATGAATTGATTTTTCCACTTAATATTATTTTCTAAGATTTATCCATGTTGCAAGTAGCAAGAGTATAATTCATTTTCACTGCTGTGTCATACTCCGTTTTGAAAATATGGCCACAGTTTATTTATCCCTTCTCCTGTGAGTGAACATTTGGGTTGTTTCCAAATATTAGCAGTTTGCTGCTAATATAAACAAGTCCTGTGAAAACTGTTGTACATGTCTCCTGGATCACATGTACAGGTATTTCTCTAGGGCACAGATTGGCAAACTACTGCGCAGTGATCAAATCTGGACAGCTGCCTGTTTTTTATAAATAAAGTTTTATTGTAACACAACTATGTTCATTTGTATACATTTTGTCTGTGGCAGTTTTTGAGATACAAGGCAGAGTTGCGTTAGTTGTGGCAGAGACCTCATGGTTTGCAAAGCCTAAAATATTTACTAGCTGGCTCCTGTCTAGGGGATCTCCCTTGGAGTGATTTGCTGGTTATTATAGAGTATGCACATAGGTAACATTGCAGAATCAGGACAAATTGTTTTCCAGAGTGGTTGTGCCTGTTTACATTCCTATGAGCGATGTGCACGAATACCTCTTGCTCCGTGTCTTCTTACCTTGGTATTATCTGACTTCTCAGTTTCTGCCCATCTTTGTGATCTTAGTTTTCATTTTCCTGATTACTAATGAGCTGGAATATCTTTTTATAAATCATTCGGCTATTTAAAAAAATAATTTTATTTTATTTTTTTATACAGCAGGTTCTTATTAGTCATCCATTTTATACACATCAGTGTATACATGTCAATCCCAGTCTCTCAATTCATCACACCACGATCCCCACCCCCCGCCACTTTCTCCCCTTGGTGTCCATACGTTTGTTCTCTACATCTGTGTCTCTATTTCTGCCCTGCAAACCAGTTCATCTGTACCATTTTTCTAGGTTCCATATATACGTGTTAATATACGATATTTGTTTTTCTCTTTCTGACTTACTTCACTCTGTATGACAGTCTCTAGATCCATCCACGTCTCTACAAATGACACAGTTTCGTTCCTCTTTATGGCTGAGTAATATTCCATTGTATATATGTACCACATCTTCTTTACCCATTCGTCTGTTGATGGGCATTTAGGGTGCTTCCATGACCTGGCTATTGTAAATAGTGCTGCAATGAACATTGGGGAGCATGTGTCTTTTTGAATTATGATTTTCTCTGGGTATATGCCCAGTAGTGGGATTGCTGGGTCATATGGTAATTCTATATTTAGCTTTTTAGGGAACCTCCATACTGTTCTCCATAGTGGCTGTATCAATTTACATTCCCACGAACACCCTCTCCAGGATTTGTTGTTTGTAGATGTTCTGATGATGCACATTTTAACTGGTGTGAGGTGATAAATCATTGCAGTTTTGATTTACATTTCTCTAATGATTAGTGATGTTCAGCAGCTTTTCATGTGCTTCTTGCCCATCTGTATGTCTTCTTTGGAGAAATGTCTAGGTCTTCTGCCCATTTTTGGATTGGGTTGTTTTTTTTTTTAATATTGAGCTGCATGAGCTGTTTATATATTTTGGAGATTAATCCTTTGTCCATTGATTAGTTTGCAAATATTTTCTCCCATTCTGAGGGTTGTCTTTTTGTCTTCTTTGTAGTTTCCTTTGCTGTGCAAAAGCTTTTAAGTTTCATTAGGTCCCATTTGTTTATTTTTGTTTTTATTTCCATTACTCTAGGCCATGGATCAAAAAAGATCTTGCTGTGATTTATGTCAAAGAGTGTTCTTCCTATGTTTTCCTCTAAGAGTTTTATAGTGCCCAGCCTTACATTTAGGTCTTTAATCCATTTTGAGTTTTATTTTTGTGTATGGTGTTAAGGAGTGTTCTAATTTCATTCTTTTACATGTAGCTGTCCAGTTTTCCCAGCACCACTTATTAAAGAGACTGTCTTTTCTCCATTGTATATCCTTGCCTCCTTTGTCATAGATTAGTTGACCATAGGTGCGTAGGTTTATCTCTGGGCGTTCTATCCTGTTTCATTGATCTGTATTTCTGTTTTTGCACCAGTACCATGTTGTCTTGATTCCTGTAGCTTTATAGTATGTCTGAAGTCAGGAAGTCTGATTCCTCCGGCTCCGTTTTTTTCCCTCAAGACTGCTTTGGCTCTTTGGGGTCTTTTGTGTCTCCATACAAATTTTTAGATTTCTTGTTCTAGTTCTGTAAAAATTGCCACTGGTAATTTGATAGGGATTGCATTGAATCTGTAGATTACTTTGGGTAGTACATCATTTTCACAAGTTTGATTCTTCTAATCCAACAACATGGAATATCTCTCCATCTGTTTATGTCATCTTTGATTTCTTTCATCAGTGTCTTATAGTTTTCTGAGTACAGGTCTTTTAACTCCTTAGGTAGGTTTATTCCTACGTATTTTATTCTTTTTGTTGCAGTGGTAAATGGGAGTGTTTCCTTAATTTCTCTTTCTGATCTTTCGTTGTTAGTGTATAGGACTGCAAGAGATTTCTGTGCATTAATTTTGTATCCTGCAACTTTACCAGATGCATTGATGAGCTCTAGTAGTTTTCTGGTGGCATCTTTAGGATTCTCTATGTATAGTATCATGTCATCTGCAAAGAGTGACAGTTTTACTTCTTCTTTTCCAATTTGTATTCCTTTTATTTCTTTTTCTTCTCTGATTGCCGTGGCTAGGACTTCCAAAACTATGTTGAATAATAGTGATGAGAGTGGACATCCTTTTCTTCTTCCTGATCTTAGAGGAAATGCTTTCAGTTTTTCACCACTGAGAATGATGTTTGCTGTTGGTTTGTCGTATATGGTCTTTATTATGTTGAGGTAGGTTCCCTCTATGTCCACTTCCTGAAGAGTTTTTATCATAAATCGTTGTTGAATTTTGTGGAAAGCTTTTTCTGCATCTATTGAGATGACCATATGGTTTTTATTCTTCAATTTCCTGTTACGGTGTATCACATTGATTCATTTGCGTATATTGAAGAATACTTGCATCCCTGGGATAAATCCCACTGCATCATGGTGTATGATCCTATTAATGTGTTGTTGGATTCTGTTTGCTAGTATTTTGTTGAGGATTATTGCATCTATATTCATCAGTGATATTGGTCTGTAATTTTCTGTTTTTGTAGTATCTTTGTCTGGTTTTGGTATCAGGGTGATGGTGGTCTCATAAAATGAGTTTGGGAGTGTTCCTTCCTCTGCAATTTTTTGGAAGAGTTTGAGAAGGATGTATGTTAGCTCTTCTCTAAATGTTTGATAGAATTCACCTGTGATACCATCTGGTCCTGGACTTTTGTTTGTTGGAAGATCTTTTAATCAGTTTCAATTTCATTACTTATGATTGGTCTGTTCATATTTTCTATTTCTTCCTGGTTCATTCTTGGAAGGTTATACCTTTCTAAGAATTTGTCCGTTTCTTCCAGGTTGCCCATTTTATGGGCATAGAGTTGCTTGTAGTAGTTTCTTAGGATGCTTTGTATTTCTGCAGTGTCTTTTGTAACTTCTCCTTTTTCATTTCTAATTTTATTGATTTCTCCCTCTTTTTCTTTTTCATTTTTTTTTTTTTTTTGCCGTACCTGGGCCTCTCACTGTTGTGGCCTCTCCCGTTTCAGAGCACAGGCTCCGGACGCGCAGGCTCAGCGGCCATGGCTCACGGGCCCAGCTGCTCCGTGGCATGTTGGATCCTCCCGGACCGGGGCACAAACCCACGTCCCCTGCATCAGCAGGCGGACTCTCAACCACTGCGCCACCAGGGAAGCCCTCCCTCTATTTCTTGATGAGTCTGGCTAATGGTTTATCAATTTTGTTTATCTTCTCAAAGAACCAGCTTTTAGTTTTATTGATGTTTGCTATTGTTTTCTTTGTTTCTATTTCAGTTATTTCTGCTCTGATCTTCATGATTTCTTTCCTTCCACTAACTTTGGGTTTTGTTTGTTCTTCTTTATCTCGTTCCTTTAGGTGTAAGGTTAGATTGTTTATTTGAGATTTTCTTGCTTCTTGAGGTAAGCTTGTATTGCTATAAACTTACCTCTTAGAACTGCTTTTGCTGCATCCCATAGGTTTTGGATCGTCGTGTTTTTGTTTTCATTTGTCTCTAGGTATTTTTTGATTTCCTCTTTGATTTCTTCAGTGATCTCTTGGTTATTTAGTAACGTATTTTTTATCCTCCATGTGTTTGTGTTTTTTATGTTTTTTCCCTGTAATTGCTTTCTAATCTCATAGCGTTGTGGTCAGAAAAGATGCTTGATATGATTTCAATTTTCTTAAATTTACTGAGGCTTGATTTGTGACCCAAGATGTGATCAGTCCTAGAGAATGTTCCATGTGCACTTGCGATGAAAGTGTAATCTGCTGTTTTTGGATGGAATGTCCTATGAATATCAATTAAATCGAAGGCCTGAACCAAGAGAACGGAGTAGAAGGACATGCTCTCACTCCCTCTTGTGAGAACACCAGAATCACAGGTAGCTGCTGGACAATCATTGACAGGAAGACACTGGAACTCACCAAAAAAGATACCCCACATCCAAAGACAAAGGAGAAGCCACAATGCGACGGTAGGAGGGGTGCAGTCAGAACAAAATGAAATCCCATAATTGCTGGGTGGGCGACTCACAGACTGGAGAATAATTATACCACGGAAGTCCACCCACGGGAGTGAAGGTTCTGAGCCACACGTCAGGCTTCCCAACCTGGGGGTCTGGCAACAGGAGGAGGAATTCCTAGAGAATCAGACTTTGAAGGCTAGTGGGATTTGATTGCAAGACTTCGACAGGACTGGGGGAAACAGAGACTCCACTATTGGAGGGCACACACAAAGTAGTGTTCCCATCGGGACCCAGGGGAATGAGCAGTGAACCCAGGGGAGACTGAACCAGACCCACCTGCTAGTGTGGAGGGTTTCCTGCAGAGGCAGGAGGTGGCTGTGGCTCACCACAGGGAAAAGGACACTGGCAGCAGAAGTTCTGGGAAGCACTCCTTGGCATGAGCCCTCCCAGAGTCTGCCATTAACCCCACCAAAGAGCCCAGGTAGGCTCCAGTTTTGGTTTGCCTCAGGCCAAACAACCAACAGGTGGGAAGCCCAGCCCCACCCATCAGCAGTCAAGCAGATTAAAGTTTTACTGAGCTCTGCCCAGCAGAGCAGCACCCAGTTTTACCCACCACCAGTCCCTCCCATCAGGAAACCTGCACAAGCTTCTTAAATAGCCTCATCCACCAGAGGGCAGACAACAGAAGCAAGAAGAACTACAATCCTGCAGCCTGTCGAACAAAAACCACATTCACAGAAAGATAGACAGGATGAAAAGGCAGAGGACTATGGACCAGATGAAGGAACAAGACAAAAACCCCAGAAAAACAACTAAATGGAGTGGAGATAGGCAACCTTCCAGAAAAAGAATTCAGAATAATGATAGTGAAGATGATCCAGGACCAATGGAGGCAAAGATCAAGAAGATGAAAGAAATGTTTAACAAAGACCTAGAAGAATTAAAGAACAAACAAACAGAGATGAACAATACAATGACTGAAATGAAAAGTACACTAGAAGGAATCAATAGCAGAATAACTGAGGCAGAAGAAGGGATAAGTGACTTGGAAGACAGAATGGTAGAATTCACTGCTGCAGAACAGAATAAAGAAAAAAGAATGAAAAGAAATGAAGACAGCCTAAGAGACCTCTGGGACAACATTAAACTCAACAACATTCGCATTATAGGGGTCCCAGAGGGAGAAGAGAGAGAGAAAGGACCTGAGAAAATCTTTGAAGAAATTATAGTCGAAAACTTCCCTAACATGGGGAACAAAATAGCCACCCAAGTCCAGGAAGTGCAACGAGTCCCATACAGGATAAACCCAAGGAGAAACATGCTGAGACACATAGTAATCAAATTGGCAAATATTAAAGACAAAGAAAAATTATTGAAAGCAGCAAGGGAAAAATGACAAATAATATACAAGGTAACTCCCATAAGGTTAACAGCTGATTTCTCAACAGAAACTCTACAAGCCAGAAGGGAGTGTCATGATATACTTAAAGTGATGGATGAAAGGGAAAAACATACAACCAAGATTACTCTACCTGGCAAGGATCTCATTCAGAATTGATGGAGAAATCAAAAGCTTTACAGACAAGCAAAAACTAAGAGAATGCAGCACCACCAAACCAGCTCTACAACAAATGGTAAAGGAACTTCTCTAAGTGGGAAACACAAGAGAAAAAAAGGAACTACAATAACAAACCCAAAATAATTAAGAAAATGGTAAACGAACTTACATATCAATAATTACCTTAAACGTGAATGGATTAAATGCTCCAACCAAAAGCCACAGGCTTGCTGAATGGGTACAAAAAGAAGACCCATCTATATGCTGTCTAGAAGAGACCCATTTCAGACCTAGGGACACATACAGACTGAAAGTGAGGGGATGGAAAAAGATAGTCTATGCAAATGGAAATCAAAAGAAAGCTGGAGTGGCAATACCCATATCAGATAAAATAGACTTTAAAATAAAGAATGTTACAAGAGACAAGGAAGGACACAACATAATGATCAAGGGATCAATCCAAGAAGAAGATGTAACAATTATAAATATGTATGCACCCAACATAGGAGCACCTCAATACATAAGGCAACTGCTAACAGCTGTAAAAGACGAAATCAACAGTAACACAATAATAGTGGGGGACATTAACACCTCACACCCATGGACAGGTCATCTAAAATGAAAATAAATAAGGAAACAGAAGCTTTAAATGACACAATAGACCAGGTAGATTTAATTGATATTCATAGGACATTCCATCCCAAAACAGCAGATTACACTTTCTCCTCAAGTGCACATGGAACATTCTTCAGGATAGATCACATCTTGGGTCACAAATCAAGCCTCAGTAAATTTAAGAAAGTTGAAATCATATCAAGCATCTTTTCTGACCACAATGCTATGAGATTAGAAATGAATTACGGGGAAATAACGTAAAAAACAAAAACACATAGAGGGTAAATACTACGTTACTAAATAACCAAGAGATCACTGAAGAAATCAAAGAGGAAATCAAAAAATACCTAGAGACAAATGACAATGAAAACATGACAATCCCAAACCTATGAGGTACAGCAAAAGCAGTTCTAAGAGGGAAGTTTATAGCTATACAAGCATACCTCAAGAAACAAGAAAAATCTCAAATAAATATTCTAACGTTACACCTAAAGGAACTAGGTAAAGAAGAACAAACAAAACCCAAAGTTAGTGGAAGGAAAGAAATCATAAAGATCAGAGCAGAAATAACTGAAATAGAAACAAAGAAAACAATAGCAAACATCAATAAAACTAAAAGCTGGTTCTTTTAGTTCAAGAAAACTAAAAGCTGCTTGTCTTTTAGAAGATAAGCAAAATTGATAAACCATTAGTCAGACTCATCAAGAAAAAGAGGCAGAGGACTCAAATCAATAGAATTAGAAATGAAAAAGGAGAAGTTACAACAGACACTGCAGAAATACAAAGCATCCTAAGAGACTACTACAAGCAACTCTATGCCAATAAAATGGACAACCTGGAAGAAATGGACAAATTCTTAGAAAGGTATAACCTCCAAGACTGAACCAGGACGAAATAGAAAATATGAACAGATCAATCACAAGTAATGAAATTGAAACTGTGATTTAAAATCTTCCAACAAACAAAAGTCCAGGACCAGATGGCTTCACAGGTGAATTCTACCAACCATTTAGAGAAGAGCTGACACCCATCCTTCTCAAACGCTTCCAGAAAATTGCGGAGGAAGGAATACACCCAAACTCATTGTATGAGGCCACAGTTACTCTGATACCAAAACCAGACAAAGATACTACAAAAAAAGAAAATTACAGACCAATACATTGATGAATATAGATGCAAAAATCCTCAACAAAATACCTGCAAACAGAATCCAACAACACATTAAAAGGGTCATACACCATGATCAAGTGGGATTTATCCCAGGGATGCAAGGATTCTTCAGTATACACAAATCAATCAACGTGATACACCATATCAGCAAATTGAAGAATAAAAACCATATGATCATCTCAATAGATGCAGAAAAAGCTTTTGACAAAATTCAACACCCATTTATGATAAAAACTCTCCAGAAAGTGGGCATTGAGGGAACCTACCTCAACATAATAAAGGCCATATACGACAAACCCACAGCAAACATCATTCTTAATGGTGAATAATTGAAAGCATTTCCTCTAAGATCAGGAACAAGACAAGGATGTCCACTCTCACCACTATTATTCAACATAGTTTTGGAAGTCCAAGGCTCGCCAATCAGAGAAGAAAAAGAAATAAAAGGAACACAAATTGGAAAAGAAGAAGTTAAACTGTCACTGTTGGCAGATGACATGATACTATACATAGAGAATCCTAAAGATGCCACCAGAAAACTACTATAGCTCATCAATGAATTTGGTAAAGTTTCAAGATACAAAATTAATGCACAGAAATCTCTTACATTCCTATACACTAATGATGAAAAATCTGAAAGAGAAATTAAGGAAACACTTCCATTTACCATTGCAACAAAAAGAATAAAATGCCTAGGAATACACCTATCTAGGGAGACAAAAGACCTGTATGCAGAAAAATATAAGACACTGATGAAAGAAATGAAAGATGATACCAACAGATGGAGAGAGATACCATGTTCTTGGTTGGAAAAAACAATATTGTGAAAATGACTAGACTACTGAAAGCAATCTACAGATTCAATGCAATCCCTATCAAATTACCAGTGGCAATTTTTATGGAAGTAGAACAAAAAATCTTAAAATCTGTATGGAGACACAAAAGACTCCGAATAGCCAAAGTAGTCTTGAGGGAAAAAAACGGAGCTGGAGGAATCAGACTCCCTGACTTCAGACTATACTACATAGCTACAGTAATCAAGACAATATGGTACTGTCACAAAAACAGAAACATAGATCAATGGAACAAGATAGAAAGCCCAGAGTTAAACCCACACACCTATGGTCAACTTACGTATGACAGAGCAGGCAAGAATATACAATGGAGAAAAGACAGTCTCTTCAGTAAGTGGTGCTGGGAAAAGTGGACAGCTACATGTAAAAGAATGAAATTAGAACACTCCCTAACACCATACACAAAAATAAACTCAAAATGGACTAGAGACCTAAATGTAAGACCGGACACTAAAAAACTCTTAGAGGAAAACATAGGAAGAACACTCTTTGACATAAATCACAGCAAGATCTTTTTTGATCCACCTCCTAGAGTAATGGAAATAAAAACAAAAATAAACAAATGGGACCTAATGAAACTTAAAAGCTTTTGCATAGCAAAGGAAACCATGAACAAGACGAAAAGACAACTCTCAGAATGGGAGAAAATATTTGCAAACGAATCAACAGACAAAGGATTAATCTCCAAAATAATATAAACAGCTCATGCAGCTCGATAGTAAAAAAACAAACAACCCAATCCAAAAATGGGCAGAAGACGTAAATAGACACTTCTCCAAAGAAGACATACAGATGGCCAAGAAGCACATGAAGAGCTGCTCAACATCACTAATCATTAGAGAAATGCAAAACAAAACTACAATGAAGTATCACCTCACACCATTTAGAATGGGCATCATCAGAAAATCTACAAACAACAAATGCTGGAGAGGGTGTGGAGAAAAGGGAACCCTCTTGCACTGTTGGTGGGAATGTAAACTGATACAGCCACTATGGAGAACAGTATGGAAGTTCCTTAAAAAAGTAAAAATAGAATTACCATATGATCCAGCAATCCCACTACTGGTCATATACCCAGAGAAAACCACAATTCAAAAAGACACATGCTCCACAATGTTCATTGCAGCACTATTTACAATAGCCAGGTCATGGAGGCAACCTAAATGCCCATTGACAGCTGAATGGGTAAAGGAGATATGGTACATATATACAATGGAATATTACTCAGCCATAAAAAGGAACAAAATTGGGTCATTTGTAGAGACATGGATGGATCTAGAGACTGTCATACAGAGTGAAGTAAGTCAGAAAGCGAAAAACAAATATCGTATATTAACGCATATATGTGGAACCTAGAAAAATGGTGCAGATGAACTGGCTTGCAGGGCAGAAATAGAGACACAGATGTAGGGAACAAACATATGGACACCAAGCAGGGGAAAGCGGTGTGGGGTGGTGGTGGTGGTGTGATGAATTGGGCAATTGGGATTGACATGTATACACTGATGTGTATAAAATTGATGACTAATAAGAACCTGCTGTATAAAAAATGTGTGATCAAATGTATTCTATGGGAAAGGAGTAAAAATAGACCATATTTACAGTCTAAATTATACAATAATTTAATGTATTTGTAGATGTATTTATAGATGTATTTATTATTGCAGATTGTATTTGCTTTATCAATGTCTTTACTTTGGGAATCAAAAAAAAATAAAAGAAAATAAAATCTGAAAAAAATACTTCATATTCGTCAGGATAATGGTTATTAGAGGAGAGAGTGGTCGTTAATAGAAGAAATCAGTGACATTCTCTTGATGTGAGTTGACTGGGTTCAGTTTGTGAAAATTTATTTAACTCTATTATGATTTTTGCACTTTCTGTATGTTGTATGTTATACTTTAACAAATGTTTAATAAATGAAAATGCTCCATAAAAAAAAAAGAAAATCAATTAAATCTATCTGGTCTATTGTATCATTTAAAGATTGTGTTTCCTTATTAATTTTCTGTCTGGATGATCTGTCCATTGGTGTAAGTGAGGTGTTAAAGTCCCCCACTATTGTTGTGTTACTGTCAATTTCCTCTGTTATAGATGTTAGCAGTTGCCCTATGTATTCAGTTCCTTCCAATGTTGGGTGCATATATATTTATAATTGTTATATCCTCTTCTCAGATTGATCCCTTGATCATTATGTCATGTCCTTCCTTGTCTCTTGTAACATTCTTTATTTTAAAGTCTATTTTATCTGATATGAATATTGCTATTCCTGCTTTCTTTTGATTTCCATTTGCATGGAATATCTTTTTCCATCCCCTTACTTTCAGTCTGTATGTGTCCCTAGGTCTGAAGTGGGTCTCTTGTAGACAGCATATATATGGGTCTTGTTTTTTTGTATCCATTTAGCGAGCCTGTGTCTTTTGGTTGGAGCATTTAATCCGTTCACGTTTAAGGTAATTATCGATATATATGTTCCTATGACCATTTTCTTAATTGTTTTGTTTTTGTTTTTGTAGGTCCTTTTTTTGTCTTGTGTTTCCCACATAGAGAAGTTCCTTTAGCATTTGTTGTAGAGCTGGTTTGGTGGTGCTGAATTCTCTTAGCTTTTGCTTATCTGTAAAGCTTTTGATTTCTCCATCGAATCTGAATGATATCCTTGCCAGGTAGAATAATCTTGGTTGCAGTTTCTTCCCTTTCATCACTTTAAATATATCGTGCTACTCCCTTCTGGCTTGTAGCGTTTCTGCTGAGAAATCAGCTGTTAACCTTGTGGGAGTTCCTTTGTGTGTTATTTGTTGTTTTTCCCTTTCAATATTTTTTCTTTGTCTTTAATATTTGCCAATTTGATTACTATGTGTCTCGGCGTGTTTCTCCTTGGGTTTATCCTGCCTGGGGCTCTCTGTGCTTCCTGGACTTGGGTGGCTATTTCGTTTCCCATGTTAGGGAAATTTTCGACTATAATCTCTTCAAATAGTTTCTTGGGTCCTTTCTCTGTCTCTTCTCCTTCTGGGACCCCTATAATGCAAATGTTGTTGCATTTAATGTCCCAGAGGTCTCTTAGGCTGTCTTCATTTCTTTCCATTCTTTTTTCTTTTTCTGTTTTGTGGCAGTGAATTCCACCATTCTGTCTTCCAGGTCACTTATCTCTTCTTCTCCCTCCATTATTCTGCTATTGATTCCTTCTAGTATATTTTTCATTTCAGTTATTGTATTGTTCATCTCTTGTTTGTTTGTTCTTTAATTCTTTTAGGTTTCTGGTAAACATTTCTTGCATCTTCTCAATCTTTACCTCCATTCTTTTTTTTTAAAGTTATTTTATTTAGTTTATTTATTTTTGTCTCTGTTGGGTCTTTGTTGCTGTGTGCAGGCTTTCTCTAGTTCCTGTGAGTGGGGGCTACTCTTCGTTGAGGTGTGCAGGCTTCTCATTGCAGTGGCTTCTCTTGTTGCAGAGCACAGGCTCTAGGCATGCGGGCTTCAGTAGTTGTGGCTCGTGGGTTCCAGAGCACAGGCTTAGTAGTTGTGGCGCATAGGCTTAGTTGCTCCGTGGCATGTGGGATCTTCCTGGACCAGGGCTTGAACCTGTGTCCCCTGCATTGGCAGGCAGATTCTTAACCACTGTGCCATCAGGGAAGCCCTGTCTCCGTTCTTTCTCCGAGATCTTGGATCATCTTCACTATCATTATTCTGAATTCTTTTTCTGGAAGATCGCCTATCTCCTCTTCATTTAGTTGTTTTTCTGGCGTTTTATCTTGTTCCTTCATCTGGTACAAAGTCCTCTGCTTTTTCATTTTGTCTGTCTTTCTGTGAATGTGGTTTTCATTCCACAGGCTGCAGAATTGTAGTTCTTCTTGCTTCTGCTCAAAAATAATTCTATTAAGGTACAATTTAAATACTCTAAAATTCAACCTCTGTAACTGTAATTCGATTATATTAGTGAATTCATAGTAAATCATCACAATCCAGGTTTACAACGTGTCCCATCATCCTAAAACATTCCCTCATGCCCGATTATAGTTAATCCTCACTCCAATCCTCAGCCCTAGGCATCCACTGATCTACGTTTTGTCTACATTTGCCTTTTCTAAACATTTCATATAAGTGGAATCAAATAATATGTCGCTTTTGTGTTTGGTGTTTTTCACCTAGAATGATGTTTTTGAGGTTCATTGATTTTGTAACATGTATTAGCAGTTTGTTCTTATTAATTGTTGAGTAGTATTAATAGTATTCCATGGTATGGCTGTAACACATTTTGTTTATCCAACTGTCAGTTGATTGGTACTTGGATTGTTTACAGTTTTTATCTATCAGGAATAATGCTATTATGAAAATTCACAAACATGTCTTTGTGTGGGCATAGGTTTTTTACTTCTCTTGCATAGATTCCTAGGAGTGGAATGGCTAGATCATACGCTAGGTGCATGTTTAGCTTTCTAAGAAACTGCCAGGCTGCTTTCCAAAGTGGTTGTGACATTTAACACTCTCACCAGCAATTCATGATGGTTTGTTTTTCCACATCCTCAGCAACACTTAGTATTGTTTATCTTTTTGATTTTAGCTGTTCTAGTGAGTGTTAGAACACTGTGGTTGTTAATTTTAATTTGTGTTTTCCTAATGACTTGGTTTTAATTTGTGTTTTCCTAATTGTGGTTTTAATTTGTGTTTTCCTGATGACTAATGATATGAACACCTATTCATGTACTTATTAGCCATTTCTATGTTTTTTTTAAATGAAATATCTGTTCAAATCTTTTGCCTATTTTTTAATTGTTTGTTTTCTTGTTATTGAGTTGTGAGTTCTTTTATATTCTGGATACAAGTCCTTTATCAGATATATAATTTGAAGTTATTTTCTTCCTATCTGTGGCGTCTCTCCTCATTTTCTTAATGGTAACTTGTGAAGTTTTTAATTTTGTAGTCTAATCTATCAGTTTTTTTATTTTAAAGACTGTACTTTGGTGTCACCTCTATGAATTTTTTGTCTAGCCAAGGACACAAGTTTTTGCTATGTTTTCTTCTAGAGTTTTATATTTAGGCTTTACATTTAGTCTGTGATCTATTTTGAGTTAATTTTTGTGTGATCTATTTTGAATTAATTGGTAAAGTGAATTGTGGAATATCTTCTCTTTTTTTATATTCTGTAATTGTTTGCATAAGATGAGAATTGTTTCTTGAAAATTTGGTAGAGCTTGCCTGAAAAATTGTCTGATCTTGGTACTTTCCTTGTGGGAAAATTGAAACAAATAAATTTTTTAATGATTAAAGGGCTATTCAGGTTTTTTATTTCTTTCTAAGTAGTTTTGGTGAATGATATTTTTAGGAATTTGCCCATTTTCTTTAAGTTTGAAAATTTATTGTCATAAAAGTTTTCACTGTATTCTCCTTGTCTTTAAATCTGGTTTTATATGTGGTTCTACCCACTCTTTTCATTCCTAATATTATTAACTTTGTCTTCTCTTTCCCTTCCTTTTAAAAAGATCTGGTCAAAGGTTTGAGTATTTTATAGTCTTTTCAAAGAACTGTGCTTTTTGTTTTGGTTTTGTTGGTTTTCTTTGTCTTCTACCTCAATGACTTTTGTTATTTTCTTATTATCTCCCTCTATCTAATTGTGTTTATTCTGGGATTCTTATCACCACCCCCCAACTTTTTAAATTACACATTTAATTAATTAATTTTCAGTTTTTCTTCTTTTTACTCTGAGCTTGTAAGGCTACGAATTTTTCTTCCTGCATTCTTTTTGGTGATAAAGTATTTTATTTTTATTTAGTTCTAATAGTATTTAAAAATTTCCATTATGATTACTTCCTTAACTTATGTTTTTTGGGAATGTTTGAATATCTAAATTATTTAATTAAAAATTTACCTTTCACATTTTTTTGTTTTTTGCGGTACGCTGGCCTCTCACTGTTGTGGCCTCTCCCGTTGCGGAGCACAGGCTCCGGACGCGCAGGCTCAGCTGCCATGGCCTATGGGCCCAGCCGCTCCACAGCATGTGGGATCTTCCTGGACCAGGGCACGAACCTGCGTCCCCTGCATCGGCAGGCGGACTCTCAATCACTGCGCCACCAGGGAAGCCCTACCTTTCACATTTTAATTAGATTGTTAACCTAATTGCATTTTGGTCAGAGAATTTTGTGTGATATTGAGTCTCAGAAATTTTCTGAGACTTCTTGTTGTTGTTGTTTTTAAATATTTATTTATTTATTTTGGTAAATAAATATTTATTGGCGCTATTGGTAGTGCCAGGTCTTAGTTGCAGCAGGCAGGCTCCTTAGTTGCGGCAGACAGGCTCCTTAGTTGTGGCTCAGGGGCTCCTTAGTTGCAGCTCGCTGGTTCCTTAATTGCAGCATATGCACTCTTAGTTGTGGCATGCAATGTGGGATCTAATTCCCTGACCAGGGATCAAACCTAGGTCCCCTGCATTGGGAGCATGGAGTCTTAACCACTGTGCCACCAGGGAAGTCCCTGAAACTTGTTTTAAGGATTAATATGTGATCAACTTTTGTAAGTGTCCCGTGTGTGCATGAGAAGAATGCTCTAATGATGTGTGTTCTGCCTACGGCCATTAAATTAAGCTTGTAATTTGGGTTGTTCAACTCTTCTTTATCTTTGCTGATTTTGTTTTTCTCAACCTGACCTGATACTAATTCAGAGAGGGTTATTAAAATACTCCATTATATTGTTAACAAATTTACTTGTAGTTTTATTATTTTGTATATTTTGAGCCTATTTAATTATGTTTAAATTAACATATTTAGAATTGTGTATTCCTGGAGAACTGAACCATGTACTATGGTTCTTCTATGTAGCACTTGTCACCGTTACAGGTTTACTGTTTGTGTGATTAGTTAATGTATGTCTTTCTCATTGGAGAATAAATTCCAAGTGGGCAGGGATTATCTTATTCTTTTTATTATTATATCCACAGTATTAGCACAGGTAGAAGATACATAATAAGTATTAATTGAATGAATGAATTTGTTTTCATTTATTTATTTTTTAGCAGTTCTTTAGTACTTGTTTGCTATAATGTTTTGGTTCTTGCTGTCTCTCCTACACTGTCCTCTTTGGTCTTTGAATAAGCCAAACTAGGAACTTTTAATGTTATTGCTCTTTCATGGTACAATATCTATTTTCATTTGTATGCCATTTGTTTTTTCAAATTATCAATATAGTACATTTAAGGAATATGATTTTTCTACTTAATTGATTTTTTATTAATAAACATCAGTGATTCTTTTAGGAGTTTTTTTCTTACAAGTTTTAAAGTTGAATATCTCTGATTCTATATATCTATATCTACATATTTATTTATATAATTGTGGTTACATACTGCTGTTTAACAAATCATTCCAAAACTTTGTGGCTAGAAACATCAATAAATGCTTGCTTATTATCTCACACAGTTTCTGTGAGTCAGGAATTCAGAAGCAGCTTAGCTGGCTGTATTTGGTTCTGGTCTCTCATGAGATTACAGTTAAGATATTGGCTGAGGCTGCCATTATCTGAAAACTTGACTGGAGCTGGAGGAGATGCCTCCAAAGTGGCTCACTGACCTACAGAACTGTGAGATAATAAACGGGTGTTGTTTTAAAGCTGCTAGGTTTGTGGTCATTTGTTACATAGCAGTAACTCATACAGGTCTCAGTGGAGATGTCTAACCAAATTGCATTGCACGATCTTTGTTTCTGGTGAAAAGTTCAAACCTGGAGTCCTGGATATCAGATAGAAGTTAGATCTGTTGAAGGTAAGAGGTAAGGCATCTAGCTGAGTAAACTTAGACTAGGCCTGGAGATGACTTGAGGGAGTAAGAATAAATCTGGAAACATTCTGCTGTCACTTTTATAGCTGCTCTTTCCTGACTCTGACTTCAAAACACCCTAATTTATTTATCATCAGTTTTGATTTATGTGAACTGCACTGAATCTGTGTATGTTCAGTTACAGCACCAAGATTAAAAGTGGAATTAGAGAAGTGCTACTCATGCCAAAGGCAAAACAGCAGAGGAGAAATCAAAGAGAAACCAGCTCTGCTGAATCACTAATGGAAGTGAGCTACAGGGCTTTGTCTCATTCCCAGAGAACATCAGGTTCCTCACTTATGGAATATATAAGCAGATAATTCTGCATCTATTATAACAGTATTGGTAGTAAAGATATGTTTGAAGTTTAAACTTTAAATGTTTGCATTATGTGGAGATCAGACCATGTAATGGTAGCCTTCTCACATGAGGTAATACAGATCAGATCAGTGTTTCTCAATTTTTTTTTCATTATCACCCCCTAAGGAGCTTTTTAGACATTTTTTTTCCCCTAATAAACCCCCGCACCCCGAGAGATTTTAATACCGTAGATATACTCTATATCTGTTTATGTACTGTATGTAGTTCTGTGCTTTATATGGGAAAAGAGTAAAATCCCTCCTTCCCCAATTAAAACCAAGTTTTGCCTTTGGGGTCACTATCATCCCTGCTGAGAGTGCATGACAAAGATGCTGATGTGATTAGGTAAAATTAAAGTTTGTATTTAAAGGGATCATTAAAAAAGGTATTTTCATACTGTAATCCAGAGATTACAGGACTAGAGTACTGGTCCAAACTCATGTCAGCAAAAAGAGATGTAGCATCTGCATGTCTTGTTTGGAGAGTACCTCTGGAAGGGTAAACCTGTGAAGCACTGACAAATCTTTACAACATTTAAGAGTAATGATTATACCCAGATCCTTGCTGTAAATAATGAGAAACAATGTAGCACATGTCTACATTATTTGTGTTTCCTGAGTCATTTCTATGCTTTGTTCATGATTTAAGGAGACCAGGTGTCCTCCTTGAGTAGGGCAGTTTGCTTTGGAAGTGACCATCCTACTGTCCCAAAAAGGTAGAGGCAGGACGCCAGAGTCCTGTTTCGGCTTCCTAACTTTTCCTCAGAACAGGTAAATATTTCAGTTCTGCTTCTTTTTAGTTGGCAGGGTGGGCTGTGGTCTAAAGATCACAGGAGACAATAAGTCAGGCCTTGTAAATTCAAGTGTCCACAAGGGCCTTGGCATACATAGAAATGTATCAACAGTGAAACATAAATGCTTTATCAGTCAATTTTGGCTGCTCAAGTCTGCTTACAACATCAGCAAACAGTAATTTTTCTTGCTCATGGGTCTGCAGGTTGGCCAGGGTGGGTCTCATCTCCTTCAAGCTGCAGTCAGATTCTGGTCTGCTCCACGTGCAGCAACAGCAGTAGGAAAACTAGGGAGAGATTTCTAATCAGCGTTCCTTGATCTGCTGATGGGATTTGTTTATGCTGCCCAGTGTTTTGAAAGGCAGGACAACCAGGCCTTTGTCCTAGTACAGGAGTTTAGCATACGTGGTTGATTGAATCATTGTTCCTAATTCTTCATTCATTTCCTGATTAAGAAATGAACATCTTTCTCCATAAAGGTTTCATAAAGTCTTTTATATGGCACATATTATATGATTGTTAAATAAATTATTATATCTCTTGACAGGTTGATTTTTCTTTTTTTTTTTTTTTACTGTGTAGCTTGTGGTACTTGTCATTTCCATGTCCTCTTGCTTTTTTTCTGTTCTGTTCTCCTCCCTTCTTTTTCTCCTTCCCTTCCCATTTACTTTAAAAACAGCAGTTGTCAGTATTGAGTAAGAGGGAGTGGTGGAGAAAATGTGAGATACGAAATCTTCCACTGTTGATATAAAGTAATTTAAAATCAAGATTTCTTTCACAAGGCAAAGAGCTACCCAACCTTTCTGATATTGTTCGCTTTTTGTTTCTTTGTTTTAGGATTCAGAGAGTGACTCTTAAAAAGAATTCTGTAGGTCTGAAGACCTAATCGTATTTATACATAATAGTAGAGCACATGGAGACGGGTAGTTAGATGCTGGGGGAAGGGGGTCATTAAAAAGATGCTATGGGCTTCCCTGGTGGCGCAGTGGTTGAGAGTCCGCCTGCCAATGCAGGGGACACGGGTTTGTGCCCCGGTGCGGGAGGATCCCACATGCCGCGGAGCGGCTGGGCCCATGAACCATGGCCGCTGAGCCTGCGCGTCTAGAGCCTGTGCTCTGCAATGGGAGAGGCCACAACAGTGAGAGGCTCGCGTTCCGCAAAAAAAAAAAAAAGGTGCTGTGACGTTTCCACATGCTCTTTTCTCAGATCAGAACCAGGCAGCCCTTAAATTTTCTCTGCAAAGTATTGGCTTGGTGGATTGCCCCATCCTCATGCCCCTATTTTGAATGTGCGGAAGAGTTACTAGGTAAGATTTTAGGCCCCAATAGGTCCAGGTTTCACATTCATCTCTACCAGTGAATCTTTTTTAAGACTAAAATGACTAGGCTTCATTTTCACTTTAATATAATTAGACTTTCTTTTCTTGGTAATAATTCTCTTCCCCCTTTAAAGCAATTGCTAATATTTGCTTCCTTGTTGATATTCTAGTGATCTTCACTACCGGTTGTTTTCTTTCTGTTCTTTTACATTTCTCATGCAGGATTGTTGAAACTCAGACTCTAACTCTATGAAGCTAATTGTATTTTACTGGTGTCTTCCGTGTGTAAATGCTGTATTCACTCTGAGTTTCCAAGAAGCAAATCACTTAGACTATTCTGGTTTGGCATGTTCTCTCTTTCTAACCACCATTGGAGCTGAACCTGGGAACTGAACACAATTTGAAATTTTGTGGTTTGGCTGCTAGAAGTCAGAGCTAAACTATCTGAAGCTAAAAATTATTAATGTTGAAATGTTTTAACCCACTAAGTAAACCTGAAAAAATAATGAAATTTAACTCCAGCCAGCCCATAAAAATTGCATATAACATATTTTTTTTGAGGTTAGAGAGGAAAAATATATGAAAAGAATCTGAGATTGCTAAAGAATTAGAAATTAGTTATTATAGTTTAAAGAAAATGTTAATATCCAAATTCGAATGCAAAGTAAAGCAAGCATACAAAAGCCAAATGAACCCAGAAATCTTATGTTATTCATGTGATATTCTACTTTTCTCAAGACTGTACTGAATCAGTACATAAAAATAATGATGCAAAGCGAGAGAGAGGCATGGACATATATACACTACCAAATGTAAGGTAGATAGCTAGTGGGAAGCAGCCGCATAGCACAGGGAGATCAGCTCGGTGCTTTGTGACCGCCTGGAGGGGTGGGATAGGGAGGGTGGGAGGGAGGCAAACGCAGAGGGGAGGAAATATGGGAACATATGTATATGTATAACTGATTCACTTTGTTATAAAGCAGAAACTAACACACCATTATAAAGCAATTATACCCCAATAAAGATGTTAAAAAAAAATAATGATGCAGGTAAAATACCAGCTGCACTTGTTTAACTTCAGATTTTTTTTTACATGTTTTCTTTGAAGATGGAATAATAAGATAACACTTTACAGTATCATGGTATTTGATACTTTACTGAATATATTCATATATAACATCTTAAAAAATGTTTTTAAATTGAGGGCTTGTTTCACCTTTCCACTAAAAATCACAAAGCATTTCATGGGTTTAAGCTCATTAAATCTTAGAACATATCTAAAACCGGGCATGTAGGTACTATGTATAGAAAGGAAGTCCTTTGTTCCTCCATTAGTTAGCACTCTGAAGAGTCATCATTTCTCATTTTCAAGATCCCCTTTCAACTATTATTGATAGAAGTTTCCTTTGCTCTGATGTCTGGTGATTAATTTTATCCATGTTGACCTTGATGATGATAAAAGGTCCATGAAAAGTGTTTTGGGCTCTTCAAAACTACCAGTCTCCAAAGGACAGTATGTAAGATGGTCCATTGGGTTGTGGGAAAAAGATATTAGAACTTTTATTGGTATTTCAGTTTAAAACATGAAATAAACCTTTATTGATATTTAATAAGTGGATTGACACTGGCATCCTTACTTGGTCTGTATGTTCGACTGTCATGTGTCAGGTATAGTCCATGAGGAAAGGATACAGAAGGTTGACAGGGGCACCTTGATTGTATCTTTATTTTCAACATATTGGGATGAATTATAGTTCTGCATGTACCTAGTTAGTGGATTTATTGATTTAACTAAATCATACCTCACAAAGCAGACAAATGGCATAAAAAGATTCCTGCAAAGAAACTATGGGTTGAAGGCAATACTAATAATGTGAGCAGAAGTGGACCACGTGTACATAAAAGTCAGAGCTGATGACTCTCCTACAATTAATGAAGTAAAAATCAATGACAGTCTAATCTCATCTGTGAAGACATCCAAAAAATTTGAAATTATAAAGAAAACAGTTTGATATATGGAATTGTATCCATTATTGTTAACAGTGAAACTTCCTCTGTTATTTTGTTCCTTGAAATACTGGCAAATGATAGTAGGAAGCCATCATAGTTAAGAAACACATCACAGGAAGACGAACCTCCACAGGTTTTTCAGTGACTTTTAAAGTCATGTGATATATATTCAATATCTAGAAAAATTTCACTAAAATTAATGATAGAAATTATCATATAATTTTATGAAAATATCATATATTTTATCATATAATTTTATCATATAAAATTTTATCATATAAAATTAATGATAGAATTAATGATAAAAGCCTCTCTTGGGTTTTCTTAAGAGCAAAAGGCCAAATGCAATACATTGTTAATACTGTCAGGGACACTCTTGTTCTTCCTGTCCTGTTACAGTAAAGTGGATGAAATAAGACATAGGAAACAACATGGCAACAACTTAAGTGGATTCTTTTGTGAATAAATACTTTCAGATGGAAATCATTGCTGCTGATAAGCATCAAGAATTAAAACAAGTTATTCATTGTGGAAAGATGGTATATAATAAAAGTACAGAAGTTTCTAACAGGGCCCAGATTATCGTATTAATAAGCTAGATTCTGTTTCAGTAATGAAATACATGAACTAAATTATTTTTGGGCCACAAAAGTAAAGATGTGTCAAGGAAGATATATTCTCAAAAATAAATGACTTCTTGAATATAAAGCAATGTTTATGAGGGAATTTCCTGGTAGTAATGTTAATGTTCTGATTTTGACAGGGGTTTAGATTGCATATGTATATACATTTGCTGGAACTCATCAAATGATACACTCAAGATTTGGGCATTTCATTGTGTGTAAAATTTACCTTAAAAGGAAAAAAAAAAATACACATTAAACTCAGGTTAATTATATACACACTGAACTGTTAGGGGAAAGTATATTTATGTCTTTGACTTACTTTGAAATGCATTTAAAAACATCTAAGATGGATTGATGAATGGATAGAAGGATGGATTGATGGATAGTATAGTGTAGTAGTATACTGTACTATATAGTATAGTAACAATAAAATGGCAGTTGCAGAGTGTAGGTGGTGGGTATACGAATGTTCTCTGTAAAACTCTGAATTTTTCGGTTACATCATCCTTAGGCAGTCTATAGCAACACAGAAGTTGATGTCAGATGTGTGAAGAGTGCTTCAGGATGGTACAATTTTTATAAGAACCTGACTGGTAAAGTATTGACTCTTTGTAGTATAGTCTGTAATGAGAGGAAGAGTGACCATGAATTTGAATCACAAGAGCTTCTTTGGTTATCTCACAGCAAAGATTGTAAAAGACTGTTGAATTTAAAGATGGGTGAAACTTTTATTTTTGAGTGAAACTTTTTTAAAATGAAAGGACAAGATATGTCAAATTTGCTGACACTCTTTGTATAACAAGTGGCTATATAATATGCCACCTAGCAGATTGAAAATCAAGCAAGCAAGCAACCAATGGAACACTCTTACTCCATCCCTTCAAAGTAAAGGATATTTTTACAATGAGTGCGAAAGTAACTGCTTCTTAAAAGACAGAGATCAAAATACAGAGTGTTTTTCAAATCATTGCTTGGAAATGTTTCTTTTATCATGTGATTTTTGTCATCAAAGGTGTGTATCTTGTGAAAACTTTACTATCTGCACACTTTAAAAAACTTTAACAATATTTTCTATACTGTTAAGAAATCTTCCAAATAGTTTCCTTTGATTGTGAAACCAATTATTAAAAGTGTTAAAAGTCAATATATTTTGATTAGTTTACAAGAATAATTAGTTGAGGGGCTTCCCTGGTGGCACAGTGGTTGAGAATCTGCCTGCTAATGCAGGGGACACGGGTTCGAGCCCTGGTCTGGGAAGATCCCACATGCTGCAGAGCAACTAGGCCCGTGAACCACAACTACTGAGCCTGCACGTCTGGAGCCTGTGCTCCGCAACAAGAGAGGCCGCGATAGTGAGAGGCCCGTGCACCGCGATGAAGAGTGGCCTCCGCTTGCCACAACTAGAGAAAGTCCTCACACAGAAACGAAGACCCAACACAGCCCTAAATAAATAAATAAATACTCCTGTTCTCTGTTTAAAAAAAAAAAAAGAATAATTAGTTGATATGAGGGAAGATGGAAATTTATTAGCCAGAGTTCAACAAAAACTTGATAATTGGAAAAGATATTAAAAAATAATGATTTCCTAAGTACAACAAATCATGTATTTCTTTAATTTCAATCCTTGCAGTTTTGCAATTATCACCTTCTCAACTGTAGAGCCATTGCAATTAAGCACTGAAATAAGCAAAACTTAGGAACTGACATTTCAGTTACTGAATTACAAAATATTTAAATCAATATTTAAAAAACAGCATACATAATTTCATTTATTTTCATTATTATCTTTGCTCCACTAAAAGTGCTAATAAGTTTTTATGAGAGTGAAAAGATCTATACAACTAATATATGTTATGAAACTATTGATTTGTATTGTATTTTAGAATTAAAACAAGATACGAAACTATTTTTAAATGCTTGTAATCTTTATTTTTTAATCCCTATTTCATGTGGTTTTATACTGCATAGAATGTATTAGTAAAATAGTATATATATAATACATATGCATATATTGGAGGTTCATACTAAAATTTTTATTTTTTTTTTGGTTTGTTTGTTGGAGTATGTAATCAAAGAACTTTGGAGTTCTCACTGATCACTCATGATCTGGCACACTGTTATTGCTAGCAGCAATTATTTATCCTAAAAATCTATATCATTGTTTTAGAGATTATAAATCAGCACATGGTTTCTAGCTTGTGAGCCTTTGTTTTTTTTTTAATGTTAAGCTTTGATAAATGAAGTTTACCCTTACTCTAAATTCCAAAAACAGTAGTTCTCAAATGTAGAGCAGCATCAGTGTCAACTTACTAGAAACGTAAATTTTCAGGCCCTATTTCAGACCTATTGTTAACCAGAAATGCTGGTCAATGAGCTTGCCAGGTGATTCTAATGTTCACTCATGTTTGAGAACCATTGGCCTCCATGATTTAGACTCCTGGGTCATCCCTTCTTATTTCTTCCTGCTTCATAGTATATCTGAGACAGTTTCTTCAGATCTCGTGTGTCTCAGTCTTAGCTTGGACTTCTGTTCATCTCTACCTGAGATTTTCTTCTCTTCTTTCCTCCTCTTCTTTTCCCTTCTTCCTATTGTGAAAAATTGTTCATTAGTGTTATCCTCACAAAAGGGATAGTGTTCTGGTTCTTAAAATTTGTATGCCACAGCCAGTATGACAAATAGCGTGTTAAAGGGGATATTTTTAATATTTTCAAATTAATTTTTGTTAACTGCTTCCTGTTGGACTCAAATATGCCTGTGATTAACGTCCTATTCTTTTCCATCTATATCCTCTTGTTTTTGAATTTTATAATCTCAAAATAACTTTCCACCAACTAAAATTTTAAAATATACACTTCAAAGTATGAATCACCTAGATTCAGTAATTATTGAATTTTGTTTTATTTGCTTTATCTCTCTTCTGCACAGACACACGCACACACACACACAGACACATACACTTTTTTTCTGATTCATTTGAAATTAAATTGTATATATCAATACCTTTTACTCCTAAATACTTTTAAGAATAAAGATCAAAGTACCTTTTAGTGGGACTAGTACAAATGTACTAGTACTAGTACAAAATTGTTTTGAAAGGCCAATTTATAAAAAATGCTAAACCAATTATTAAAGCCTCTTAAATATTTTCAAGATCTTTCTATAAATGTCTTAATGAGGAAAAGGTATAGAACTCCAAGTTGTGAATTTATAAATGAATCCTCAAGGCTTTCTCAACCAGTTTTTCATCTGAACTACAGAACACAGAGGATGGTCTGGGTGACTATTTTCTCACTTCTCCCAGGGATGGTGCATAACTAGTACCAATTCAGATGGATAGGGGGGAAGTTAATTTATTACATACAAGGGGCGTATTAGAATGTTCTCTCTGGGAACCCAGGTTAGTTGGACTGTATATGTAGCAAGTTCTTAAAAGGATTTTGCTTTGATTAGATTGTAATGTTTATACAAATAACAATTTTTTTTTTAAATTTTAGATTACAGGTCCACCAGGTTGTGGAAAAACTCAGTTTTGTATAATGATGAGCATTTTGGCTACATTACCTACCAACATGGGAGGATTAGAAGGAGCCGTTGTGTACATTGACACGGAGTCAGCATTTAGTGCTGAAAGGTGGGAGATTTTATTATTTTTCATTATAATGCTTTATTTTTGTAACTTATGTACAGCATGTAACATTTACAAGCAAGTTAACATTTTTTATTTTTGAGAATACAGAGTGTTAGATACTGTTTTAAAGGAATTTTCCTTTTAAAATTAACACAGGCAGCAATTTCTTTTTGCCTTTTCTATCCCTTTCTTATTGGTTTGAGTGGGGTTCCTGAATAAGCTGTGTTTTGCAGAAAGTCAGGAAGAAACAAGTTTAAGAAACAGAGAGAGGTATGTAAGTAGAAAATGGAGAAGAGGGAAAGTTAATAAGACAGACAAAAGGTAAGCTGCTTTGTAAGTAATTGCTAGTTGGAAGTAAAATATTAGTGAATGGAAAAATTGCAATTTTCAAAACATTTTTTGCTTGAGAAATATTTTACTTTAATCTTTGAAAGAGTGTGGTATTAAATGCAAGAAACACACCGATGATAAGTACATGCATGCTTAGAAAGAAAAGATTTCCTTAGTTTGGCAAGGACCTTTATTTTAACATTCTATGAGAAAGGCATTCAGTCATTTGCGTAACTCTGTATACCTGAAGATAAGTCTGATCTCCTTTTCCCCTGCTCTGATTGACGTTGATAAGTAGCAGTGCTTTATATATCTAGAGAATGACTCAATTCTGCTTTCTTAGCCAAGGTATAGTATAGGTATAGTTCTTTGGGTCTTTCCCTAGTTATGTCACAGTGAATCTTACTTATTTCTCTCTAAGAGTACTACAAAGATCAAAGTGTATTGCCTGACCAGATAAATTTCAAATGGATTATTTTGCCTAGAGCTTATTTGCTTTGTTCTACATGTCTTGATTATCTATTCTTTCTAAGTATATGCCACTGGTTTGTCAGCTCTTTGAGTTTGTGTTATATCTTTGTATCTTGAAAGCCAAATCCTACGACTGACACATACTAACTGCTCAGAAAATGTTTGATAAATGAAGGAATTGATAGGTATTGCTCTCAGATCGTGGAATCCAGATACCATTTCCTACTAAAAGGAACGAGGGTTCCATGGGGGAATGGCTGATTCTAGCTATGGAGCAGAAAGTTTTGTTTGTTTGTTTTAGTAAAAGGCAAAAGATTTATTCAATCTGAAGAGAAACTAGCGTATTGGGAGGTTTTTAAGTTGAGTCTGAAACATCTTATCTGATAGCAAGAAAGCTATCAAAGACTAGCTAAGGGAGTGTCAGAAGGACTCTGGAGTCAACCTGAAGAGCTCCCACTGGCCAAAGATGAAACAAATTGAGCACCAGTAGAACAATAATAGAAGTTGATTGAAACACATGGAATATGTTTAAACTCATGAGTCTGTAATATTAAGAAATGAAAAGCAGGACTTCCCTGGTGGCACAGTGGTTGAGAATCCACCTGTCAATGCACGGGTCATGGGTTCGAGCCCTGATCTGGGAAGATGCCACATACCGTGGAGCAACTAAGCCTGTGCACCACACCTACTGAGCCTGCGCTCTAGAGCCCATGAACCACAACTACTGAGCCCGCATGCCACAACTACAGACGCCTGCATGCCTACAGGCTGTGCTCCACAACAAGAGAAGCCACCGCAATTAGAAGCCTGTGCACCACAATGAAGAGTAGCCCCCACTCTCTGCAACTAGAGAAAGCCCATACGCAGCATCGAAGACCCAATGCAGCCAAAAATAAATAAATAAATAAAATGAAAAGCAACAAATTGATCACCATTGGAGAATTCTGGAGAAGCAACTTATTATTTTGAAAATGAGTTAAAAAAAAAAAGGAAATCAACATTTATTCTCTTTTCAATACGAACTGTATTACTAAGTAACAAATATGTCTTTTTTATGGAAGTATTCCAATAATAAATGATGAAGGAATGATACAATATAACCAAATTATAAACTCTAATAATCTAGTGACCTAGGAACTGAATATTGTGATATAATAAATACATATTGTCATCCTGGTTACTGACAAACGAACTTCTAAAACCTTTGGAATTTCCTGAGTAATAGAGCTGAGAGGAGCATAATTTGTTATTTGTAATTAGCCCCTTTCCAACCATACCTGAGTTTATGCTAATTAGATGACTCTTGATGGGCCCCTAGATTGCATCTGAAGGGGGCTGGTTGCCAGAGGAACTGGTCATGTGATTATAGGGTTGAACTTTCAGCCCTACCTCCCCAACCTCTGAGGAGGGAAGAGGGACTAGAAATGGATCAATCAGCATTCCCATTTAATGAATCATGCCCATGTAATGGAATCTCCACAAAACCCTCTAACTGATAGGGTTTGGAGAGCTTCTGGGTTGGTGAACACATTGAGGTGCTGGGGGGGATGGTACTCCCGATTTATAGCTGGTTGGTCTGAAGTACCAGAGGCCCGAGACTTGTGACTGAAGACTGAAGTGGGGGCAGCCTTGTGAATCCGAGCCTTTAACCTGCGGTGTCTGAGTTAACTCCTAGTAGTTAGTGTTAGAATTGAATTGACTTGTAGGACACCCAGTTGGTGTCCATAGGGAATTGGAAAATTGCTTCGTCTAGAAAACCCACACATTTGGTGTCAGAAGTGTTGTGAATAAAAACAGTTCATAAACAGAAAAGTGTGCTAGTATCACAAAAAGGCAACCAGTCATTGTGGTACTTGCTGATGGAAGAATAATCAAACCAGAAAGTGATCCAGTTTTCAGATCCAACAACCAGTTTACAACATATACAGAGAAGAGAGCAACAAGTGAAACTACATCTGAGGGATGTAATCAGAAAATCCAAACTGTGGAAAACAATAAACAACAATTTGTAGGATTAAAAAAAAAGAGTTGGAGGATAAACCTTTGGATTAAAAGAGACTTAAAAGATGTATCGAGGACATTTAGGTTGCTTCCATGTCCTGGCTATTGTAAATAATGCTGCAAAGAACATTGGGGTGCATGTATCTTTTTGAATTATAGTTTTCTCAGGATATATGCCCAGTAGTCGGAGTGCTGGGTCATATGGTAGTTCTATTTTTAGTTTTTTAGGGAACCTCCATACTATTCTCTATAGTGGCTGTATCAATTTACATTCCCACCAAGAGTATTACTCAGCCATAAAGAGGAATGAAATTGGGTCATTTGTAGAGATGTGGATGGACCTAGAGTCTGTCATACAGAGTGAAGTAAGTCAGAAAGAGAAAAACAAATATCGTATATTAACGCATATATGTGGAATTTAGAAAAATGGTACAGATGATCCTATTTGCAGGGCAGGAATAGAGATGCAGACATAGAGAACGGACATGTGGACACAGGGGGGAAGGGGAGGGTGGGATGAATTGGGAGATTAGGATAGACATATATACACTACCATGTGTAAACTAGATAGCTAGTAGGAACCTGTTGTATAGCACAGGGAACTCAGCTTGGTGCTCTGTGATGACGTAGATGTGTGGGATGGGTGGGAGGGAGGTCCGAGAGAGTGGATATAGGTATACATATAGCTGATTCACTTCATTGTACAGCAGAAACTAACATAACATTGTAAAGCAGTTATACTTCAATAAAAAAAAAAATAGAGCTTAAAAAAATGTATTGGGCTTCCCTGGTGGCGCAGTGGTTGAGAGTCCGCCTGCCGATGCAGGGAACACGGGTTCGTGCCCCGGTCCGGGAAGATCCCACATGCCGTGGAGCGGCTGGGCCCGTGAGCCATGGCCGCCGAGCCTGCGCATCCGGAGCCTGTGCTCCGCAACGGGAGAGGCCACAACAGTGAGAGGCCCGTGTACCGCAAAAAAAAAACCAAAACCAAAACCAAAAAAAATGTATTGCTCACATCACATTGTACACCTTAAACTTACACAATGTTATATGTCAATTATATCTCAATAAAGCTGGGAAAAAGACATAGTGATCAATTGTAATGTGATAAACTTATTTGGATCTTTAACAAATAAATGGTAAAAAAAAAACACAACAGAAGCATAAACATGTGACACCACTGGAAATCTGAACGTTGAAACATTTGATATTAAAGCTGATACAGACAAATATATTTGATTCTAAATCTGGTAAAGACACTGGCTCACTCAGGTTGTCCAGGTGAAAGGTACTCTTTAAAATGCCAATGACTAGCTTTCAACTCATAAGCCAAGAAAGTATTAAATAGCCAATTAGGTAATAAATAGCTAATGTATAAATAGCTCTTACAAAGGTCCTGGGGCATTTGCTTAAAGAATTGAAGGATTAAGGTTATTCTGATAACAGCAGTTTAGTTCACTGTAATTGGATTCTTGCTTTTTTTGCACCACTTTCAAAGCTGAGTTTACAATGTCTTCTTAAACTGTTGCATTATTTCATTGTTATCAGCATTACAGTTCAGAGTAGGTTAAAAACCTATCAGTGAATTAGGTGAAATCCAGTAGCAGGTGACTAGTCTACATTCTCCGTATTAATTTGTGGAGATTTTTGTTTTTCTTTGTCTTTGCATTTAGTCTAATTGGCTACTTTTTGCATTCTCTGTATTAATTATTTTCCTTCATTATCTTTTCCTGCCTATGTACATATTACTTAGTACTTGCATTAGAGGCAGGCTGGAAAATTGAGTGGTAAAATTTTTGTCCCTTTTGTTGGAATCATGTTGCATAATTCACAAGGAACTCTTATGAAGGTCATTTGAAGACAAGGGTTGCGATTTATATTGTTTTTATTTTTCTAGTCTATTCTCCACAACGCTTGAAAAGTGTGATGATCTGGTGCTAGGATCAGGTGGAATCAAAGGTCCCTATGCTCTATGCTCTTTTGTATAGATGCCAGACTTGGTGTTCTTTTAGTGCCTTCTGGAGTTTGTCATGGCAGATCAGAGCATGGAGCTGGCTCTGTGATGCTTGGTCACATTTCATTTGTGCTGTTACAATATTGTTTGATTCCTATTTGGAGTTACTGGGGAAGGTTGGTCAATCAGTTAGGGAAGCTTTCTCCTGCAAGCAACTGGATACACAAAGAATAGCGGCTTAAACAACAAGAGGTTTATATTTTTCCCCATAACAGGAAAACCTGAGTAGGTCGTTGCTGGCACTGGTTCTGTCTCTCAGTGATGATAGAGACCTAGGGCTGGTACATTTTAGGCATAATATCCGTTCTGTGCTTGAGTCAGTGAGAATAGAAAGAGCCAATTATATCTTTCATCAGGAAAATATACTTTTCAGAGTAGCCGCCTCCTCCCTTCTGCTGATTTTCTTTTCACGCTCTGGAATCCTTCTGCAGACTTCTCACTTGGTTACCCCTACATGCAAGGGAGGATGGAAAAGTGAGGGCAAAACATATTTGTAACAAGTGTGATGGGGCTGGTTAACATAACTGCTTGAGTAAAATTGGGGTTCCCATAGCAAGGAAGAAGTGGGAATGGATATTGGTAGGTAATTAATAGTGTCTCCCACAACTGGGATAGTTTTTGGACTCAGATAAGAGATAAAGCAGGAAAATATAAGACCCAGAAAGGAATATGCTTTAGCTTTCTGTATGTCTCTGTATGGATAATTGTCTGCATTTTGTCCTTCAAACAAGCTCTCCGAAAAGCACAAATGAGGGCTTCCCTGGTGGCACAGTGGTTAAGAATCCACCTGCCAATGCAGGGGACATGGGTTTGAGCCTTGGTCTGGGAAGATCCCATGGGCTGTAGAGCAACTAAGCCTGCGTGCCGCAACTACTGAACCTACGTGCTGCAACCACCGAAGCCCACATTCCGAGAGCCCACGCTCCACAACAAGAGAAGCCACCGCAGTGAGAAGCCCCCGCACTGCAATGAAGACCCAACGCAGCCAAAAATAAATTAATTAAATAAATGAATTTTAAAAAATCAGTTAAAAAAGAAAAACACAAATGTGAAAGTGAATTGAAGGATTAACATGAAGGAAGATTAAGGGATTAACATATAGAGAATTTAGGGTAAGTGAAAAAAGTGGAAAATAGTTTCTGTCAATAAGTTGCTAGATATCTTTTTATCAAGAAGGAGGAAGAAAACAGAGGAAGAATAAATAAAAATAAGTGAAGTTTAAAATGTATTTAAAAAAAAGAAAGGATTTCCTTGCTGGTGCAGTGGTTAAGAGTCCGCCTGCCAATGCAGGAGACACGGGTCCTAGTCCGGGAGGATTCCACATGCAGCGGAGCAACTAAGCCCATGCGCCACAACTACTGAGACTGAACTCTAGAGCCCGCCAGCCACAACTACTGAGCCCACGTGCCACAACTACTGAAGCCCGCACGCCTAGAGCCCGTGCTCCACAACACGAGAAGCCACCGCAATGAGAAGCCCATGCACCACAACGAAGAGTAGCCCCTGCTTGCCACAACTAGAGAAAGCCTGCACGCAGCAACGAAGACCCAACGCAGCCTAAAATTAAAGAAAGAAAGAAAGAAAAGAAAAAAGAAAACCTTGAGGTGATATACTTAAAAGCACTTTGGAATGCTTAGTTATATGTTTCTTTAAAGCAATACACTAGCTAGCTCATTTTTACATATTTTTGAGAAGTACGTTAATCATGCTTGTTCATCACAGGCTGCAATTGTGTTTCTGTACTGCTTAATAATTAGATAATAGTATACTCTGGTGCTAAACCCTCAGGTACTCAGGGACTGCCTTGGGGAGAGGGGAATGCTAAACAGGCAGAGTTCTGGATCTCCTTCTTCTGATTGATTCAGGAAAAGTCTGTTTTTATTTGTTTTACCTATTGGACTTTGCTTAGGGTCTCATATAGTCTTAGATGCTATATGCTGTACATACTTTGAGAATAGAGATAAATAGGTTAGTGACCTGTCTATGGAAATTTTGGCAGCCGTGAAAATTCCAGTATACATGAATTGAATGAATACTATATTATCCCTATTGGGGATAATTAGAAAAAGATGGAACTGGAGGTTAAGAATAAAAAAGGAAGGTAATATGGATGGTAGTAGTAATAGAAATTTTTGAAATAAAACTTTGGGAGAAATAAAATGGATAAAGGAAAATAAAGCAGTCTTAGAACTGCAAGTGGAATGTGTGTGAGGAAGACGGAGGGATCTGGGGAAGCAGGAGATGGGACCCAGGACCCTGGAAGGTGGAGACTTGGGGAGGTGGGGCATAGAATTGGAATTGTAAGAGGCAGAAGTAGACATTCCTGAGATGTCATGAAATCAGAAGAGCTTTGAAAACTAGGAAGAAAGATGTAGTCCAACAGGGGAGGAAGAAAATCAAGTAATCACAAAATTGTAAAATTATAACTATTATAACTAAGTATACAGAGGAGAGGTATGTGTTGTGTTGGTACCATGTGGAAGCAATGGCCAAGCTTAGATCTGAAGGAAGTTTTGTACTTGGTGTTAATGTCATTTCTGAGGGTGCCAAGTACCCTACAGCCAGTTCCCTTTAATTCCTACCAAACTACCTAGAGTATCACTCGTTCTGAACCAGTGTATCAGGGAGAGGCATGAAGTGGTAGTGCCCAGCATGACTTCGGCTGATTCTGGAGGCAATACCAGTGTGGTCTTAGGGCCATTTACCTACTTGCTAGTTGGTACAAATCCAGATATTTAACCCAGGGGGCAAACAACAGGGGAGATAAATTCCCTTTTACCGTTTTTTGAGATGGTTTCATGAGTCTGAGTAGGTTTTTCTTAGTTCAGTTCCAGCTGTCCTATCATTTGTGAATCGAGGTGAATTAGTGGTGAGGGAGATCCTGAAGAGTTTTTATGATAGAAAATGAAAATTAGTCATAAGTACTTATTATCACTAAAACAAAACATTGGAATATTCTGGAATCTGTAAGGAACTAATAGATTCACGTTATTATACTTTGTAATACCACAGTATGAAGCAAGTACATATTGAATTAATCAACAGGACAGTATTACATGAAGCTTTGAGAAACCATAAACTTATATTTCAGCACATTTATGATGTTAGATTTCAACTAGAGTTTTGGAAAAGTTTTTTTTTTTTTTTTACATTAAGCATGTGTTTGGTTTCAAGTTGGCACGTGGTCACTAATGTAAAGCTTTTCTTTTATAAAAGAGCTGTGAAGTAACAGGAGGAACTTATAACAAAAACCTTTATCTGAATCCAGTCTTCTCCACTTTAGTGAATGGTAATTCCATTTCTCCAGCTGCTCATCCGATTAGTCAAGGAATCCCTTCGATCCTCTATGGAACTGTATCTGGAGTGCAGTTACTTCTAATCACCTGATCTGTTCTCTAGGTCAAGTCATCATCTCTATCTGGATGACAGGCACTAGCTGATCTTGCTGTCACCCTTGCCCGTCCATAGCCTCTTCTACATTTGGTAGCTAGAGTGATTCTTTAAGAAAAGAAAAGAAGTTGGATCACATCAGTCCTGATCCTAGGTTTCGCATTTTGCTAAATGAAATCTAACCCCCCCCCCCCAAAAAAAACCCCACAAACGTAAAAATCTTATGTGATCTTGGCCCCTGGCTAGCTCTCTCACCTTATTTCCTTTTATCCCACCTCTTGGTTCCTGTGTCCCAGCTACTACAAGCCTCCTTGTTACTCCTGCAACACCCCAGGCATCTTCCCACATGTGGACTTTTGCACTTGCTGTAATTCTCTTTTCCTGTGTGCTGTTTCACTGGATAGCCACATGGTTCACTTTCTCATCTCCCTTAAACCTTTGCTCAAATGTCACCGTGTTAAAGAGGCTTTCCCAGACTACCCTCCATGAAATAGCTCTTACTTCTGTCTCTCACAATCTGTTCCCTTAACCTGATTCACTTTTCTTTAAAGCACATATTATCCGACATGTTAATATATATTTATTTGTTTGTCTTTCTCAGTAGCATGTAAGTTCCATGAGGGAAGGATTTTTTTGTTTTGTTTTCTTGTTGTTGTTCATAGCTGTATCCTTAGCTCCTAGAATGGTGCCTCGCATATTAGGTCCTCAAATATTGAATGAATGAATCTTAAATGCATCTTTTGAAAAGAGTACTTTTAATAAAAAAGATGTCCACTAGATGGCACTGCTTTCAAATTTTATGTAATTAATGTCTGGGAGGAAAACATCTTTTCTTTCGGTGGCTGTAACCAAAAAAGATCTTTGTGGTGAAGATTGTCATAAGAAATTCTACGATTAATGTGAGGCATATAGAATACTACATTTGTATTTGGTTTTTGGTTTATATATTTTTAGATACTTTTTCTAAAATGAAAAACATTTGGAGAAACTTATAGAAAATGACAGCATATTCGTGTATAAATGTCCATTTGATACAGGTATTCAGCATGATAACTGTGGATAAGGTTAATTCAGGTCCACACATTGACCACCCTCCTTCTGAGGTGTCTTTAATGGAATGAGAGAGAGAAATAGTTTCCAGAGCCTTTGACTATCAAGCTGCTTGCTGGTTGAAATCCAGCCTAGTGTTAGATTCAGAAAATTATTATTGTCTGTCAGCTGTTCAGTTGTTGTTGCCAATGACTTAGGTACTCTCAGTCTGGTTCCTAATCGACTGGGTATCCAAATTTTGAAAAACTTCCATGTTTCTGGCAGGTGTCACCTATCCTATTAAAAATCAGCAGGTTCCAAGTGTCAGAGCTTTTTATCTGACTTCTCTGACTAGCACTAAACTCAGCAAATAGTTGCCCTAATCAAGAAATTTACACATTTTCCCCAGACTCTCAAAATTTGCCCGTTCTGCTTTGCCAGTGTCATCTCATTTCTTCTTGCTTTCATCACTTACCTCATTTCCTCCTTTTTTTCTAGTCCCTGTGCCTCCCTCTCTCAAGTACTTTTCCTGAATGGTCATTTGATCCATTCTGTACTCAACTTTTTACACAACTTTCGGTACTATTCCTTACTCCTAAAGTAATTTTTCCTCTTCTTTTTCAAACCAATGATGCCTTATCTTTTCACATTGTTCAAAATATACTTTTTTGTTTGTTTGTTTGTTTGCGGTACGCGGGCCTCTCACTGTTGTGGCCCCTCCCGTTGCGGGGCACAGGCTCTGGACGCGCAGACTCAGCGGCCATGGCTCACTGGCCCAGCTGCTCCACGGCATGTGGGATCTTCCCGGACCGGAGCACGAACCCGTGTCCCCTGCATCGGCAGGCGGACTCTCAAACACTGCGCCACCAGGGAAGCCCCCAAAATATACTTTTTAAGGAATGTTATTAACTAGTTTTATTTTTTTTCTTTCCTGTTTTAGAATTTCTCTTTCATTTCTGAGTATGGCATATGTGAGGAACTTATTTTATCTCTTTAACATTCTCAGCTTCTTCTTGGAGCTCATTAACTATTTAGAAATGAAAACACTATTCTTTTATACTTTTGTGTCGTTAAATGGAACATAAAATATAGGATGGTTTTAGTATATATAGTCCTTCCTCCCAGTCACCCTTGGATGGCTAAGTATGGGGCTGATAAGGTATCATTTTAAATAGGAGACAATTACACTCAAAGATTTACATTTTGTAATTTTAGCCTGAAATATTTGAAATTTCTAATAACGATTATAGTTGCATCTGTTTCAACTTGTCACTCTCTAATACTTGGCCTACCCCATGCATTAGATCTAGCTTTGAGGTTGGAATTCAGTGTTTAGAAAATAATTTTTTGTTTACTAAGGAAATATTGGACACATCCATTTGTTTAGAAAATAGTTTCCTGTTTACCAAAGCACTTATTTTGTATGTATTTAAGTTTTAATTGAGAAAACATATTTTTCTGGTCTGAGACATGGAGATTTACTGATATCTGATTATTAGAATGATAATATTCTATATTCAAATATATTTCATTTCTGAAAATGAAAGCATTTTTCTTATTTACTAAACATATGGTGCTAGTCAAATTTTCATTTATAAAAAAACATATTTTTATGTTGAACCTCAGAGATATTGCTTGCTCAGCATTAGATGAGATTAAGAGCCCTTGCTAGGCGTGTGCTCTGACTGGTAATCTCTTTCAGTGCTTACAAACAAGGGCTTACATTCCATAATTGTATATGAAGCCATCTTGCTTATACCTGCTCTTTTTTTTTTTAATACCTGTTCTATTGATAAGGCTTTTTTTCCAGTGTTACTTATGGCTTATGAGTTTCCTAAGTAAAATTTATGTGGCCTTAAATATTGACTATTTTTATTTATTTATTTATTTTAATTTTTTGGTACAATTTTTAAAGATTACTTTCCATTTAGTTATTACAAAATATTGGCTACATTCCCCATGTTGTACAATATACCCTCGAGCCTATCTTAAACCCAGTAGTTTGAACCTCCCACACTCCCAACCCTATATTGCCCCTCCCCTCCCCTCCCCACTGGTAACCACTAGTTTGTTCTCTGTATCTATGAGTCTGCCTGTTTTTTGTTATATTCACTAGTTTGTTGTATTTTTTTAGATTCCACATATAGGTGATATCATACAGTATTCATCTTTCTCTGTCTGACTCATTTCACTTAGCATAATGCCCTCCATTCATGTTGCTGAAAATGGCAAAAAAATATTGACTGTTTTTGCTTGTGCTGTTTTTTCCTCCACAGACTGGTTGAGATAGCAGAATCTCGTTTTCCCAGATATTTTAACACTGAAGAAAAATTACTTTTGACAAGCAGTAAAGTTCATCTTTATCGGGAACTCAGCTGTGATGAAGTTCTACAAAGGTATGCTGTCTTAGATTTTGGTATTTTAGTAATACTTTGAAGATTTATTTTTTGTTTTTCATGTTTTCAGCTTCTGAGTAAAAAAAAGTCCCTACAAATTAGGATTATGAGAAATAATTATTTCAGTGTTCTTCATTTACTACTATTGGTTGAAGTATTTCTTTAAAAATGAAAAATATTTTAAATGAATAAAATGTTTTAGATTTAACTAATTAAGTGGTATGTTATCTACTGTTCCATTAACAAATTACCCCAAAGTTTAGCAGCTTAAAGCAGTAAACATCTGTTATCTCACATAGTTTTTGAGGGTTAGGTATCTGGGAATGGCTTAGCTGAGTATTTCAGGCTCAGGGTTGCTCAAGAGCTTGCAGTTAAGCTGTTGGCCAGGGTTGTAGTCATCTCAAGGGTCACCTGAGGCTGGAGAATCTTAGAGAATTCCAGGATCATTCATGTAGTTGCTGGAAGGCCTCCCTTCCTTTCTGGAGAGGCCTCTAGTTCTCACTGTGTGGGTCTCTCCATAGGGCTGCTTACAACATGTTGTTGACTGAAAAAAAAAAAAAAAGCACACAACCTAAAAGTTGAGAATTATGTTTTATTCAGAAGACATACTGAGGACTTAAGCCTAGGAGGCAGCCTCTCAGATAGCTCTGAGGGACTGCTCCAAAGAGGTAAGGGAGAAGCCAGGATATAGGAGTTTTTGCAACAAAAACAAGGTAGTTGAAACATCAAAAAATTACTGTTAATTAAAGAAAAAACAAACATTTTGAGTTAATGAATTTAGCACTTTTGTATGTATGGGAAGATGCAAGAGTCTGGGCTATTGAAATCATTCCTTTGATATGCACCTTAACTGTCTAGGGCCAGTATCTTGCTTTTCTCTATTCTGAATTCCCTCAAGGTGCACAGTCAGGGCAGCTGCCGTGGCTGATGGCTTGATGGCCTCAACATCCTTTGTTTACTGATGTGGCAGGTGACATTTTTGGTCCACAATGGTGTCTTGCCTCTGCCAGAGCCAGTGCTCTGAGAGAGAGTGGGCAAGTAAGAAGGAGCCCAAGATGGATGCTGTAGTCCTTCACAACCTATTCTCAGAAATGGTGTACTGTCATTTTGTCATATGCTATTGGTCCACAGGACAACCCTGGTACAATGTGGGAGGGGACTCCACAAGGATGTGAATACCAGGAGGTGGGAGTAAATAGGGACCATTTTGGAGCTGGGCTACGGCAAGCAGTTTTGCTCTAAACTGGAGCTTTAGCAGTATCATAAGAAAACCAAGGGGGCTTCCCTGGTGGTGCAGTGGTTGAGAATCTGCCTGCCAATGCAGGGGACACGGGTTCGAGCCCTGGTTTGGGAAGATCCCACATACCGCAGAGCAACTGGGCCCGTGAGCCACAACTACTGAGCCTGCGTGTCTGGAGCCTGTGCTCCGCAACAAGAGAGGCCGCGACAGTGAGAGGCCCACACACCTCAATGAAGAGTGGCCCCCGCTTGCCACAACTAGAGAAAGCCCTCGCACAGAAACGAAGACCCAACACAGCCAAAATAAATAAATTAATTAATTTTAAAAAAAGTGGATAAGCAGTAAAATCTACATTTGAGCTGATACAAATTGTCAGAAGAGAAATAAATATCGACACGTTTCACATTTGAGGTAGATTAGATAAATGTTTGATTAAAAAGAAAAGGAAACCAAGGAGTGAAGCTAAATGAAAACATTTTGGCCTATTTCCCAAAGTGTGCAATATATATAGAAGAGCTGAAAATAATGTATGTTTATTGACTATCTGCAATAATTACTGCAACTTAGGGAAGAATAATTTGTTGTTTTAAAGGTAGTTAACCTTTCCATGCCCTATTTTTTAAAATTATACCTTAAATTTATCCACTATTTTATAAATTCTGCTTTTACAGGATTGAATCCTTGGAAGAAGAAATTATTTCAAAAGGAGTTAAACTTGTGATTATCGACTCTGTTGCTTCTGTGGTAAGAAAGGAGTTTGATACACAACTTCAGGGCAACATGAGAGAAAGGAACAAGTTCTTGGCGAGAGAAGCAGCCTCTTTGAAGTATTTGGCTGAGGAATTTTCAATCCCAGTAAGTTTTTCTTTTTCTCTTTTTTTCCTCTTTCTTTTTTTCCTTTCTTTTATATTTTCACTAACTTATAGCATCAAATAATAAAATTAAAAGGAAATTAAAACATGACTTTCTAATGGTAGCACAGTCTAATTGCTATAGCAAATACCACCATCTTCTAAAATTTGTTCATCTCTTGAGATTAGTTCGTCCTTTTCACAATTTGAGCCTAAGAAGATTTAAATATTGTTTTCCAAAGTTCCTATAGTCAGTACTTTTCTTCCCTCTCATTGTTTAGTCTTTGTGCATGTTTTTATATTACTTTTATCACACTGAGATAAGTAATAAGTATTAAAACTCCATGAAATTGCCTGTGTCTGTTTCTATACAGCTTTTTTTTTTTATGGCAGAAGTTTTATATGGCAGAAGTCAGTTTTATAAGTATTTAAGGTTTAGATATTGTTATTGTGTTCAGTGCTGTTTTGTACACCATAGGATTTGGTTTGCTTCAAAAGCCAGAGGTTGATTTTTTAGGGTGTTTGGAGTGATAGTCATGAAAGCGTAAGTAAGGAAAACTTGAAAAATTACTCTTGGTGTGACTTTCGGTAGTGGGAATTGTGATCAGGAAATCTGAAGATGAGGTGTATTTCAAGGGTTTGTGCTGGGTAAGCTATGAGTACTAAGTTATATTCCCGTTAGCAGTGTGTGGGAGAGTGCAGCTTGCTCTGAAGTCTCACCAACATTTAGCATTGTCAGGCTTTTCAATTTTAGCCATGCATCATCTCAACAGAAGATAGGAAAATTCCTTAAACTGAGATAAAATTTAGTGATGATTTTATAATTTTTAGATTTGTTTGGAAAATTAAAACCTTGGATCTTTGTAACATAGAGAATATGTACTGTTAGTGGAAACTACCACATAGCCTTTGAGGTTGATAAACCTAAGCAAGAATCGAGGGGGAAAACGTGGCATTCAAAAAGTTCTACATGTTTTAATGGCTTTTAAATTCATATTTTGGATTATATGGTATAATTCCTGGTGAATCGAGTGCTGTAAAGCTTATCTTGGATGATGCTTATCTTTTAAATTTTATTATAGTTGCTTAAAAGGACAAATTCAAATCCATATTTTCCCTGGTCAAGGAGAATAAGGAAATTTAAAAATATTTTATAGAGTTACTTGATTGAATGGAAAAGTTAAGTATATATGTTTATTTTATTCATATTGTTGTCTGACTTAATCTTGTGTAAAATATGAAAATTCACTTTTTAAAAGTTATATTTGTTTGTTTTTATTTATTTAAAATATTTATTTATTTGGTTGCGCCAGGTCTTAGTTGTGGCAGGCAGGCTCCTTAGTTGTGGCATGCGAAATCTTAGTTGCGGCACGCATGTGGGATCTAGCCCTGACCTGGGCCTCCTGCATTGGGAGCGCGGAGTCTTATCCACTGGGCCACGAGGGAAGTCCCTGTCTGCTTTTAAATTGTAATTGTAGGCTAATGTATTTCAGTTTTTTCTGAGGTGATTATTTATTTTCCTGAGTGAGAAAGGGGCTCTGCTTTTCTTTGTTTTTAATAGAGCCCTCTGAAAGAATAGGTACTTAGTATCCTCATATCCTTCTGTCTTTGCCTTTGTTTTTCTGTTCAGAGGTAAATGCAGAATATAACATGTACTTATGTAACACAGTATGGTATTGGTTTTTCTGACAGATCAGTATTGGTTTTAGAAGGCTTTTGAAAAATACTTCCTTTAGGAAATCTCAGAATTTTCCTAGCCTAATTACCTCACTTAAATGGAAAATCATAAACTTTTAAGCTTTTATGCTATACTTTGAAAAGGTGGCTTCATATGGAAGTAAATGCCTTAAAAGGTGTGTTGTTTTCTGGTTCATTATACCTTTCAAATTAGCAAACCTTATGCTTCCTGGTACTTAAACGTGCCAACAAACATTCCTGCCCCAAGAAGTGTTTGCTGTTCCTCAGCCTGGAATATCCATTATCCATATTGTCTCCTGTTATTAGTGAGGGCTTCCCTGACCATATAAGTATTAACCACACTCCCTGCCTCTCCATGTCTCTTATTATGCTTTATGTTCCTCCATCATAGTTTTCACCCTCTAGCATTATATATTTATGTTTATTGTTTGTGTGACCTCACCACCCCATAGTACGGTTAAAGGGATTCTGTCTACTTTGTTCATGGCTTTATTCTCAGTACCAGGAATAGTGCCTAACACATAGTAGGCACTCAGTAAATGTTTTTGAATATATGAGTTTAGATACTGCTTTTCTTCTTAGACTTGATTTAATCTTATGTATGTTTATACTGAACTTAAATTTTATCATTTGCTTTTATCTTTACTTTGATCCTATCTTTAATATTGTTTACTATTTATAATAGTAATAAAATATAACTTTAGATGGCAGAATCTTATCATATGGGAGCTGGACTCAGTTCACACTGGTGTCTTATAGGAAGAAAAAGAATTCTTAAGATTCTTAAACTTGGAAAAGGCTTTAGAGATCTAGATAGTATCACAGAACCAGGAATCAGAAGAGATTTATCTCAGTTTAGTAAAACTGTGGTAAGTGAATGTCTGATGGCCTCTGAAGATTGGGTAGAAAGCTAAGCATTCCAGCCTGTTCTTTGGCTGTGGATCTGAGATGGTGGACAGGGCCAGGATGCCTGGCATTTTGATACACTCTAGATATCTTCATTCAAATGAGAGTAAAGAGTAAAACCAACTTGGCTGTGGGTTGAGTACTTCATTGAATTTAAATATTTCTCTACAGTGAACTTTCAGTGCTTTTAAAATGTGGGGAAAAAGCTTAAAATATAATTTGTATTTAATTTCGATTGTCACATTGTGTATATATTTGTGTATGGTATGTACAGTTGTCCCTCAGTATCTGCAGAGGCTTGCTTCCAGGACCCCTGCAGATACCAAAATCTGCAGATGTTCAAGTCCCTTATATAAAATGGTTGTCCTCCTTATCCGTGGGTTTTGTGTCCAGGGTTTTGCATCAAAAATTCTCCAAGGAAACACAGCATTGTAAAGCAACTATACTCCAATAAAAATTAATAAAAAATAAAAAACTAAAATGTATCATAGATTAGAAAAAAAAATTCTCCAAGTGAGAATTTTTGATCCATGGTTGGTTGAATCCACAGATATGGAACCCATGGATATGGAAGATGATTATATGTGTGTTTGTATGCAAGCATGCCTGCATGTGTGGAGATTTCAACATCCTTTCTCAGTAATTGATAGAATTAATGGGCAGAAAGTCAGAAGACTTGGATAACATAAACAGTCAACTTGATCTAATCGGTGTTTACAAAACATCCATTCAAGTGCCTGCAGAATACATATTCCTTTCTGGTACACATGAGATATTCACCAATATAGACCATATTTGGGGACATACAATAAATCTCAACATATTTAAAAGATTGAAATCATACAAATTGTGTTTTTTGACCCCAAGAGAACTAAACTAGAAATTGATAACAGAAACATGTCTGGAAAATCCACAGACATTTGGAAATTAAACAAAAATACTTCTAAATAACCCATGAGTCAGAGAATAAATCACAAGAGAACTTAGAAAATATTTTGAAGTAAATAAAAATGAAAATACAACATGTCAAAATTTGTGGATTGCAGCTAAATCAGTGCTTAGAGGGAAGTTTATTTAATTAAATGCTTATACTGGAAAAGAAGAAAGTTTTCAAATCAGTGATCTAGCTTGTAAAAAATACAAGAACAAATTAAACCCAAAATAAGCAGAAGGAAGGAAAAAATAAAGATAAAAGCATGAATCCATGAAATTAAAAATAGGAAACAATAGAGAAAAGAATCAATGAAATAGAAAGCTAGTTCTTTGAAAAGATTAATAAAATTGATAAAACTGTCACCAGACTGACCAAGAGAAAAACAAATTAGCAGTATCAAGAATGAAAGAGGGGATATCACTGAAGGTCCTACAAATACTAAATGAATAATAAGGGAATGTTATGAGCAACTTCATTTCAGTAAGTTTGATAACTTAGATGAAGTGGACAGATTCTTTGAAATACACAAACTATCAAAGCTTACTGAGGAAGAAAGAGATAACCTGGATAGTCCTATATCTGTTAAAGGAGTTGAATTTGTAATTAAAAATCTCACAAAGAAAATGCTAGGTCCAAAGTCTTTACTGGTAAAATCTATCAAACATTTAAGGAAGAAATAGTATCAATTCTATACAAACCTTCCAGAAAATTTTTAAGAAAACTACAGAGTGCTGTTCTTCATGAACATAAATACACAAATCCTTAAAATATGTTAACAAATTAAATTCAGCAATAAATAAAAAGGATAACTACATCATGACCAAGTACAGCTTATTTCAGGAATGTTTCATTGATTTTGAATGCAACATTAAAATATAAAATTTACTACAGCAACACATTAAAAAAAAGGATCATCTCAGTAGATGTAGGAAGGAAAAACAGTTGACAAAATTCATTAGCTATTCGTGATGAAAACTCTGAGCAAACCAGTAGTAGAAGGGAACTTTCTCAACCTGATAAAGGGCATCTACTAAAAAACTACAGCTAACATCATACTTAATGGTGATATATTGAATTCTTTCTTCCTAAGATTGGGAATAAGGCAAAGATGACCCATTCTTGCCATTTCTAATCAACAGTGTATTGTAGACTCTAGCCAGTGTGATATGGCAAGAAAAAGAATTCAAGTATACCTGTATTTAAATTAGAAAAGAAGAAATAAGACTATCTTTATTCATAGACAATATGATATGTTTGGTAGAAAATCCCAAAGATTTTACCCAAAAAGCTACTAGATTTAACAAGTGATTTTAGCAAGATTACAGGATACGAGAATTGATATATAGAAATTAATTGTTTCTCTATATGCTAGTGGTGAACAATTAGAAACTGAAATTGAAAACCTGTACCATTAATAAGAATACCAAAACCATGAAATCTTGGTGATAAATGAAACAAAATATATGTCAGATTTTTATACTGAAAACTATAAAGCATTGATGAGAGAACTCAAAGTAGACCTAAATAAATGAAAACATACCATGCTCATGGACTGCAGACTCACCAATGTCAAGATGTTAATCCTCTCCAAATTGCTCTGTGTATTCAATACACAATCCCAATCGAAATCCCAGTAGGCTTTTGGGTAGAAATCAACAATCTGACTGTGAAATTTATGTAGAAAAGCAAAAGATAGAGAACAGTTAGAACAATTTATAAAAAGGAAAGTATAGTTAGAAGACTCACACTCCCTGATTTTAAGACCTACTAAAAAGCCACAGTAATTAAGACAGTGTTGTATTGGTGATAGGATTGACACCAGATCAATGGAACAGAATAGAGAGTGCAGAAATAAATCCATAGATTTACAGTTAATTTTGAACAAAGATGCTAAGGTAATTCAGTGGAAAAGAGATAGGTTGTCAACAGATTGTGCTAGAACCATTGGATATCCATATGTAAAAAACAAACAAATCTTGACTTGTACTATTATAGAAACCCAACTCAAAATGGTTGACACACTGTAACATAAAACCTAAAACTATAAAACTTCTGGAAAAAAAACATGGGAGAAAATATTTGTGGCCTTGGGCCAGGCAAAGATTTCTTAAATGACATTAAAAATATGCACCAGGGGGCTTTCCTGGTGGCGCAATGGTTGAGAGTCCGCCTGCCGATGCAGGGGACACGGGTTCGTGCCCCGGTCCGGGAAGATCCCACATGCCGCGGAGCAGCTGGGCCCGTGAGCCATGGCCGCTGAGCCTGCGCGTCCAGAGCCTGTGCTCTGCAATGGGAGAAGCCACAACAGTGAGAGGCCTGCGTACGGCAAAAAAAAAAAAAAAAAATGCACCAGGGACTTCCCTGGTGGCACAGTGGTTAAGAATCTGCCTGCCGATGCAGGGGACACAGGTTTGAGCCCTGGTCTGGGAAGATCCCACATGCCGCGGAGCAACTAAGCCCGTGCACCACAACTACTGAGCCTGCGCTCCAGAGCCTGTGAACCATAACTACTGAGCCCACGTGCCACAACTACTGAATCCCACGCGCCTAGAGCCTGTGCTCTGTAACAAGAGAAGCCACCACAATGAGAAGTCCGTGAGCCTCAATGAAGAGTAGCCCCTGCTCGCCACAACTAGAGAAAGCCCACACACAGCAATGAAGGCCCAATGCAGCCAAAAATAAATAAATTTATTTAAAAAAAAACATAAAAAATTAACATTTCTATTCTTTGAAGATACTTAAGAAGATGAAAAAACAAGCCACAGACTGGGAGATAATATTTGTGCAACTCATGTTGAAGGACTGGTAACTTAAAGGGCTATGAAAACTCAGTAACAATCTAATTTTTAAAATGGGCAAAAAAATGGGCAAAAGATTTGGATAAACACTTCAGCAAAGAAGATATACAGGTGGCAAATAATTGCTCAAAATTATTAGTCATTAGGGAAATGCAAAGTAAAATCACAATGAAATACTACTATACATCTATTAGAATGGTTCAAAAAACAAAAGCAAAAACCCTGACAATACCAAATGCTGACAAGGATACGTGGATACGGAGCAGCTCGAATTCTCCTACATGCTGACGGAAATGCTAAATGGTATTGCCACCTTGGAAAACATTTTGACAGTTTCTTGTAAAGTTAAACATCTACTTTAACTATATGACCAAGCAGTCTTTCTCCTAGGTATTTTTTTTACCCTAATAAATGATATATATCATACAAAAATCTGAAAATGTTTTTAGTAGTATAATTCATAATCACCAAACACCAGAAACAACCCAAACAGATCTGGGTTAGAATTCAGACTCCTCCATTTACTACCTGTATAACTATAACTTAATTACTTTTCTGTTTTTCAGTTTCCTAATGTGTAAAGTGAGAGTAATAATGCCTAACTTTATTTTTATTTATTTATTTTTAAAATAAATTTATTTATTTATTTAATTTTTGGCTGTGTTGGGTCTACGTTGCTGCACATGGGCTTTCTCTAGTTGCGACAAACGGGGGCTACTCTTTGTTGCAGTGCGTGGGCTTCTCACTGTGGTGGCTTCTCTTGTTGCAGAGCACGGGCTCTAAGCACGTGGGCTTCAGTAGTTGTGGCGCTTGAGCTCAGTAGTTGTGGCACACAGGCTTAGTTGCTCCGCAGCATGTGGGACCTTCCTGGACCAGGGATCAAACCCATGTCCCCTGCACTGGCAGGCGGATTCTTAACCACTGTGCTACTAGGGAAGTCCAGTAATGCCCAACTTTAAAACAGTGGGATAGTGCCCATTTTTCAGTAGATCCTTGGAAAAGAGGATAGTACTTAAAAAAAAAAGTATTTCCCTTATCGTAGTAATTGGTTGTTCTTTTGAATTAAATATACTTAGCACAGAGCCTCATATACAGCTTAACAAATAAAAAAAAACTGTAAGGAACCCTTATATCTAATATTTAACACTTTCCTTTTATACATCAGAGAAACTTCTTGTCTTATTTCCTTCTAGAAACAGTCATACTTTGTTTCCCACTTGTTTGCCCCAGGACTTTCAGATGCCAGTGAGCGCATACTCATTCTGCCCTGTTAGCTCACTGTGCCAAAGGTCAGTAAACTTCTGTGAAGAGCCAGATAGTAATATTTTAGGCTTTGTGGGCCCTAATGTCTCTGTGGTAACTACTCAACTCAGCCATGGTAGCATAAAAATAGCCATAAACAATTTGTAAACTAATGGGTGTGGTTATAGTTCAATAAAATCTTGTTTACAAAACCAGATGGAGGGCCTTGGGCCACAATTTGCCATCCCCTGATCTGGACCCTTCTCTTTTCTCCCTAGCCTTGGACCCAGGGCTGGCGCTACCATTAGATTAAGGAATTTGGAGGAAGGGAACGAGAGCAGTCTGCTCATAAAGCAGTGTTTTCTCAAACTAGTTTAAGACATTGGCCCCTTTTAAATGCAAGTGATATGCTCTTAACCCCCATTTCTGACTTCAGATTTATTATATTACAGACATATATAGAATTATAAAACTAGCTAATAACTCTTCATATTAAATCATACTTATGAAACCATAAAAGTGGGTTGTATTGAATAAACAATACTATTCAAAGTAATTATTCTAATGTTACAGATGATCATTTGCTAAATTAAATTATTACTTGCAATATAAATAACATAGCATAGCTTCTTTTGAATTATATGTGTGCATGTGTGTGTGTATTTACTGTAGTTTATGTGATGACTCAACTTTGAACTACTACAAAACCTTCTTCTGTTTGGGAAGGATAACGTCATTTGGCCCTTACCTGGGCATGAATGCATTTACGTTTGAATTCTGCTATTACTTTTTTCTTATTCGTCTCTGACAATTAAAGTTGTACCACTTGGCATCACTTGATTGAAAATACACATTAATATCTGTTGGCAGTTTTTAATTATAAAATGCCTATACTAATATTTTGAGGCTATCATTGAAATGGAAATATAAAATTTAAAAATTCTCAGAGACAATTTACAAAACTTTGAATATGTTCACCGACTACAGTTTGAGAAACACAGTTGTACTAGTCTTGTAGAAGTTTTTTCCTGAATGTTGTGGGGGAAGTTTAAGGGACACTCTGCTATTGAGATGTAGGATGAAAAACCTTTGTCTTTTTTTTTTTTTAATTGAAGTATAGCTAATTGACAATGTTTTGTTTGTTTCAAGTGTACAGCAAAGTGATTCAGTTATACATATACATATATGTATATATTCTTTTTCAGATTCTTTTCCATTATAGAAGACCTTTGTCTTTTTAAAGTGTGTCCATGCTAGTATTAGAAAAAACAGTAGACTCTAAAACGATTTATAATTAATGAAAATAACATAAGAGAAGAATTTAAATATTACCTGTATAAAATGAATTGTGGTTATGGTTATTTATGTTGCTTGTTATTGATTTCTAAATATCATACAAAACAGTTATTATACATATCGTTAATTATGTATTAGGTTAAAATGAGATTTTCTTGCCAAAAAAGACCTTAAAGATCATTTAGATTAGCCTCTTCATTTTATAGATGACAATGAGGCCGAGAGGTGACCTTACTTGTTCTCCTATTTTTAGCATAGGAGAGGGCAGATGAATGGATAGAATGTAAGATCTTTTGGGTGCCAGTTCTGAGATTTTTTCCTACAGTAGGATTCTCTTTTTTTCTGAGATCTACAGAATGATGGTGGTGCTTCTTTGAAAATGCTTCCAGTGTATCTTGAACAGGCCCGTACAAATACCAAAAAAATGCACAAAATGCCAAGATCTAAATTTTTACTGTTTCAGAGAATTTTCAACAAGGTAACTTCAGTTGTTGGTATATGAGTAGCACTGAAGTTTCCTGTCTCTTTCCCCTCTATCTTCTTTTACCTTCATTTCTTGATATTGTGCAAATGTTTTCTGCTGTAAGGGAACTAGTACCAGTTACCAATATTTAGAAAACTGGTATATCAAGAAAAATTTGAATATACTATTTAAACATTCTAAGAAGGAAAAGTCTTATTTTCAATGAAAGTTGTTAAAATCCAAATTATTTTACTGAGGTGTGGTTTTGACAGGGTTTTCTCTTGTTGCCATCTATGTTCTTGATTTTCTCTTGTTTCTATCTGTGTTCTTGATTGTATGTTTTTTGAGAAAATGCATTGCTCTAATTTATTGCATAATGTGATTTCTTTTGAAATATTAATGCTCATAAAATATTTAAAGCTGTTTAGAAAAATTAATTAAAATGTATTGTATTATATTTTAAGGACATAAGGGTTTAAAATCTTTGGCAAGTGGAAACTTTGTTTTTGTTTTGAGTGAGGCAAATATTACAAGGTTAAACTTTTTATTATTATTTGACAAAAGCATAAAAATATTTTTTTTCTCAGTTTAATGGTAAATTTCATATGGGCCAGAATTTCTTTTCTTTTACTTTTAGCTGTCCCATCATGCAAAGTGGGTTTAACTTATAGGATTATGACTTATCTTAGATACTAATAAATATTGAAAATTTAAAAAAATAGGAAGCTAGGCCAATGCGTTTAAAATAATTAAAGTTTTGTTAATTACAAAATTGGAATAGAATGTTTATGACTTGTGAGATCGAAGAAAAAGGTATGTATGAACCCAGTTTTGACATTTATTCTTGTCATAAATGTAAAAATTCAGGATTTGCATTTCTGTGAAAACCTAATGAAGTTTCTCTAATTGTGAAATAGAAACCCTACACTCTAGATATATGTAACTAAGCCATCAAAACTCTAGAGTTACATTTTATTGTTGTGTAATGTTACTGTATGATTTTTCAGAAATCATATAATTTTTGGTTTACTTTGATTACTTTCATATTAATTACTGAAAGCAAACACTGTGGGAATTCTGTGAGGTAAGAAACGTCTTTTACATTTTTTTTTGTTTTTCATAAGTGCCTTGTGTTTGCTAATTCACATTTGAAGTCAGATTATCCTTAAAGATACCCTATATTCATTCAGGTGGCTGAAACTCATAGACTAGACTAAACCTTCATTTTATTTCATTAGTTAATGAGAATAATTCTAGAAAAATTATATCTTTCTTTTGTGTAGCTCTTTATAATTTATAAAACTTTGTTTTTATTGGTTTTTTTAAAAAATAAATTTATTCATTTTTGATTGTGTTGGGTCTTCGTTGCTGTGCGCGGGCTTTCTCTAGTTGCGGCGAGTGGGGGCTACTCTTCCTTGCGGTGCGCAGGCTTCTCATTGCGGTGGCTTCTCTTGTTGGGGAGCATGGGCTCTAGGCGCACGGGTTTCAGTAGTTGTGGTATGTGGGCTCAGTAGTTGTGGCTCACGGGCTTAGTTGCTCCGCGGCATGTGGGATCTTCCTGGACCAGGGCTCGAACCCGTGTCCCCTGCATTGGCAGGTGGATTCTTAACCACTGTGCCACCAGGGAAGTCCCAAGTCCCTGTTTTTATTGTTGACTAGAGCAAAAAACTAGAAACAACTTAAGGTTAATGAGTGGATGATTGGCTAAATTAATGGTGGAACATCCATACAATGGAATACTGTGATGTTGTTAAAATGAATGAGATAACCCAGGAATGTATCCACAGGTTGTTTAGGAAAGGATTAACTCAGCTGGGGTAGGTTGCTCAAACCCAGCATATTCCCAAGGAAGTCTTATCTTCAGGACTGCCAGCTCCTGGGAAATGAACTCAGAGCCTTTGGAATATTCTGCTTAATAAGAGTGTTTTTATATGCCTGATGCCTTGGTCCACACAATACCAGTTGAATCAGGTAGTTTATACAAACTGTGATTTATGGAGAACACCGATTTGGCTCTGGGGACTAGAATCTCGGTAGCTAAGGTCAGTCATGCAGGCCCTGCATGGTATGTGACTGACTCCCAGTAAAAACTCTGGACACCAGAACTTGGGTGAGCTTTCCTGGTGGACTTTGCTTCACATGTGTTGTAACACATCATTGCTGGGACAATTAAACACGTCCATGCAACTCCACTGTGGGATGACACTTGGAAACTGGTACCTGGTTTCTCCTGGGCTTTGTTCATCCTCCTTTTCCTCTTTGCTTATATCAATCTGTATCCTTTTGCTGTACTAAACCATAACTGAGTGTAAGAGCTTTTCTGAGTCCTGTGAGTCCTTTCAGTGAATCACCAAGCCAGAAAGTGGTGTTAGAGACCCCTGACACACAGGGGCATCAATAGATAGGTGCAAGAATGTTTATGGGAGCTTAACCTAATTGCTCAAAACTGGCAAAATTTAGTTATTAGTATTGCATCAACCTTAATTTATTGATTTTGATCTGATTATATAAGATGTTAACATTAGGAGAAGCTGGGTGAAGAGCATATAGGAACTCCCTGTAGTCTTTTTGCAACTATTTGGTGAATCTAAAATTATTTCAAAATAATAAGTTAAAAAAAGAGAGTGTGTTTTTATGTTCATAAATTGGCTCTGGAAGCTCATTAAGAAACTCCATTGGTTGCATTTGGAGAAGGAAAACAGGGGCTGGAAGAGGACTTCTATTTGATGCACTGGATCTCTTCTATTTAGTTGTCTGGTCCTGAAGATATTACCTAAAACCTCTTCAATTTAAATGCTGCTCTTCATCTTTCAGCAAATCTATCTGGCTCCATTTTCAATATATATTAAGTACCATCATAAGATTAATTCCCATCATCTTCAATGCTATCTACCCTGGTTCTGGTTGTTTAAGAATACTGGCTTTGGAGTTAGGTGTGGGTTTGAATCATAGCTTCATTGTTTGCTAGTTTTGTGACCTTGAGTAAGTTATTTATCCTAGTTCCAACTCTTAGTTTCCCATTTGAAAAATGGGGATAATAATATCTGACTCATAGGGGTGTGAGGATTAAATGAGACAATGTCTGTAATGTTCTTTGTACAATGTTTGACACATTCAGTAAGAGGTAACCATTAATCATTAACTTTAGTAGTTACCTCATTCCAGGTGCTTGGTATATTTTATCTCTCTCCTCCTGTTTTTTTTTTTTTTTTCCTCAGAAGGCTGCAAGCTCCTCAAAAGGAAAAATCATGTCTTAGGGCTGTATCCCCTTCTAGCTGTTTTGTTGATGGTTGCTGTTACTGCCTAACCCTCCTATACCTGGTTCACTCACTTATTCTTCGGATCTCAGTCACTCTTCTTTTTTTTTAATCTTTTTAACACAGACTTTATTGAAACATAATACTAATACAGAAAAGTACACAAATTATAAATGTATAAGTCAATAAGTGTTCGCAAAGTGAGCACATTTGTATAGTCAGCACTAGATCAAGAAACAGACCATTACCCCAGAAGCCCTCATGTCCCCCTTCTAATCAAGGGTAACCGATATCCTGACTTCTTACAACACCAGAGGTGAGTTCTATGTATCTTTGAAATTTAATAAATGGAATCATTTAGTAAATACTTTTTGTGTGTCTGGCTCCTATTGCTCAGCATTATATTTGTGAGATGAATTCAGTGTAAGCATGTAATTTAAGGTTGTTTTTTTTTAATTTAATTTATTTTTTTATACAGCAGGTCCTTATTAGTCATCAATTTTATACACATCAGTGTATACATGTCAATCCCAATCTCCCAATTCATCCCACCACCCCACCCACCCTCCTCCACTTTCCCCCCTTGGTGACCATACATTTGTTCTCTACATCTGTGTCTCAATTTCTGTCCTGCAGACTGGTTCATCTGTACCATTCTTCCAGGTTCCACATATATGCATTAAATACGAGATTTGTTTTTCTCTTTCTGACTTACTTCACTCTGTATGACAGTCTCTAGATCCATCCACGTCTCTACAAATGACCCAGTTTCGTTCCTTTTTATGGCTGAGTAATATTCCATTGTATATATGTACCACATCTTCTTTATCCATTCGTCTGTCGATGGGCATTTAGGTTGCTTCCATGACCTGGCTATTGTAAATAGTGCTTCAAAGAACATTGGGGTGCATGTGTCCTTTTGAATTATGCTTTTCTCTGGGTATATGCCTGGTAGTGGGATTGCTGGGTCATATGGTAATTCTATTTTTAGTTTTTTAAGGCACCTCCATACTGTTCTCCATACTGCCTGTATCAATTTACATTCCTATCAGCAGTGCAGGAGGGTTCCTTTTTCTCCACACCCTCTCCAGCATTTGTTGCTTGTAGACTTTCCGATGATGCCCATTCTAACTGGTGTGAGGTGATACCTCATTGTAGCTTTGATTGGCATTTCTCTAATAATTAGTGATGTTGAGCAGATTTTCATGTGTCTCTTGGCCATCTGTATGTCTTTTTTGGAGAAATGTCTATTTAGGTCTTCTGCCCATTTTTGGATTGGGTTGTTTGTTTCTTTAATATTGAGCTGCATGAGCTGTTTATATATTTTGGAGATTAATCCTTTGTCCATTGATTCGTTTGCAAATATTTTATCCCATTTTGAGGATTGTCTTTTCATCTTGTTTATGGTTTCCTTTGCTGTGCAAAAGCTTTGAAGTTTCATTAGGTCCCATTTTTTTATTTTTTATTATTTATTTATTTTGGGGGGGAGGTACGTGGGCCTCTCACTGTTGTGGCCTCTCCTGTTGTGGAGCACAGGTTCCAGACGTGCAGGCTCAGCAGCCATGGCTCACAGGCCCAGCTGCTCCGCGGCATGTGGGATCTTCCTGGACCGGGGCACAAACCCTTGTCCCCTGCATCGGCAGGCGGACTCTGAACCACTGCGCCACCAGGGAAGCCCCCATTTGTTTATTTTATTTCCATTACTCTAGGAGGTGGATCAAAAAAGATCTTGCTGTTATTTATGTCAAAGAGTGTTCTTCCTATGTTTTCCTCTAAGAGTTTTATAGTGTCCAGTCTTACATTTAGGTCTCTAATCCATTTTGAGTTTATTTTTGTGTATGGTGTTAGGGGGTGTTCTAATTTCATTCTTTTATATGTAGCTGTCCAGTTTTCCCAGCAACACTTATTGAAGAGACTGTCTTTGCTCCATTGTATATCCTTGCCTCCGTTGTCATAGATAAGTTGACCATAGGTGTGTGGGTTTACCTCCAGGCTTTCTATCTTGTTCCATTGATCTATGTTTCTGTTTTTGTGCCAGTACCATATTGTCTTGATTACGGTAGCTTTGTAGTACAGTCTGAAATCAGGGAGTCTGATTCCTTCAGCTCCGTTTCTATCCCGCAAGACTGCTTTGGCTATTTGGGGTCTTTTGTGTCTCCATACAAATTTTAAGATTTTTTTGTTCTAGTTCCGTAAAAAATGCCATTGGTAATTTGATAGGGATTGCACTGAATCTGTAGATTGCTTTGGGTAGTCTAGTCATTTTCACAATATTATTTTTTCCAATCCAAGAACATGGTATCTCTCTCCATCTGTTGGTATCATCTTTCATTTCTTTCATCAGTGTCTTATAGTTTTCTGCATACAGGTCTTTTGTCTCACTAGGTAGGTTTATTCCTAGGTATTTTATTCTTTTTGTTGCAATGGTAAATGGGAGTGTTTCCTTAATTTCTCTTTCAGATTTTTCATCATTAGTGTATAGGAATGCAAGAGATTTCTGTGCATTAATTTTGTATCCTGCAACTTTACCAAATTCATTCATTAGCTCTAGTAGTTTTCTGGTGGCATCTTTAGGATTCTCTATGTATAGTATCATGTCATCTGCAAACAGTGACAGTTTTACTTCCTCTTTCCCAATTTGTATTCCTTTTATTTCTGTTTCTTCTCTGATTGCCGTGGCTAGGACTTCCAAATATGTTAAATAAGAGTGGTGCAAGTGGACATCCTTGTCTTGTTCCTGATCTGAGAGGAAATGCTTTCAGTTTTTCACCATTGAGGATGATGTTTGCTGTGGGTTTGTCATATATGGCCTTTATTATGTTGAGGTAGGTTCCCTCTATGCCCACTTTCTGGAGAGTTTTTATCATAAATGGGTGTTGAATTTTGTCAAAAGCTTTTTCTGCATCTGTTGAGATGATCATATGGTTTTTATTCTTCAATTTGTTAATGTGGTGTATCACGTTGATTGATTTGTGTATATTGAAGAATCCTTGCATCCCTGTGATAAATCTCATTTGATTATGGTGTATGATCCTATTAATGTGTTGTTGGATTCTGTTTGCTAGTATTTTGTTGAGGATTTTAGCATCTATATTCATCAGTGATATTGGTCTCTTATTTTCTTTTTTTGTAGTATCTTTTTCTGGTTTTGGTATCAGGGTGATCATGGTCTCTTAGAGTGAGTTTGGGAGTGTTCCTTCCTCTGCAATATTTTGGAAGAGTTTGAGAAGGATGGGTGTTAGCTCTTCTGTAAATGTTTGATAGAATTCACCTGTGAAGCCATCTGGTCTGGACTTTTGTTCATTGGAAGATTTTTAATCACAGTTTCAATTTCATTACTTTTGATGTGTCTGTTCATATTTTCTGTTTCTTCCTTGTTCAATGTTGGGAGGTTATACCTTTCTAAGAATTTGTCCATTTCTCCAGGTTGTCCATTTTATTGGCATAGAGTTGCTTGTAGTAGTCTCTTAGGATGCTTTGTATTTCTGCGGTGTCTGTTGTAACTTCTCCTTTCTAATTTTAAATTTTATTGATTTGAGTCCTCTCCCTCTTTTTCTTGATGAGTCTGGCTAATGGTTTATCAATTTTGCTTATCTTCTCAAAGAAGCAGCTTTTAGTTTTATTGATCTTTGCTATTGTTTTCTTTGTTTCTATTTCATGTATTTCTGCTCTGATCGTTATGATTTCTTTCCTTCTGCTAACTTTGGGTTTTGCTTTTTCTTCTTTCTCTAGTTCCTTTAGGTGTAACGTTAGATTGTTTATTTGAAATATTTCTTGTTTCTTGTAGTAGGCTTGTATAGCTATTAACTTCCCTCTTAGAACTGCTTTTGCTGCATCCCATAGGTTTTGGATCATCGTGTTTTCATTGTCATTTTTCTCTATGTATTTTTTGATTTCCTCTTTGATTTCTTCAGTGATTGCTTGGTTATATAGTAACGTATTGTTTAGCCTCCATGTGTTTGTGTTTTTTACGTTTTTTTCCCTGTAATTGATTTCTAATCTCATAGCGTTGTGGTCAGAAAAGATGCTTGATATGATTTCAATTTTCTTAAATTTACTGAGGCTTGATTTGTGACCCACGATGTGATCTGTCCTGGAATATGTTCCATGCACACTTGAGAAGAAAGTGTAATCTGCTGTTTTTGGATGGAATGTCCTCTAAATATCAATTAAATCTATCTGGTCTATTGTGTCATTTAAAGCTTGTGTTTCCTTATTAATTTTCTGTTTGGATGATCTGTCCATTTGTGTAAGTGAGGTGTTAAAGTCCCCCACTATTATTATATTTTTATTTTTATTTTTTTTTGCCGTACACGGGCCTCTCACTGTTGTGGCCTCTCCCGTTGCGGAGCACAGGCTCCGGACGCGCAGGCTCAGCGGCCATGGTTCACAGGCCCAACCGCTCCGTGGCATGTGGATCTTCCCGGACGGGGGCACGAACTCATGTCCTCTGCATCGGCAGGCGGACTCTCAACCACTGTGCCACCAGGGAAGCCCCCCCACTATTATTGTGTCACTGTCGATTTCCTCTTTTATAGCTGTTAGCAGTTGCCTTATATATTGAGGTGCTCCTATGTTGGGTGCCTATATATTTATAATTGTTATATCTTTTTCTTTGATTGATCCGTTAATCATTATGTAGTGTCCTTCCTTTTCTCTTGTAACATTCTTTATTTTAAATTCTATTTTACCTGTTATGAGTATTGCTACTCCAGCTTTCTTTTGATTTCCATTTGCATGGAATATCTCTTTCTATCCCCTCACTTTCAGTCTGTGTGTGTCGCTAGGTCTGAAGTGGGTCTCTTCTAGACAGCATATATATGGGTCTTGTTTTTGTATCCATTCAGCGAGCCTGTGTCTTTTGGTTGGAGCATTTAATCCATTCACGTTTAAGGTAATTATCGATATGTATGTTCCTATTACCATTTTCTTAATCGTTTGTGTTTGTTTTTGTTGGTCCTTTTCTTCTCTTGTGTTTCCCACTTAGAGAAGGTCCTTTAGCATTTGCTGTAGAGCTGGTTTCATGCTGCTGAATTCTCTTAGCTTTAGCTTGTCTGTAAAGCTTTTGATTTCTCCATCGAATCTGAATGACATCCTTGCCAGGTAGAGTAATCTTGGTTGTATGTTCTTCTCTTTCATCACTTTAAGTATATCATGCCACTCCCTTCTAGCTTGTAGAGTTTCTGCTGAGAAATCAATTGTTAACCTTATGGCAGTTTCCTTTTATGTTATTTGTCGTTTTTCCCTTGCTGCTTTCAATAATTTTTCTTTGTCTTTAGTTTTTGCCAATTTGATTACTATGTGTCTCGGCGTGTTTCTCCTTGGTTTATTCTGTATGGGACTCGTTGCACTTCCTGGACTTGGGTGGCTATTTCCTTCCCCATGTTTGGGAAGTTTTCGACTATAATCTCTTCAAAGATTTTCTCGGGTCCTCTCTCTCTCTCTCTTCTCCTTCTGCGACCCCTATAACGAGAATGTTGTTGAGTTTAATGTTGTCCCAGAGGTCTCTTAGGCTGTCTTCATTTCTTTTCATTCTTTTTTCTTTATTCTGTTCTGCATCAGTGAATTCCACCATTCTGTCTTCCAGGTCACTTATCCCTTCTTCTGCCTCAGTTATTCTGCTATTGATTCCTTCTAGTGTAGTTTTCATTTCAATTATTGTATTGTTCATCTCTGTTTGTTTGTTCTTTAATTCTTCTAGGTCTTTGTTAAACATTTCTTTCATCTTCTCGATCTTTGCCTCCATTGTTTTTCCGAGGTCCTGGGTCATCTTCACTATCATTATTCTTAATTCTTTTTCTGGAAGGTTGCCTATCTCCACTTCATTTAGTTGTTTTTCTGGGGTTTTTTTTCTTGTTCCTTCTTCTGGTACATAGCCCTCTGCCTTTTCATTTTGTGTATCTTTCTATGAATGTGGTTTTTGTTTGACAGGCTGCAGGATTGTAGTTCTTCTTGCTTCTGTTGTCTGCCCTCTGGTAGATGAGGTTATCTAAGAGGCTTGTGCAGGTTTCCTGATGGGAGAGACTGGTGGTGGGTAGAGTTGGCTGTTGCTCTGGTGGGAAGAGTTCAGTAAAACTTTATTCTGCTTGCCTGCTGATGGGTGGGGCTCGGTCCCCTCCCTGTTGGTTGTTTGGTCTGAGGTGACCCAACACTGGAGCCTTCCCTGGGCTGTTTTGTGGGGCTAATGGTGGATTCTGGGAGGGCTCACGCCAAGGAGTACTTCCCAGAACTTCTGCTGCCAGTGTCCTTGTCGTCACAGTGAGACACAGCCACCCCCCGTCTCTGCAGGAGAACCCCCAACACTAGCAGTTAGGTCTGGTTCAGTCGCTATGGGGTCACTGCTCCTTTCCCTGAGTCCTGATGCGTACAATACTTTGTGTGTGCCGTCCAGGAGTGGAGTCTCTGTTTACCCCAGTCCTGTCGAAGTCCTGAAATCAAATCCCACTAGCCTTCAAAGTCTGATTCTCTAGGAATTTCTTCTCCCATTGCCAGAACCTCCCACAGGTTCTGAAGCCTGACGTGGGGCTCAGAACTTTTACTCCAGTGGGTGGTCAGTCACTCTTCTTAATCACACTCCCAACAATGTGTACAAAACTCTGTGCTAGGCACTATGAGATCATAATGATGAATAAAACATAATCTTTTCCCTTAAGGCATGTATAAATAAGTTAATTGTAGGAGACAGATAGCTTTCTGTGGTGTAATGGAGAATGAAATAAGTACCTTGTCTACTGTTGTTTTTCTGTTTCTAACAGATTTGTAAATACCTTGGTACCCCCTTCTCTGTCCTTTACTTGGGACTACAGATTACGCAGAGAGAAATAAAGGGAGGTAACATAGATCTTCATAGGCTCCAGCTAAATTCTATCACATCTAACCTTGACCCTTACTGTCCATTCTCATTCAGAAAGAGAGTGTTCTTTTGGAGACAGATAGTCGTTAAACTGATAAAGTATAAGCATAATTCGAAAGTTGAGTTGGTAGGAAGAAGTTAGAGATGAAAGCAAGTTGCAGCTCTTAGATTTTAGTGTTCCTTTGCACATATTACATGGTGCCTTGATGTGTTTGTAGAATTTTCCAGTTGAGAATCTTAAGGTTGTGGTTGAGTGGCAAACTTCAATTCTCAAGTCAGAACAGAGATGCAGAGAAATGAGGTGTTTTATCCAAGACTGCTCAAGACGTATGTGCATAACTGAATACTATCACTTGCTACTTCTCTCTTGGATTATTATTGCAGTGTGTTAATTGGTCTGCCTATCTCTTTTTCTGTCTAGGTACCTACATAATTTTCCTAAAGTATATCTCTGATCTCATCCTCTGATTAGAAGCATTGCATGGCACCATCTTTTTTATGGAATAAATCTACTAGAGTATCATCACTATGAGGGCAGAGAACTTAGCTGTTCTGTTCACACTTGTATCCTTTGCATCTAGGATGGTACGTGGCACAGAATAGTTACACCAATCAGTATTTGTTGAATGATTCAGTCTAAGTTCCTGATAGGATATTCAAAGTTCGCTTTCATATGCTTCCAACCTACGCCTGCTACCTGTCTCTTTGGTGCTGGCTGCTGGTCTATCCCTGTCACCCTCTGTTTATTCTAGCTGTGGATGCCCTTCTCTTTCATCTCTTCCTTTCTAAACTTTACTCTTCTTTCATGTCTGAGCTCTCAAGTTTTCTCTCTTTTCTGAGATTTTTGTGTCACTTGATTTTTAGATACCAATTGATTCTACACACAGGTTTGAGCCTCAATCAATTCTATCTTCTTTTGTAATACATATGGTCTTAACTTCTTAATTGGAACTTTAATCATTTATTGCTTTGCAGTGTTACTTAAATTTTTGTATGTTCATGTCTGAGCTCCTTAGTTATATTAGGAAGCTCCCTGAAAACAGAGCTATTTTTATGTATCCTTTAGAGCTGCTTATATAGAATAGTATCCATATTGAATAGTGTCTTAGATTAAGTGTCCAGTATATATTTGTAGAATGATTGTATCACTTTTTCTAGTCATGCAATTTATGAAATGCATATTTAATTAAGTGCCTACTTGAGCTGTTACAATACCTAAAGGGAAAACATTCTAACATTCTTTATAAAAAGTGAAAAGATACTTGGAAACTAAACTTTGGTCTCTCCCCCATCCCTTTCCTTCTCCTTTAAAATTGATTTGTTCATAATTTGAAAGCTCCATACCTTTAATTTAATATGATATATGAACTTCTGTGAGACATCATCAATCAAGATTTTATACAAAGAGCTGTGATCGTCAAGGTGGGAATTTAACATTAGTGCTCTGTATATACTGTTACTCTAATGCCTTATTTAGAAGTTTAATAATATTGGATGATATTCTATTTTATGATTTTTAACTTATCAAAGGAGAGCATTGTAGAGAAATGGGATCTTGAGTTTAATGGAGTACTAACAGCTCACTGTTTGATTAAATTCAAATAAACAATTTGAAATACAATCTTGGCTATATGAGAGGTTGCTCAAAGGATACTCTGTTGTGTTTTTTAAAGACAAAAATTATTTCTTTGGTTCATATTATTGTATGTCCTTTGTCTATCTTGAATGTGTTCATTGAGTTAATTCCACTTAACTTCCAAGTACATACATGTTGATATGTTGTTAGTGTTTTAATTTTACACTTTTAAAAACTTTGTATTAGTGCTCGCTTCGGCAGCACATATACTAAAATTGGAACGATACAGAGAAGATTAGCATGGCCCCTGTGCAAGGATGACACACAAATTCGTGAAATGTTCCATATTTTTGTCTGTCATACAGAGTGAAGTAAGTCAGAAACAGAAAAACAAATACCGTATGCTAACACATATTTATGGAATCTAAAAAAAAATGGTTCTGAAGAACCTAGGGGCAGGACAGGCATAAAGACGCAGACATAGAGAATGGACTTGAGGACACAGGGAGGGGGAAGGGTAAGTGGGGGCGAAGTGAGAGAGTGGCATGGACATATATACACTACCAAATGTAAAATAGATAGCTAGTGGGAAGCAGCCGCATAGCACAGGGAGATCAGCTTGGTGCTTTGTGACCACCTAGAGGGGTGGGATATGGAGGGTGGGAGGGAGACATAAGAGGGAGGGGATATGAGGATATATGTATACATATAGCTGATTCACTTTGTTATACAGGGGAAACTAACACAACATTGTGAAGCAATTATACTACAATAAAGATGTTAAAAAAAACAACTTTGTATTAAAAAAATTTTTTATTCCGAGCTTAATTCTTTAACATCCTAAATCTTGATTTCTTTTTGGAAGCTTCTAGTTTTATCATTTCTGTTTTTCATCAGTTTGTTTAGCCAGTAACTTTATTTCTCAGATAATTTATAATTTTAGTAGAGCTAGAAGTCCTAGGCAAAGTTTTAGTCTTAAAAGAAAACAACTTTAATTACTGCAGTTAGAATGTTTTCCTTTATTGAGTATAAGAATTAAAGTAGGCATTTAATTGACTTTATAAGACTTAAGGACATTTTCCAAACATTTGAGTCTATGTAAACACATAACAGCTGTAGTTTAAAGGTTTTAACTGTCTTCCAATACAACTAAAATAATTTAAAATAGAGGATATTAAAAGTTAGGTATTTCTTTTGTTTTTCTAAGTATAACTGATTTTTTTTAAAAGATTATTTATTTGGCTACGTTGGGTCTTCATTGCTCTGCATGGGCTTTCTCTAGTTGCCACAAGCAGGGGCTACTCTTTGTTGTGGTGCGTGGGCTTCTCATTGTGGTGGCTTATCTCGTTGCGGAGCACAGGCTCAGTACTGCGGGTTTCAGTAGCTGTGGCATGTGGGCTCAGTAGTTGTGGCTCGTGGCCTCCAGAGTGCAGGCTCAGTAGTTGTGGTGCACGGGCTTAGTTGCTCCGCGGTATGTGGGAGCTTCCTGGCCCAGGGCTTGAACCCGTGTCCCCTGCATTGGCAGGCAGATTCTTAATCACTGCACCACCAGGAAAGCCCTCTTACTTGTTTTGATTCTCTTAATGTTGATTCAGTCTCTGCTGGGAAGTGTCTTATTAAAAATAAAACATTAAATCAAATGATAGCTTTTTAATCCCTAATACTATTTTGATTGTTATAGGAGAGAAAAATAAATATATGTGGGTAGAAGGAGAACAACTGTTCTCGTTCTTACCATTAACGGTTTGAAAACCTAAACTTCTTTTAAAAGTTGATCATAAATGTTTGGGTTTTGAAGTCCCTTTTAAGATCAAGGACCTTATTTAGTATCTCAGCGTTTGTATTGTTTTACTGGCAAGAGTATGTAGTTGTTGAAATTGGTCTAGTTTATTTAAATCATCTTGAAATACTTGAAAGACTGTAAATTATAAACAGCTGCACCTTATCGAGTACTTACTTTGTTCCAGGTATTGTAGTGAGTACATTTCAAACATTTTTCATTTAATATGTTAAATAACTTTATGAGGTAGGTTATATTATTCCTGTTTTATAGTTGAAGAAATTGAGGTTTGTAAGGGTTAAATAACTTTCCCAGAACCACACGGCTAGGTAAGTGGAAAGGGTAGGACTCAGATATGTCTGATTCCAATGCACATGTTTTTATTTCCAGTGGAACTTTGCTTCCTAATGCAGTTGTCAAAATTATTTTGCTCCCTTACTTCTTATTGTAATACTAAAAGCTGTTCAATACTCAGAATTCTTTCTTCCAAGCCTTTTTCAATGGGAAGTCTCACACTTTGCTTAATGCTTTGACTGTTGTTTGGAAGTGTAATGGTAGAAGTGCTTCTCTGTTAGTCGTATTGGTATTTCAAGTAAAAGAAATATTTGAATACTTGCAGCTTTGATTGCTTTTCCACTGCATATAAATTGTACATGTATGTTGAGTATAATTTAATGCCTTTTATCTGCTAGTGAATGTGCTAAAGACTTGTTGGGTTTCTATATTTTCCAGCTGGAGTTGGCCAGTCATAGCTTAAATCCTGTGGTAAGTATGCTCTCTTAGGAAAATAATTCCTAAACACTTGTACTTTGTACCTCTCTTAGGGAACATCTGAAGTACAGACAGCCTCCTAAGATTTTGCTTTGAGGTTTAATGAAGACTTAATATGTGCTGTGACCGGACAGGAGACATTTCAGTTTCATGGCATTTCCAGATGTGTCCCGTAAAATTGAGTGTTCATGAATTTAATTAAAAGTTCCTAGGAACTTACAACTTAAGGTAATTTTTATAAGCATCATGACTCAAAGGATCGTTAGTGTATATATTTGAGGGAGGGACAGTTTTGACTTGAACTGGAATAAAGTGATGCTTATAGTTACGATAACCAAAGTGCAGTATTTTAAGGCAATACTGAAAATGTTATAATGTGAAAAGTTTTTTTTTTAATGCTCCTAGTTTAAAGTTACTGCAGTTGGTTTCATTTCTTAGACTATATTGTAATGAATCTCTCTTCTGTTTTTCCTTGTGATCTTTAGCTTAGTTTACTGGGTTGTCCAAAGACTTGAGATTGGCCTGCTCTACAGCCTTAGAAATGACAGTTCTCTGTTCAACAATAGACCTCTCCTTTCACTTTTCTCTTCCCATCTTTGGGAATCATGCTTTGAAGAAGTAAACATTTTATAGAAATAGCAAGATGCAGTAGAAAGTACCCCAGAATTTCAAGTCAGAAGATATGAGTTTAAGTACCAAATGTATTTCAACTGTGTGATTATGGACCAGTCAATTCTCCTTCCTCAGCCTCAATATCCTTATCTGTAGAAAGGGCATAAAAGTTCTTGCCTCATAAGCTTTAATTTTATTATTACTAATAATAGTAATATTATTACTAATACTGTAGTAGATGAATAATAGTAAACACATATTGCTCAATTACTAACTTATAGAGATTTTTACAGTTAACAAAGCACTCATATATAATAATTTTATAGGAAGATCTATCTATCTATGAAAGGACTTTGTAAATTCTGAAGCACTATGTGAGTATTAGTTGATATTTTCATAACCAACTGAAGTGGCTGTTTTCAGCTTTAGTTATTAGAATGATGAATCAGAGTTGTTTAAATTTAGGTGACATTTCTGTTTAGCTAAAATAAACGTTTTGGAATGTTTTCTGACTAGTGTTAAGATTTATTTTTAAGTTAAATTGCAATAACATCTGATTTCTATATTACTCTTCTCATTGTTTAAAGAAATAGAGACTCGCTGAAAATCATGAGCGGTCAGGAGTACTTGGGGGCTAGTGTCATTTCTAGGAACTACAGTAGTGTTACTGTTCCACTAAGAGTAAGTTCATCATTTATTGCTAAATCAGTGTGATTATTTAAAAATAAATATTTAGCACTTTATGTTCACAAAGTACCCTGCAGTTGTTAATTAGCCTGCATCAGTGTTTATCTCTATAAAAGTCTGAGCTAGTGCCTGTATTGGTCAGCTTTGTACAGGACTTCCAAACACCATTGTGATGACTCAGTCTAACTCTGGGGTCAGTTGATATTTGTCTGTATACTGCAGGGCATTGTCAAAGCTTATTCCATTGTTCAGTCACACCATCATTTTCCCAGAGAAATTATTCTGAAAAAAAAAAACTGAAGAAAAAAATTATAAAACCTTTTCTGTGCGTTTGTTTCAGAACCTCACAGTTTCTAGGACCTAGAAGTTCTTTCTAAAGTATAACCTAAATATTTCCCTTCAGAAGTTAAATAGCTAATAGTTTTAAGGTAACTACCGATTAAGGCATTTTGTAATGAAATAGTCTTTGCCTTCAAGACTCTTATATATTCTACTAAGTGGATGTAAGACACATATTTAAGAAAATGTCAGTGTTGGTATGAGGTAGTAGATAATGAGTACTAACCAAGTGGTTGTGGCATGTACTGCTAGTTGCCTACCCAGTACTCACTTTCATCCTCCCATTGTTAATGGACCCTGATTATGTTTTGGTGGCAGTGTGTCCACCTTAGCTAAGTTCATGGCAATCATGTTCCCTGATTTCCCAGGTTCTTTGCAGCTGAAGATGGTTATGTGACCCAGTTCTGGCCAATCGTATCTGTTTTAGTTCTCTATTGCTGCTTAATAAATTATTCCAAAATGTAGTGACTTAAAACAACAAATATCATTTATTATTTCTCCTGTGGGTCAAGAATTCATATAAAACCAGTGGTGACCACTTGTCTCTGTTCCACAATTTCTGAGGCTGCAGCTAGAAGACTCAAGACTGGGGACTGGGATTGTATTGATGTGAAAAGACTCCTTCCTGTTGTTTGGAAGTTAATGCTTGTGTTTGCTGCAAGCCCAGCTGGAATATTCACACGTGGTCTCATCGTGGTTTCTGGGTTCTAAGAGTTTCCTGAGAGAGAGCCCCCCAGATGGAAGCTGTATTCTTTTTATGATGGTGCCTCAGAAGTCACATATTATCACTTCTGCTGTACTCTGTTGGTCAAAACTATCACAAGTCCCCCTTTCAGATTCGAAGGGAGAGAATATGACCTCTCAGTTGGAGAAGTACCCATCACATTGTAAAAAGAACACGTGGGCTGGGATAAATATGATGGTGTGGCCACCTTTGGAAAATACAGTTTGCCACAACATTTAAGTGAAGACTTATTAGTAGGGAATGGGAAGCTTCTAAGGAAGCTTTTACTTTCCAGATAAAAGGGAAGTGATATTTCTGGCATGGTCCTTTGTTGCTTGTCCCTTCTTCCTGTCTTGAAGGAGCAGCAATCATCTGTGCTCATGATGTGATAAACCAATACACTAAGGATGTTGACGTCATTGGATGTCAGCCCTGGACTGTCTGCTTTCAGACGTTTTCTTATATGAGACAAATAAATACCTATTCACTTAAAGTGCTGTAGAGAGGTTTTCAGTTTTTTAATAGCCAGTCATAATCCCGAGATCTTAATGGTTGTCAATACTGAGTGTGCATAGAAATCACCTGGAGGGCTTGTTAGGGCTGACTTAAAGGGAGAGATGGAACTTGGGCTAGACAGGTAAAATTTGGACAGTTAGGATTAGGGAAGCAATTCAAGTATTACAAATGGAATGAGCAAATACATAAAAGCAAAAAAAGTGTAAATTTTCTTTTAAACTTCCGTTAAGTTAATCAGCTTACTCAGAGCAGCAGTTTTTACTGAGGGTAGGAAATTAGGTTAAATGGGAAATAATAACTAGATTAAGGAGGCCCTTGGAGGCCAGAGAGACATTTCTTTTTCATTTTGTAGGTAGTTAGATGCCCAGAACTTATTCATCAAAGGCTTGTACTCTTTGACCAACATTTGCTCATTTCCCCCACCCCAGCCCCTGTTAATCACCATTCTACTCTCTGTTTCTCTGAGTTTGACTTTTTTTTTTAAAGATTCCACATATAAGTGAGGTCTTACAATATTTATCTTTTTGTATCTGCCTTTTTCACTTAGCATAAGGTCCTCCAGGTTAATCCATGTTATTGCATATGACAGAATTTCCCTCTTTCTTATGACTGAATAATATTCATTCATTGGTTGACACTTAGGTTGTTTCTATACCTTGGCTATTGTGAAAAATAATACCCTTAAAATTTTTATCTTTCACTAGATTTGTGTAGTGCCAGAATTATGTAGTGACTTGAATTAGGTACCAATTAGAATTCAAGTTGAATAGCATTGACCCACATCTGGAGATAGCTTTGTATAATAATTTATATTGTACATCATAGGTCTGATTTTGAATTAATAGTTCTCCCTTTATAACGTTAGTGCCGAATACAAGATAGAATCCTTTATAAAATAGTGAGCCCAACCTGTAAAATGATCACATTCCTTTCGTATTAGTAGTTTTAAAAAGAAGTCTCATCTGTTAGTATATTATGACTGAGATGTTTGCCAAGTTTTTCTTAGGAGCAACTGTTGTGCAAGCTTTGAGCCCATATAGTTGACTCTAGCCTTTGCTTTCTGTTTACTAGCAGAGAGTGTTTTTTCTAGAGAATATTAAATTTCCTGAGTCTAGAAGTTCTGCGAGGTAGAGCAACATTGAGGGTCAGATCACACAGCCCACATTTTTGGTATTGCTTTCAGAGACCTCTGACGCAGTTTTTGTGACCCTGATTTTTGTTTAAACTAAATAGTAGTTGTTTGGCATTCGTGACAAATCTTGTGGCTAAGTCTTTTTTAGACAGTTTTCTCCACAAATTGTTGGTCTGTGTTATTAAAGGGAAGTATTTTTTTTTAACAGTTTTATTGAGTTATAATTTACATACCATATAATTCACCCTAGGAGGAAGCCTTGCTTCCATGGAAAGATTGATAGATTTGAGACCAAAGCTCATATTTATCTATCCATTCATTTATTTATTTATATATCCCACATTATGAATTTATTTTCTACGTTACTGCTAGGCTACTATATATCCTATTGCCATTATTATTCTTATTATGCTATAATCTTATGCATTCTGTAGTAATAAACTTCTTTGTCATTTTAGATTGATAAGTATTTTGAAATTATTTTTATAGTTATACTGTAATATGAATTCTAATAGATGAAAGAGCGTTGAAAGCCATCCTGCAAAAGATAGTAAAGATTTTGACGATGTCCCAGTCTAATGAGATTTCTAACAGCTGGAAAAGTTGATGCACTGGATTCAGAACCAAATGATAACATTGATGGGATGAGGGAGGAAAATACTTATTTATATTGGATGTTGTTTATAGCCTACTATGCATCTGTTCCTCTTTCTTCCTTCCTAACGGACCCATGATTTTTTCAGGATTCCTCTACTTCCATGTAACCAATAAGCATTAGGAAAGCTGGTTTCACCTCAGTTCAGGGGTGGGCCTGGTTGGTCCAAAGGTTACTTTGCCGCTTGGTGGTTCAGGGATGAGCACATGACCTAATCCTTGCAAATAGGATGCAAGGAAATTTTTTTAAGCTTTGGGGCTGTTCTTCCTTGCTCTTAAGAGAGATCCATGGGAAGCCACTCTGTATCTTCTGTGGAACATGACCAAGGAAACATGTAGCCCTGATTACTGTTATCATCCATACAGTACCCAAGAAGGTGGAGCCAACCTTAAGATGAAGCTGACATTTTGGAGATAGATAAGCTATGGGTTCTTTTTTTTTTTATTTTTTAATATTTATTTGGTTGTGTTGGGTCTTAGTTGCAGCAGGCGGGCTCCTTAGTTGCAGCTCGTGGGCTCCTTAGTTGTGGCATGTGAACTCTCAGTTGCGGCATGCATGTGGGATCTAGTTCCCTGACCAGGGATTGAACCCAGGCCCCCTGCATTGGGAGTGCAGAGTCTTAACCACTGTGCCACCTGGGAAGTCCCAAGCTATGGGTTCTTGATGACATTATTGAACAGTCTTATCTCTGGGTTTCCAGATATGTTAATCTATGTATTTCTTTATGGTTTAAATCCCTGGTATGGAAACTGTGGTCCATGGACTGGCATCATCAGCATCACCTGTGAGCTTGTTGGAAATGAAGAATTTCAGGCCCTACCCTAGTCCTACTGAATCAGAATACACACAAAAGCTGGAGAAGTGTTATTTTAAGCCACTTTGAGTTTTTGTTTACTTACCAATGAAAGCATCCTACTATGACATTGTAGAGTTTTTTCTCGAAGGAGCTACAGCCTCCTCCAAGCATGCCATGTAGAAATAATGGGATTGGGGGAGGCATCATTTCTGATTGTAACAGAAACAGCATTTATTGAATCATGATACAGAGTTTAAAAAATTCTCATCACACTTTGACTGATGTATGGGTTTTTGGGTTGTTTTCATAGTTATTTTTAGATGAAACCTAAAACTGAAGTCCTTACTACTTGTGGTCACAAAGACCCTAATGTTATTTTTGGCGAGTCAGGAGATGTGCGCTTAGCTGTGCTGGCTGAAAGCCAGCTTGGAGAGTTGCATCTTACCTCCCCTGGGATTACCCCTTCCCATTCTCTCCTCAGTCCCATTCCTATTTCAACTAGTTAGAGTTTTGTACTGCATTTCTATTCCAGAACCATTAACCCATTAACCTCTGGGGAGTTCTTGCAAACTGCTGCTTTTTAGACCAGATGTATGTTTCAGTTACATGAATAGAGAAAATAATTTTGTCCCCTGCTGTAAATTGTAAATTATTGGTATATATGAGGGTTAAAGATAGCATGAGTAAATTAAATCCACTAGCAATTTAGGAATTTTATTTTAGAATTTTTTTTCTTCCACTTTTTGTGCAGAATGAGATGCAGCATTCCAAAAAAGCAAAACAGATTATAAAATTATACTTCTTCTTTGTCCATTTTTCTAGAGGCCTTAATGAGCCTGTGGCAGGATAAATTGGATAATTCAATTCACAAATTAGTTGATCATTTATGTAATTAATTGAGGATGAATGGTATCTGGTATGCTTTACAGTGAGAACTAGCAAAGGTCTGTATTTAATCAGAAAGTTGCTAGCTCTAAAAGGAGTACTTTTAATGGTAATACCACTATGCCAATTGATTTTACTATTGTTCTTGGCTGAGTTTTTACTGTGTTAGGCATTATGTTAGTTACTATGAAAATTTCTCTCTGATCCTAGAGTTACTCTAAAAGGTAGACCATTTTATCCGCATTTTAGACATGATAAAATTGAGGCTAGAGGGAGTAAGTAACACTCCCAAGATCATATAGTTAGAGCCCAGGACTGGTGCACCCAAGCTCATTCGGGTCCTCAAGGAGTTTGATTTCTACTGAGTGGGAGACTGACATGTAAACAGTACACTGTAATACAATGAGAGATAAAGTAACATTTTTAAATGAAGAAGAATTTAAAGATAGAGATACAAATGTAGAGGAAGAGGGGATTCTAATCCGGAAGAGCATGAAAAAGGTAATTCATCTTCCTTCCTATTTCTTTAGTTCCTTGATAAGCTTCTCCTGACTTCTCTCATTCTCTTAATGGTATCACCAGTTTTTTTCAGTAATCAAGACTCAGAACCTTTGATATGTTGATTTTCTTCATATTCTCACATTTTATCAATCTGTAAAGTCTTTTAGTTTTTTTTTTGTTTGTTTGTTCATCTTTTTTTTTAATATTACCAGCTAAAGGCTTCTATTTTATAAGTATTTTTTAAAGAAATGATTTATTGGTTCTATTGGAAGCATTCCTTTTTATGATTTTTTTTAACATCTTTATTGGAGTATAATTGCTTTACAATGGTGTGTTAGTTTCTGCTTTATAACAAAGTGAATCAGTTATACCTACACACGTTCCCATTTCTCTTCCCTCCTGCGTCTCCCTCCCTCCCACCCTCCCTATCCCACCCCTCTAGGCGGTCCTGTTCATTCCCACTTCTATAAAGCCTAGTTTTATCTATCACTGTATCATCTAGGCCAGTAGTTATCAATCTTTGGTGCACCTAAGATTCATCTAATGGTGCTTTGTCAATGTACAAATAGATTTGATTCATTAATTTGAGGTCACCGGTGATTCTGACACACCTCAAAGTTGAGAACCAATTACCTAGGGCAGTGGTCCTCAAAATTTGATCTGGGACTCCCCAGGGTAGGGTGGGTGTCCCTGGGAATCTCTCAGGAGTATGCAAAGTCATAACTATCAATATTTTCATAGTTGTACTAAGATGTTATTTGCTTTTTTCATTGTCACTGATGGTGAAAAAACAATGAAGGGTAAATTTGTAGTGCTTTACTCAACAGTACTGCCAAACTATATTAGTAATCATTGCATTCTTCACTGCTACACACTTGTGAAAGAAATCTAGTTTTGCTTAAGAATGTCCTTAATGAATCAGTGAAAATTATTAATTTCATTAAATCTTACCGCTTGAGTACATGTTGTATTATTACTCTATTTGACAATGCATGTGTGCATTCTGAAGTACAATGGTTGTCTCAAGGAGGAGCACTTTTGCAGTTGTTTGAGAGCTAAACTATTTTTTTTCATGGAACACCATTAAAAAAAAAAAAGACTGATAGACAAACTGTGGTTATTCAAGACTTTGATATCTGGCAGAAGTTTTCCCAAAAATGAACAAACAGAATTTTATTATCGCTAGTGGTAAAATTTAAGCTTCCAAGCAGAAATGAAAATGTGGAAAAAACTTCCCAATACTTGAAGACTTTTCTGATGAGATTGATGGTGTTTGAAATGTGTTGACATTGGAAAGATAAACAATATATTCCACATGACCAATGCAACAGAGCCCCAAAAGTTCACTGACAGTAGTTCAAGTAGCAACTAACCTTTTCTCTACATCCTCACCAACATTTGCTATTTTTTTTAACATCTTTACAACATTTGTTATTTGTGTTCTTTTTGATGATAGCCATTCTTACAGGTGTGAAGTGATATCTCATTGTGGTTTTGATTTGCCTTTAAAAAATGACCACTTGTTGAGCTTTGGTGTACTATCAAGGAAGAATATCTATAGTTACCTGTAAAAGCTATTGAAACACTTCTTTTTCCAACTACATATCTGAGGCCAGATTATCTTCAGATACATTAACCAAAACTATGCATTGTAACAGATTGCAGAAGTAGATGTGAGAATCTAGCCATCTTTGATTGTGATTTACAGACATATAAAACAGTGCCACTCTTCACAAACTTTTTTGGAAAATACATTTATTGTTCATAAAAAATGTGTTAAGTTAAAATGCAATGAGTTTATTATTATTGTCTTAAAATAACTGAGTAGATAGGCACTTAAGCACTTAGTTTTAATTTCTAATATGGTAGATATCAATATCTAACATGGTAAATATCAACATATAAAAAAGCTCCTTGGGAACCGCATTAATTTTTAAGCGTGTAACAGAGTCTGTAGTGGGTTGAGTGGTCCCCAAAAAGATATGTTCAAGTTGTAATCCCTGGTCCTTTATTTGGAGACAGGATCTCAGCAGTTGTATTCAAGTTAAAATGAGGATATGGTGGATTAGGGTGGGCCCTAAATCCAATTACTGGTGTCTTTATAAGAGAAGGAAGAAGGAGATTTGCATACAGAGACACAGAGGAGATCTATAGGGAAGAATGCCGCGTGAAGACAGAGGCAGAGATTGGAGTGATGCAGCTACAAGCCAGGGAACACCTAGGATTGCCAGGAGCCACCAAAGCTCGAAAGAGGCAAACATTCTTCTTTAGAACCTTCAAAGGAGTGTGACCCTGCCGATACCTTGATTTCAGACTTCTAGCCTCCAGAATGGTGAGAATATCTTTCTGTTGTGTTAAGCCACCCCATTTGCGGTACTTTGTTATGATAGCCTAGAAAAGTAATACAGGATCTTAAAATCAAAAAGTTTGAGAATCTCTAACCTAGGCTACCCATCTCTCTTTTTTTCCAGATTTTGCCCTGTCAGTACTGCCTGCTCACTACTGCCAGGTTACTTGCCCTGAAACAATTATTATGCTTCCCTTATTAAGAAAATGTCAGTGAGGTTTTAAAATTACCTTTCAAATAAAGTTCAAACTCTTTAGTTTGTGTTCAAAGCCATCTATAATCTGGCTCTAACATACTTTTCCAACTTTGTGTCCCACATTTCCTAATATTCCTTTGGAATATTCATTTGAGTGTGCATTCAGTCATTCATTCATTTGTTCATTCATTTGTTTATTCAACAGAAAAAAAGTACCTGTTCTGAGTTTTTATTCTAATAGTGTGTTGTCTAGTATGGTAAGCACTAGCCACAGGTGGCTATTCGTTTTAAGTTAAATAAACTTAAATAAAACTAAAAATTCAGTTCTTTAGTCTCAGCGGCTGCATGTGACTGGTGACTACTGTACTGGACAGCACAGATATAGAACATGTCCACTTTGTAGAAAGTTCTTTTAGATAGTGCTATTCTTATAAATAGTCTACTCCCTTCACCTTGCCCTCAAATTGCCTTGCATTTTCCTTCCTCTTCATCACTCCTAATATGCCCTTCCCTGCACTGGCTCTGCCCACCACACACCCCATGCCTTTCCTCCAATTCCCTGGCATATCAAAATCTACTTTTGGTTCTGACTTAAATAATTCTTTTAAGATTACTCGAGCTGGATATAATCCCTTATTTCTATTTCTGTAACACTAATTTTATTCTGCGATATGTTTGTCCTGACCTGTATTTGTCACCTGGCATGTAAGATAAACAGTTATGGTATCTTTCCTACTAAGCTCATTGAGGGTAGGAACCTTGTCTAATAGACTGGGACACATTAATCATCATATTGTAAATAGAAGAAAAGAAAAAAAACCCAGACAGATGAAGTAAATGTTTAGTGAATATATTAATTTTAAAATCTTAATTTGTACTAAAAAATCCTCTCAGGCACTTCTGTATGGTGGTTAGGATGCCTTAGGAATAAGAATTATACTTCTATAGTATTTTTCTTTTTTTTGTCTCCTATTTCAGAACCAATGGATGTCTCATAAGCTCTTCAAATTCTTTGTGTCTAAAACTCAACTTCAAATGCATGAGTGGCTTCTATTGGCCAAAGATGAGAAAATTTGAGTCTCAAAAACGAAACAAAACACCCTACACAATTGATTGAAACACATTTAATACATAAAATAATATATATCACAATGATAAAAGGAGAAATACCTAACATCTCACTGGGAACCATTGGAGAAACTAGGGCACTAATTCCTTAGTCTGAAAATTGGCAATTTAAAGGAAAGAATTCAGCATTTACCCTATCTTCTGTATTAGCTGTACTTCAGGGAAATCAAGTAGCCCTTTACAGAAGAATTCCAGCTAATAAATATGGAAGAAATGATAGAAATAAAAGATCATCATTTTGTGACCCCCCAGAAAAAAATGATTGACTTAAGCGATAATCATCGATAGATAAGTTTTTAATGAGAGTTTAAGTATGATTGCTTGTGTGTTTTGTTCCTTTACCTATATGTGCGCGATGCCTCTTTACCTAAAAGTATGCATGTCTCTTTACTAAGTATGCACCTAAATAGTAGAATGACCTTTAGTCTGAGTTTTCACATGAAGAGATGTAAGAAATAGTCTTTTTGACAAGAATACCAGAGAAGTGATGCGTATTCTTTTCAGTGTATCATAGCAGAATGTGCATGATATTGATTTGTCCTATTACTGTTGGTGTTAACTTTAATCACTTTGTTTAGGAAGTATCTGCCAGGTTTTCTACTGTAAATTTACGATTTTCCCCTTTGGAATTAAAGTGTCTTATGAGGAGATGACTTTGAAGTTATAAATATTCTGTTACTCCTCAAGCTTTCATTATTTTAGCATCCATTGATGCTTCTTGCCTGAATCAGTTATTACTATGATGGTTGTCAAATAGTGATTTTCTAATACTATCATTTTATCTACATTTATTAATGGGCTTTCCACTGTAAGGAAGAGGTTTCCTTTTTTTCTGTTTATTTATCTATTTATTTATTTTTATAAGCATGAACTCGTGAACTTTTTTTTTTTATTCAGTGATCTGTAAACCATAACTGTTATTTATTCCGATTCTGAAATTGTCCCAGATTTGGCCAGTGGAAAACTCATCTAGCTCGCTTGTACGTCCTTCTGATAAATCCTCATTATTCTTTGAGTAGTTTCCTTCTAACATAAAATGATGTTCCAATGCTCATCTTGTATTGGGTTGGCCAAAAAGTTTGTTTGGGTTCTTCTGGAACATCTTATGGAAAAACCTGAACGAACTTTTTGGCTAACTCATACTTTCCCAGGCTTAGAATCAATTCTTGCTCCTTTTACTAGAAAATAGTATTTAGAGGGACTTACCTGGTGGTCCAGTGGTAACGAATCCATCCACCTTAAAATTCAGGGGACGCAGGTTCGATCCCTGGTTGGGGAAATAAGATCCCACATGCTGCGGGACGACTAAGCCCGCGTGCCACAGCTATTGAGCTCGTGCGCCTCAACGAGAGAGCCCATGTGCCAGAAACTACAGAGCCCACGCGCTCTGGAGCCCATGCACCACAAATAGAGAGAGAAAACCGTCATGCCACAACTTGAGAGAAGCCTGCGCGCCACAACGAAAGATCCCGCATGCCGCAACTAAGACCTGACGCGGCCAAAAAAAAAAAAGTAGTATTTAGAAACCAAAATCTGGGTAATTGGTGTGCTCATTGATTCTAGGTCCTTTTAGCAGACATAACTAGGGGAAAAAAGTGCGCGCGCACTGCACCAGCATGTGTGTATTGCACATATGCATCTGTTTCTACATTTATGTTTACATCTTTATCTACTTCTATCTGTGTAAAATCCTGACTTCATACTGATACTGCCAGTTCTACTCCAGCATCACAGGTTCATGATATTTTTCTACCTTTCTGCGTTTGTAAATCCCTTCTCCAATGGTGGGAAACCTGACTCCCATTTTCCATAGTATATTTACTTATTTACTCAATCACAGAATACACAAAGTGTTTCAGAAATGCTAACCTAAACCCCTGGGGGAAAACTCCCTACTATTTAGAATTTACAATTTGTACTTAAAAGAATCTTTAAGCAGGGACTGTAACTCTAATATTGTGTTTAAAAGCTACTTTGGTTCATTCTTTACCCACCCCCACTCCCACCCCAGTGTGATTATGTTATACATTTGAAAAATAGTTCTGTTAATATACCATTTTAGGGTTTTCCCCCCACCCTGCTTGATTTTTTTTTTTATTTTTTATTTTGCGGTACGCGGGCCTCTCACTGTTGTGGCCTCTCCCGTTGCGGAGCACAGGCTCCGGACGCGCAGCCTCAGCGGCCATGGCTCACGGGCCCAGCCGCTCTGCGGCATGTGGGACCTTCGCGGACCGGGGCACGAACCCCTGTCCCCTGCATTGGCAGGCGGACTCTTAACCATTGCGCCACCAGGGAAGCCTGCTTGATTTTATGCTGCTTGCTTTTATTAATCAAGTGCTGCTTGATTTTATTTCTGCATTTATGTTTTAAAAATTAAAAAAAAAATTTCTGGTTGCACCAGGCGGCTTGCAAGATCTTAGTTCCCTGACTAGGGATCGAAGCCGGGTCCATGGCCGTGAAAGTGCCGAGTCCTAACCACTGGACCGCTACAGAATTCCCGCTGCATTTATTTTTAACATAGTTCTAAAAGTTAGAAGTATACAGAAGTTAGAAGTATACAAAAGGAAAAGTCACGCCCCCATTTCTTCTATCCCATTTCCACTTGCTCATCATTCCATCCTGTTCCACCTACCTCCAGTAGATAAAAAATCTCGTTAAGTTTCCGGTTTATCCCTCCTGTGTTTCTCTTTGCATAAAAGCAAATGCATGCAGATGTTATTACCCCTATTTCTTCTACATAAGGCAGCATACTATAGATACTCTTTAAAAATTTTTTATTGAGATGTCACTCACGTATGATAATTTTTACCCTTTTGCAACCGTCACCACTAAGTCTAGAACATTTTTATTACCCCCAAATGAAACACCATACCCATTAGTAGTCATTTTCCACTCTCCTGTCCTCCCAGCCCTTAGCAACTACTAATTTGTTATCTGTCTCTATGAATTTGCCTATTCTGAATATGTTATATAAATGGATTTGTACACTGTATAGTTATTCTTTTATACTTTGCTTTTTCTGCTTAGTATTATAACCTGCAAATAACTCTGTATCAGTTCACAGACATCTTTCTCATTCTTTTTTACAGTTACATTGAAGTCCATTGTGTGGATATGCCATAGTTTGTTAGTTTATTCAGCCACTCTTCTATATGTGGATATTTAGGTTACTTTCTAGTACTTGACAATGATAAACAGTGCTGCAATGAATAACCTTGTGCTTATGGATGTTAGCACTGTTGGAAGTATACCTTCATGGTCAATTCCCAGAAGTGGAATTGTTCGGTCAAAAGGTAAACTCATATGTAATTTTGTTAGTAATTGCCTAATTTTCCATAAGAGTTGTACTAATTTGCATTTCCACCAGCAATGTATATAAGAATAGCAGCATAGTATGTTATACTTGTTAATTTTGCTTATCTGATAGCTAAGAATTGGTATCTCAGTGCATTTTTCTTATTATGAGAAAAGCTGGACATCTTTTCTTAGGCTTAAAGGTCATTTTTATATCTTTTTGTGTAAATTATTGATTTTTTGCACATATTTCTTTGGGGTGTTTGGACTTCTTTCTCTTAATTCTTAAGGGTTTAAAAATTTATTAGTGATTATTAGCCATCTATCTGTGATGTACTTTACAAATACTTTGTTTTCTTTTGACTTTTGTACATTTTTTTGCCATGCATAAGTTTTTTGTTCTTATGTAGTCATATATAAACATATTTTCTTTTAAGTATATCTAGAATTTGAGTCATAGTTACAAAGCCTTTCCCTATAATGAGGTTAAAGAGGAAGCCACTGTTTTCTTGAAGTATGTACATACAGGTGATCTTCATTGTTTGTGGATTCTGTATTTGTAAAATTGCCTCTTCACTAACATTTATTTGTAACCCCAAATTAATACTCATTTGAAGATATATGCAGAGTGGCAAAAGATTTGAGTTACCCAGTGATCATGGTCCCAGCTGAGGTCAGTCAAGGTGATGCTCTACCTTCTTTCAGCTCTCGTATTGTAAACGGTGTCCTTTTCATATTTTTGTGCTTTTTGTTGGAGATTTTACTGTTTAAAATGGCCCCAAAGCATAGTGCTGAAGTGGTGTGTCCTCAGCACTTCAGTTAAGCACAAGAAGACTGTGATGTACCTTAGGGAGAAAATATGTGTATTAGCTAAGTTTCATTTAGGCATGAGTTATAGTGCTGTGGCAGTGTGTTCAGTGTTAATGAATCAACAACATGTATTAAATAAGGTGTCTTTGAACAAAAAACACACATAAAACAAGTTATGAATTGATCAGTTGTTGAAAATATGTGTGACCAGAGGCTTGTAGGAACCTAATGCTGTGTTTCACCTAGGAGCAATGATTCAGTATTTGCGAATTCAGTGTTTGCAGAGACTTTGTAGAACATAATTGCCATGAATACCAAGAATTGACTATAGTTTAATTTTTTACATTTTGATCTCTGATCCTTTGGGATTTGTGTGAATGATTTGTTGTGTGGATCTAGTTTTATAAGTTTCTATATGTATGTGGGTCTGATTTTGGACTGCATTTCGTGTTCTGGCTATTCGTGTGCTGCTACTGCTTTTTTTTGCGGTACGCGGGCCTCTCACTGCTGTGGCCTCTCCCGTTGCGGAACACAGGCTCCGGACGCGCAGGCTCAGCGGCCATGGCTCACGGGCCCAGCCGCTCCGCGGCATGTGGGATCTTCCCGGACCGGGGCACGGACCCGTGTCCCCTGCATCGGCAGGCGGACTCTCAACCACTGTGCCACCAGGGAAGCCCTGCTTTTTTTTTTAACTTAAAAAAATGTAAAGACTCAGGTCAGGAGAACTAGAACCCCACGAGAGAAACCTCGGCAGGATCAGAGTTCAAGGCAATCTGCATGTTTTAATTATAGAGGTTTTGTTTTATATTCTAGTGTTTGGTAGGGCTAGTTCCCTCTCATAAGTATAGCCTATTTCACTGGCTGATACTTTCTGTCAATGTTGAATATTAGTGGTGATAGTGGATATCCTTGCCTTGCATTTGATTGCAGTGGGTACATCCCTAGTGTTTCTTTATTAAATAAGATGCTGGCTTTAGGACTAAGGTATGTATTATTTTATCAAGTTAATCAATGATGCTTTAATTTTGATATAGTAAGACTGCTAGAATTTTTAACTTAGTGCTGGGAAGGTCTAAGTAGAGAGAGGAAATGAAGTTGAAGTGGACGGAAGTAAGAAGCAAGTGAGAAAAGAAAAGGCTTTGGAATGATCAATAAGACTGCTCAGTGGCAAAGAGGATGCTGTTTTTAATGATAACACATTTCACTGTTCACTTGGTTAATTAATCTAAGGCTGAATGTCTGCACAATAAGATAGTAGAAATAATTCTAGAAATATTTTATCCACTCTGCCTCTACTATATTCCTGGACTTTGCTGGCAGCTTGAGTGAATAAAATAGTTACTTATATGGTTGTAACCCTGAAAATTGATCTTTGCCTCATTTCTGAACTTCCAGTTTTTCCAGAAATCAAGTATGATTTTCAGCACTCCTTATAGCAATCATAAATGTTTGTTGAGTGCCTTATATTATTGGTAAATGCCTTATATTAGAATATATATGTGCATATTTACACACGTACACACACACACACACACACACACATACATTGTCTAGCTTCAAGTGAGATTTAATCTGAAGGGCTCAAATGATTTCATCAGGAGTCAGTCTTCTTTCTCTTGATCTTTCTGTTCTACTTTCTTCAGTGTTACCCTCATTCTCAGGGTCTTCTTTTGGCAAAACAGCTTTAGATTTATGTCTTCACTTCCTCGTAGCTCCTGTACAAGTCCTTGGGGTTCGTTCTGACCGGACTAGCCCCATCATGTGCCCACGGTGGCGGGAGGGTTTGTTGCTCCTGCTGGACCTGGATGGCACGCCTGACTCCTACTGGTGGGGATGCAGGCTCCTCCCAAGACATCTGGTCTGAGAATCTGGAGGGGTAGTTTTTCAAAAGAAATGGAGTATATTTACCAGAATAAAGGAGGATTAAACGACAGTCAGGCAAAAAACAGCAACTGTTTGCTGCACTAACCGAGTAAAGTTTACTGGATGGACTTGAGTTTAATAGTGAATGAAAAAATTGTGGTATTTTGGAAAAAGGAAAGTGCCTGAATGAATTCTTTGGAAATAGACACCTTACTGCTTCCTTTTTCCCTGCTTTGGCAATAGCTTACTGTTCTTTTCCAGAACTGATTCCTGTAGCTTTATTGGATTCTATCATACTTGCTGGGAGGGAAATGACATCAGGTAAGTAGTGAATGTGAAAATAAGCATTAACAGTTCTGTTTTCCTGCAACTTTAGTCCTGCCTCCCAGACCTACTGCCAGAGATGAATAAAAGGCCTCCTTCCCAGCTTTCCTCTTAACTTGAGGGGGTGAAGTATTTCTTACATAACACAGAGGATATTTATCAAATGACATACTTGTACCACGGTATTGATTCTTTTTGTTAGTATTGTCTATAAAGTTACGACATGTATAAGTCTCTATCCTTCCTTTCTAAGCCTGCCAATACAAAAAAGTAATATTTCCTCTTGGAGCCTGAGGCTTTTTCCCTCCCTAGCTCTTATTTAAGGAGAATATGCAATTTAGATGTTTGAATAGGAATAGAGGAAGCAGCCAAAAACTTTTCAATAGTCCAGTTAAAATACATAATAGCATGTGTTTAAAGTAAATCTTTGGAAGAAAGGTTGGAAAATCCTGGATAAAGTCATATAGTATGTACATCAAAGGCATGCCTTGCTAAGTAAAAGTGGGAGGAAGCAGTACATGTCTTACCAGGGGGTCAGAGATTTCTACTTAGATGTTCCTCTGGCAACCTTGTTCCCATCTAGGTAGTTGAAGGGCTGAAAGAAATTTCCAGTGTGGTTTAATCTGCTGGCTTTTATTGAGTTAAATGCCATCACTTCTACGGCTTCACACATCTGCAAAAGCACTCTCCTTCAGAATTTATACAAAGGGTTATATTTTTTCCTTTGCTGGAAATATAAGAAAAAAACTTGCAAAGCTTGGAAGTCTATAGAGGATTCATCTCATTTTAATTGTAGACATGGACAAGGGGCAGTCTAACTTAAGCATGTGGACTTTGGCACCAGGCCAACATGAATTCTAACCAGGTTTTTCATGTTTTGGCTGTGTGTCCTTAGACAAGTTAATCTTTGTGGGCCTTACTTCTCTTACATATAAAAGTCATTCATTCATTCAACACATTTATTATTAATTACTCTTCTATGTGTTGGGGATGCATCAGTAAACAAAACAATGAAGGTCTCTTCCTTTCTGCAGCCTATATTCTAGTGGGGAGAGAAGCAAGAGAGAAATTGTGTGTTAAAAATAGTAATTGCTGTAAGAAAAGAAAAAGCAGAGAAGGGTCTTAGAGAAATGGATTAGGGAAGAGAGCAGGTGCAGAATTAGGGCAGTCAGGGTTGACATCATTGAGAAGGTGACATTTGAGCGACGTTTTAAATGAGGTTTTAAAATGCTCACTCTGGTTGCTGCCTTGAGAGCAGACTATAGGGGGTTAAGGAAAAAAGCAGAGAGAATTGTTAGGAAGCTTTTGTAGTAACATAGGTGAGAGATGATGGTGACTTAGTTGTAGAAATGAAGATGGTGAAGAATGGTTGAATTCTGTATACATTTTGGAGGTGCAGCCAACAGGATTTTCTGATGGCTTAGATATGTTGTGTGAAACAAAAAGAGTAGCCTAGGCTTTTGGCCTGAAGAACTGGATGGATGGAATTGTTATTAACTGACAAGAGGAAGACTCGGGTAGAGCAAATTTTAGGGGGAAGATCAGGAGTTCAGTTCTGTATGTTGAGTTTGAGATGTCTGTTAGGCACCCACATGGGGAAAAAGACATACACCCATAGGTTGCTCGTGATGATTCAATATGGTGAATATAAATCACTTAGTATGGTACCTGACATAATTTTCTGTGTGAGATCAGAGAATATATTGCTACATGAAACAAGAATAAGAAGTTGCAAAGGGGATATTCAGGGGCAAAGAACTCATAGAATATAATAGCAGAACTTCTAAAAGTAATAGATTGGAAGACTGAGGAAATACCCCAGAAAATAAAAGAGAGATGCAAAAATATTAGAGAAATATTAAAAATCATAGAGAATCCATTTAGGAGGTCTAACTCCTTTCTAATGGGACTTTCAGAGACACAGACCAAAGAAAATGAAAGGAAGAAATTATCAGTGAAACAAGACAAGAAAAATTTCCAGAACTGAAGGACAAGAGTTTCTAAACAGAAAGTGCTCAGCACTATGAATGGCTGGAGGTGAGGGGGGCGGGGAAGAGACATATTACCGAGACATTTTAGAGCACCAGAGAGGAAAAACAAGTCACAAAGAAAGGAACAGGGCTTCCCTGGTGGCGCAGTGGTTGAGAGTCCACCTGCCGATGCAGGGGACACGGGTTCGTGCCCCGGTCCAGGAAGATCCCACATGCCATGGAGCGGCTGGGCCCGTGAGCCATGGCCGCTGAGCCTGCGCGTCCGGAGCCTGTGCTCCGCAATGGGAGAAGCCACAACAGGGAGAGGCCCGCGTACCAAAAAAAAAAAAAAAAAAAGAAAGGAACAGAAGTTAGCAGAATGTCAGACTTTTCAGAAGTAACACAAGAAGCAAGTAGACAATGGAGCAATGCCTTTAAGGTTCTGAGGGAAAATGATTACAAACATAGATTTCTATGTCCAGCCAAATAGTCAGTCAGTTATGAGGATAAAATAACAATATTTTCCAATATGCAGGGTCTCAAAAAATTTATCTCCTATACATCCTTTCTCAGAAAGCTATTGAAGGATCAAAAAGAGAGGTAAGACATGAAAGAGACATGAAAGAAAAAAGATGACATGAAACCCAGGAAAATGGGATATAACACTAGAGAGACATAAAGGAAATTCCTAGAATGATGATGAAATAAAGCAGGATGACAGCTGAGTAGCAGGTCTAGAGATAACCAGTAAGCACAGTTGGGGTAGGAGGATGTAAGATCCAGGGAAGATGTCTCTAAGAAGAAGATTGAACTGACATATGATGTGTTTGACTATTCTGAAGGAGTTTCATAGCTCTTTCAGAGAGTTAGGGAATAAACTGTTCCCAACTTAAAGGAGCTTACACTGTAGTATGGCGTACACACAAGTAAGTGGGTAATTACTGTATTCTGTGAAGGTTTGGAAAGCTTAGTACTCTGCTCCTAGACCACCCATAGTTGGAATGTAGGTTTAGAAATCCAGTATTTAGCTCCTTCAGCATCTGTAATTGAACTGTCAAACCAACAGCTTGGGGCTGGCTGTTGGGTTAGCTGAAAAATCCTTCCACACTCTAGAAAAGAAAGTTTTTTTCTTTTTTCTTTTTCAGGGGATGGGCAGGGGGAAACAATTGTTGTTAGTTTAAAGAATTTAAAATATATGTATATATATTTATAAGCATGTATCTGTTTTTATTTTTGTATGTATGGCACTGTATATTTATAAAAATGTCTTGTTTTTATTTTTTATTATTATTATTTTTTTTGGCTGCACCATGCAGCATGTGGGATCTTAGTTCCCCGACCAGGGATTGAACCCACACCCCTTACACTGGAAGCAAGGAGCCCTAACCACTGGACTGTCAGGGAAGTCCAAGAACATCTTGTTTTTAAAATGAGTGTGGAATAGTGCAACGGAAAAAAGTTTCAGTTGTTAATTTAGGTATAGAAAGCAACTAAAATTTTTGTATTATAATTAAATTATAATAATTATAATTATTAAATTATAATTAATAAATTATAATTTATTTTATCCTCTCAAGGTGGCTTATACCTCATTGACTCATGCCAATAAGGTAATGTTTTCCCAATATAATAATGAACTTTTTTGTGCGTGGAATTCTTCACTCTAAAGTTATTTTGTAGTTTGATTACAAACAAATTCAATTTGCACTGTTCAAAGAATACTTCTTAATTAATTATAAACCTATTTGGCCTAGACTTTGCATTTTTCTTGGTACACTTTGGCCATAATATAAAATGTAGCAGTTTTGTGTCACATCAATATTTCTCACATATAAATATGGAATGATATTTATGTCTTGTCTAATTTCTCACTTGGTCAGTTAATATATATACTGTACAGATAAATGGAGTGAGTACATAAAGAAAAACTGCAAGAGGAGAAAAAGATAATCTAAATGAAGATTATCACTTTAAAGTTTTAATATCATGTAAGATTTTATAGTAGTTAAGTTCCTATAATAAATGGTCATCCTATAATATATGGTTTGGGAACATAAGTTAATTCACTGAACAAACACTGATAGAGCACTGATAGAGCACTGATAGAGCCTGCCATATGTCAGGCTCTGTGCGAGGTCCTGAGAATACCGGACAGGTTAGGACATTATTCCTGCCCTCTGATAATTCTTGGTCCCAAAGAAAGAAATTTAACTTATAAACAAGTAAATGTAATAAAATAGAGGGTTAGAAGTGCTGCAAATGATGTTTACCAAATGTATAAAGAGAGAAGGTCATCCCAAGAAAAGTATGGATTAAGAAGACAGACATGGAGATGTAGTACTATTTGTGGAAATGGCAAACATTTTTGTTTGTTTGTGGCATAGAGTAAGAGGAAGGGCTTGGGAAACACATGAGCTCCATCACGTAGAGCAGGGGTGCCATACTCAGAAATTTAATCACTTCCTCCTAGGACAGTGTTTCTCAAATATGTGTGATCATAAGAATCACGTAGAAAGTTAAAGCAAAACAAAACAAAAAAACTCCTAAAGTTTACCCCAGACCTGGAAAATCAGAATCCTCAGAGGAGGGCTGGGAATCTGTTTTTAGCCAGTGCCCTGCTAGTTCTTACTGTAACCAATTTATTGAGCAAGTCCAATTTATTAGGATATAAGCAAGTATTGTTTCCCCAAATTTCTAGTCTAGGTGACTTCCAGAAAGAGCACACACCACAACTTTCCTGTGTGTGTGTGTGTGTGTGTGTGTGTAGGAGTATGCGTGTATATATGTATGTATAACTTTGGAAAATATATTCTCCCAGTGCAGGCTAGAGCTGTGACTCAGACTCCTTGTGGTCTAACTCAGGGATACTGTGTTTTCAAGATCCAGGTCCTCTTTGGCAGCAGAAAAAGTGAATAAGGGAATTAGAGGTTTTCAGAGTGGTTAGTGGAGGGCAGTGTTCTAAATCTCCTAGTTCTGCCAGATACTGGTGGTCTCTACCAGGGTTGTGATCTTAGTATAGATGATTATAGATGTCCAACTTCATTCATTCTGTCAGTGAGGACCCCCACAGAGAAGGGTAACCGTGGCTTCCTGCACTGATCCGTGTTAGTGGTGTATTCTTCACAGGGTAGGTGTACTCCTGGGCGTCCCCTTTCCCCATCCTTCTTTTACTTCGTGCTTCTAAACTTGGGGGCATTGGAACCGATAAAGCTCTCTTATGTGCCCTCCAAGGGCCCCAGTCCTTTTCTTACCAGGCAAGCTGTATTCTCTACAGTCCTTTTTTGGGCTTTGGGCTTTGGGCATGGACTACTCTAGCTAGTGCTCTTCTTTCAAGAATCTCCAGACAGGGACTTCCCTGGTGGCACAGTGGGTAAGAATCCGCCTGTCAATGCAGGGGACCACGGGTTCGAGCCCTGGTCTGGGAAGATCCCACATGCCGCGGAGCAACTAAGCCCATGTGCCACGACTACTGAGCCTGCGCTTTAGGGCCCACGAGCCACAACTACTGAGCCCACACACCACAACTACTGAAGCTTGATCGCCTAGAGCCCGTGCTTCGCAACAAGAAGAAGCCACCGCAATGAGAAGCCCACGCACCGCAACGAAGAGTAGCCCGCGCTCACAGCAACTAGAGAGAAAGCCCGCGCGCAGCAGCGAAGACCCAATGCAGCCAAAAAAAAAAAAAAGAATCTCCAGACAGTTAGCTACATATCTCTCTAGTTCAAGTGCTTACAGGTTCTGCAAGCAGCAGCCCACTTGGAATCAAGCTGCCAGTCTCTCCTTGCAGATGTCTTCGCCTCCCAGTCTCTATGACTAGTTCTCTTGAGGTGCCCATGTCGTTGATGATGCCACTCCCACAAGGCCAGACTTCCAGGCTCTCCCTTGCCTTGCCTTAGTTCTGTCTTTGGGAGGGTTGGTTGAATGCACCAACTGGTTTTGCTACTCCTTAGCAAACCTTGGGGGAGAGATCTGGACATAATTTTCGGTGCTTTCCCTGATTTGGGCATTTACTGCTTCTTGCTCTCAGCTGTGGGCCCTTGTCACTGATTCAGGGACAGTAGGACAAATGCCACTTAATATCTTGTTGGATTATAATCAGGTAAGTTTAGGAAACGTTTTTGCAGAGGAATATATAATCAGATTTGATTTTATAGTGTTTAAAGTGTAATTTAAATAAAAGATCTTAAAGGAATCATATCTTTGCTGATTCTACCAGAATTGAAGTAACAATTTGTCTGCTTTAGGGTAAGAAACAAAGTAAATATACTCATGACTATGAATGTTTGTATAGTATCAACATCAGTAACTTCTGACAACTTAATTGTAGATATAAAGATGTGGATTCAGTGTATCTGGTGCTGCCAGAAGACCAAACTGGCACAACAGAAGAACTGGAATTCATTGATATTTCTTAGTTAACTTTCAGGTTTTTCAGTTTTATTATGTGGTACTTTCTGGATAAAGGGAACTTAGACCACTAGGTGGTGCTTTATGACTAGAAAATACAAGTACTCCCTTACTACTACTAGGGTCAATCTAGCAAAGCAATGGCCAGTGAGAACAGCTGATGCCAGTCCTAAGACACAGGTTTAAAATAAAAGAGAAAGGAAGAAAGGAAGAGATAATGATAACAAGAGAGAAAAGAAGTAGGAGGGCAAGAAGAGAAAAGGAGAACGTAAACAGGTATATTGTGAAGGAGGTTGTCAAATACCATCAGTAATTACCTCAGGAAAGTGGCTCCTATGCCATTTGTTGCTGATTTATCAATATTTCCTTGTTTATTCATTTATTTGATATGTATTTAATGAGAGTCAGCTGAGGATCCCATGGTAAACAATACGTTCTCCCTACCCTCTGAGATTTTACAGGTAAAGGGAGCTTAAAATATCTGAACTTAAAATCTTGACCCTTTCTTTGTAGAGTATGTTAAATAATATGGAAAAGAATACTTTTAAATTTTAGTTTTGTTTGTTTCATATCCTCTATTTCAATCCCCTACCAGAGAAAACCTTTTCTAGAATTCAAAAAAGTATTCTTATTAAAATATTTGAAAATTAGCTCCTCGAGAGCTAGTAATTCAGGAATACAGAGGATGCAGTTCATTATTTGGCTCTTATTAACGGGTATGCGGGGGTCGGGGCCTAAATGTGTTGAGTGAGTGATAGGTTCAGATAGGGACCTCAGCAAGCCATCTCCTGATTAGAGTCTACAGCCTTCCTGGCTCTTTGTAGAATTCAGGCTTCTGATTTTGAACACTTTCGTGACAGCACCATACTTCCTCATCAACTATAGCACGCTGCTGCCATTGCCTGTTTACAAGGCATTCTGTGTTTCTCCGTAACAGTGAATTCTTTTATGGTAGAGTCTGTGTCTAATTTAATTCATTCATGTAATCCCAGTGTTTGGCAGGTGTGAGTGCTCAATAAATTTTGGTTGAAAGAATGAATAAATCTTATTACTTATAGTGTACTTAGTAAAAGATAGCTTCCTAATAGGACACCTATCTGAAAGAGTTAATTTTTGGATACACCAGAAAGACCTGCCTTTAACACTTTTCACATACATGAGAGAGTGCGTAGACAATTACTTTGAAGTATAAGATGTAGTACACTTTCAAAGATAACCAAATGATACACCAGTCATTAAGATAGAGATGGATTTGTAATGCCAATTCTGTAAATACAACTCTTAAACTTTAATGTTGGATTCTGTTGCTTGACCTTGGATAAATAGCCCAGCTGTGGTTTTCTAATTTTTTATTTCTAACATAATAGGGACTGATGGCACCTATTATTAACTACTTCAGGCCCTAGGACCTGCTGTGGACTTCATGTTACAAAGATGTATATTGGAACTAAGTCGGAGTTGAGTATAGAGTAAAAGACAGGAAGACAGATTCCACTGCGGGTGAATTCTACTGCCCCCAGAAGTCAATGTCAGTAGATCAACGTCTATTTATTGAATGCCAGAGCTTTAACTCAAGAATACATATCACAAAATAGATGTATCATTATAGACCTCAAAATGCTTGCTATTTTATAACACGTTACAGAAAGCCTTCAGATAACAAATGCTTTTTAAACAGCTTTATTGAGATATAATTCACATATCATACAGTTTACCCTTTTAAGGTAGATAATTCAGTATGTTGTTTCTAAAGCATATTCACAGATTTGTGCAGCTGTCATCACTAACTCCAAAACATTTTCATCACCCCCCAAAGAAACCCCATACCTAGTAACAGTCACTCTCCATTTCCCCCTCCCCCAGCCCGTGGCAATTACGTACCGTTTTCTGTCTCTATGGATTTGCTTATGCTGGAAATTTCATAAAGATGGAGTCATATAAGATATGGTCTTCTTTCACTTATCATGCTATTTTCAAAGTTTATCTGTGTTGTAGCATGTTATCAGCACTTCATTCCTTTTCATTGCCAGATAATATGCCATGGTATGAATAGACCTCATTTTGTTTATCCATTCATCAGTTGCTGGACATTTGATTTGTTTCCACTTTTTGGATATTATGAATAATGCAGTTATGAGCATTCACATACAAGTTTTTGTGTAGACATGTGTTTTCCTTTCTCTTGGTTATATACCTAGGAGTAGAATTGCTGGGTCATATGGTAACTGTACATTTATCATTTTGAGGAGCTGCCAAACTATTTTTTCAAAGTGGCTTTACCATTTTGCAATCTCATTAGCAGTGAATGAAGTTTCCAATTTCTCTATGTCTTTGCCAACCCTTGTCTTTTTTTTCTTTAATTTTAATTACCACCATCCTAGTAGTGGGTGCGAAGTGGTATCTCACTGTTTTGTTTTTCTTAATTAATTAATTAATTTTGGTTGCATTGGGTCTTCATTGCTGCACACGGGCTTTTTTTTAGTTGTGGTGAGCAGGGGTTACTCTTTTTTGCGGTGTGTAGGCTTCTCATTGCGGTGGCTTCCCTTGTTGTGGAGCATGGACTCTAGGCACATGAGCTTAGTAGTTGTGACTTGCGGGCTCTAGAGTGCAGGCTCAGTAGTTGTGGCGCATGGGCTTAGTTGATCCGTGGCATGTGGGATCTTCCTGAACCAGGGCTCGAACCCGTGTCTCCTGCATTGGCAGGTGGATTCTTAATCACTGTGCTGCCAGGGAAGCCCTCTCACTGTGGTTTTGATTTGCATTTCCCTAACTGCTAAAGATACTGAGAATCTTTTCATGTGCTCATTAACCATTTGTGTATCTTCTTTGGAGAAATGTCTATTGAAATCCTTTGCATGTTTTAAATTGGACTGTTTGTCTTTTTGTTATTGAATTGTAAAAGCTCATTATATATTCTGGATATAAATCCCATATCAGACTTGATTTTCAAATATTTTCTCCCATTATGTCTCTTCACTTTCTTGCTTGTTTGAAGCAAGGTGGTTTAGATTTACCACCATAGAAGATGGTTTAGATTTATTGCAGTGTGTTTACTTGTTATATCAGGTAGGTTGCCATGAAGGGGATGAACAAGGTGTTGACAATTGTCTTATATTGATACCCAAGGCTGTTCCCTAAATCAGTGTGGAACACAATTATAGGAAGCCAAAAAAGAGCTAAACTACTAAGAGTGAAACATAATGTCTTATAGCATATAACATACCCTCTTCCTGCTGTCTTTGTCTTATCCTAGTTACAAACTAGTAGAGAAATGCTAGGGGTTGGGATAGTGAGAAGAGAATAGTTGTTTCCCTCTTTTGTGGTTCAGCCAATGTATGTTTTTAGAGATATAGCTAAAAACAAAACAAAAAACAATAAAGGGCCAACTGGTTCTGGCAGGGATGGCAGTAGTTCTACTTTAGTCAAATCACTACCAGAGAAATGTCCTCACAATTGATCAACATCATAGCGCTACAAGCTGCTGTCTTTCTTTGACTTTAGATAGAGTGAGAGTTGCCCTTTGGCTACAAAACTTCTAATTTAAATGGTGGAGAAAATGGAGGGTCTCTGTTGTGTTTTTCTGTTAGTAATTGGGCAAGTGGACTGCTCTGATGAACGTGGAGTGACACACTGAGATGGTTGTGATCACTTGCCCATCTTTTTGGCCAGTCTTTCCCAGTGGTCCATTTGAGAACATTCTTGGTCCCCTTACCACACCTTCAGCTTGATATCAAAGTGCAGTGGTAATAGTGAAGATATATATATATATTTAATAAATTTATTTATTATTGGCTTCTTTAGTTCTTCGTTGCTGTGCATGGCCTTCTCTAGTTGTGGCAAGTGGGGGCTACTCTTTGTTGCGGTGCGTGGGCTTCTCATTGCGGTGGCTTCTATTGTTGCGGAGCATGGGCCCTAGGCATGTGGGCTTCAGTATTTATGGCACGCGGGCTCAGTAGTTGTGGCTTGCAAGCTCTAGAGCACAGGCTCAGTAGTTGTGGTGCAAGGGCTTAGTTGCTCTGCAGCATGTGGGATCTTCCCGGGCCAGGGCTTGAACCCTTGTCCCCTGCATTGGCAGGTGGATTCTTAACCACTGTGCCATCAGGGAAGCCCAGTGAAGATATTTTTAGAGTTGACTGAGATAAATTAAAAAATGGTCATATGTGGCAAATGATGGGCACAGATGAGTGATTTTTTTTTCTTTTTTGCACTGTTTGAAATAGAATACTAAGAGCCTTCTGAGAATGATGTTCAATGTCCCGAATTTTTTTCCTGGAATGGCCTATTAAAACCATTATGGATTCTTTTTTTTGAATTTATTTATTTTTTATACAGCAGGTTATTATGGATTTTTGACCAAGACTTCTCATCTGTATTATGTGAAAAGGTTTGGGTTTTGTGAAGTAGCTTGGCATGTGCTGCAGTGCTTTTTAATTTTTTTTAATTTTAATATTTTACAATATGAGCATGAATTTCAGACTATAGGTGACACTTGTTTGTGTGAACAGTTCCCCAAACTTTGCTTTCTAAAGTGTAACTGTTAAATCTTTTGGAATAACAGTACAGTTGTCTCTTTAGAAAGATCCTTTACATTGATGTCTTATGACTGGCTTAAGTTCTTCTGGCACATTCTCTCCTGATTTCTCTCTACCCTCAGAAAGATATTTTGTATCTTCTTAATCTGTGCCATGTTCAGAAAGAAGAGATGAGTCAGAGAAGTTTTCTAACACTAACACTAACACTTTGGGGGGAGGTCGCACGATATAGTTTTGAATCCAGAATGGCATTACTGTCACTTTTGCTCTTCTGGGCTGGTGGACAAATTTGTAATCAAACATACTGCATAATGGTGACACAATTGAAGGAGTAGGTTTATCCTTAAGAACACAGCCCCCAAAACACTTGTGTTCAGTATGTAATGTTTAAGGTGGTTGTGAAACTCTTTGCTGTCAAATAGCAGGAATTCTCCATCCATTTGTTTGCTTTGTAGATGACACTGTCTTTGAGTAGAAAACAGTTGACACTTCCATGTCCCATTGGCATTTCTGGTTAAGTGTAGCTCAAATACTATTATGTTAAACTTTCGTGCCTGATAATGTGCTCTCCCAGACCAAGGAGTCAGCACTCTGTGACTCTAGAGGAATAGTCTCATTTGACAATTTTAGTACCACCTAAGATTTTATCTAGTGTGTGATGAGGTGATATAGTGACTGTTATATTGATTTGGAGTCTAGGGAGATAATTGATAAACTTGGTCCTGGGTTCCAGGGGATAGGATATCTGTCATAGAAGAAAGGCAATGATTAAAGGAGCAATATTTATTGTTGTTGATCAGCTCTGACTGTGAAACATTTAAGGCATTTGGGCTCTAATTTTAAAGATTAGTTGAAAAATAATTATTTAACACTTATTCTGTGCCTATCACTTTGTTAGGCACTGGGAAGTTAGAGACATAATTCCTGATCCTGAGGTACTTACATTTGGGGGAAGATAGGCAAACAGGTAGATACTTAAAACAAAAACAAAACATTGAGGTAAGGACTTCACTCTTTTTTTTTTTCTCCCCAATGTGGAAGCATACAGAAAGGGGGATTAGCAAATACATCAGCTGTGGAAAAAATTATTTTTTTAAAGGCAAGAATAAAATAAATGCACAGTTCAGGATATTGATGATCATTGGGAGGGAGGCAGAAAGATGGGATCCAGGAGGAGCCCATGTATAACTTCATTGGGATTGGGAATATTCGAATTCATAAATTGGGTGATGGGTTCATAGGTATCTATTTTATCATTACACTTCATAACCTACATAGCATATATATTCTTCTGTATCTATTAAATGCTATATAATTTTAAAAAATCAAGATATTTCAGTAAGCATTTCCCAGTCTTAATTTATTAGAAGCATTTACTTAGGATAAATTGGAGAAAAACTGAACTCAGCCAAACTTTCTCTGTTTAGTATCTATTCACCCATCCATCTGTTTTTTTACTTTACTTAATTTTTTGAAATACAATAAAAATAATGTAGAAGTTTTTTAACATGACCTGAATGCCCTGTTTCTGTGCTCCCTAAGGTTCCATGTACTCCCTGTAGAAACCAGTTTATAGGTCAAAAGGATTCTGTCTGGACTGGCCAGCCAGACATTTAAGTATTCATTACCTCTGTGTGTGTGTATATTTAATGATGTTTGTGCATGGCTTAGCTAGGGATTTTGAAATATTTGTAGGGTTTTCCTATTTGCTGGGTTGTTTTAGAATTGAGAGCCATCAGCAGAAAAAAAACAAGGAAGAATACTATTTCTTCTTTCATCTATGTCCCGTATTATACAAGTGTTCACTGAAAGTAGCACCAATTTTCTGGGAAAGGTCATGACTGAGACTTTTCTCACCCTTTACCCCTACTCTCCAATTCATGTTTCCTTTTTACAATGTGGTCATGTGCTTGCCCAAGTCTGGCTTATGAACCGTGTAGAATATTTGTGCAGTTTTGTTTTTTAAGCCCTACACTGTGCACATGATGCATTATTTAATTTGGAATGGGCTCTGAGTTTAGTCACACGTGCTTCTTGTGGTGTTTATCTTGGAATCCACAAGTGGGAGGGAAGTATTTTTGCATTTTATACATCTGGACATTGTTCATGATCCTCTTGTGACTTGGAAATTCTCTGTGGGGCAAAATCCAAAGAACAGTATTAAAAATAACATGGAGTTATGATGACATCTGAGTAAAAACCCTTGAGAATACCCTTCTGATCCAGCAGAGTTTGACATTGATGGTGAACTTTTTCAGTTGCGTGCTTCACTGTTGGCCTGAGTAGTTTGCTGGGATTATGGTTACCTGACACCCTTGCCTGTAGGCTAATGCGCTGCCAGACTTTCTGAAAGTCTACAGCAGATTTAGCCTTTTGGGAGGGGAAGATTTTGCCTTGATTTTGCACGGGGTAAGACAGGTGAAGCAGATTCTGTTTATTGCTTCTGTGCCTTTGCCACTCTCTTGCGCCACAGGCATCTTAAGATGAGGATGACCTGTGAGGATCTTTCCAGTCATTCCCTGATCCTGCTTCATTCCATCTAGTTTAGAGCTAAAGGTTGATCCTGAGAACACCTCAGGGGCTGTGTCAGGACTGGGAGCGGGACGGGGCAGGGGCGAGTAACGTTATCTTTCCCCTGATTACGCATGAGAAGTTGTTTTCAACAGGATTGGACAGGTATAGTACAGTACCTCCTCTTTTTGGCTAGGGTTCTGCTAGAATGGAAAAAGTGAGAAGGGATGTACCGAAGCCTTGCAGCTCTTTGAGTGAGTTTGCATATGGACAGTATTGCTTTTTGGCTCCAATCTAGTTTTCTTTCATTCCCATGTCTCATCTTTTATGCAGCTGCAGAGAGCAGGCTGGGAAAGCAGAATTGAAGCTTCAAACAAATTTGCACTTGAATAAAAGAAAGAGTGATTTCTCTTGGTCAGAGTACAGACCTGACTGAGGAGGAAGTTGTTTGCTTTTTCACTTTCTGAGTAAGGACTGTTTGCTTTTTTCCCTTCAAATGTAATAAAGAGGGGAAAAAGCTAATAAGTCGGACCTGCTAGTTAAAATTCATATAGAATTTTCAAATGTGCTTAATAAGGTTTATCATATGATTATAAAAGAAGTAAATAGTTGGAGGGCAAAGGTCAAACTTTGGTTGAGGTTTTAGAATGAGTTGAATATGAAGTGGTTTGAGTGCTTGGGTAAGACTACTCAAGTAGGAGCTGTTTCTCTTTGCTGGTTTCTTTGGCCTTTACTTTGGGAACTTTTTCCCCTTTACTTTCGTAATGCATTTTGCAACTTTCAGTTAAAAAAAAAAATCCAAAAGAGTTTAAGCTTTTAGCATATAAACACATCCTGGTCCTATGATGGGAATCACAACATAGCCGAGAATGGCTTGACTTCAGCTGGAGAGAGGTTAATAGTAGTAGCTCCAAGGGTTGATACCAAGATCATGCTTGTTTAATGTTTTAATGACTCCAGAAGGAAATGGTGAAATCTGCTGATGACACCAAATTGTTTTTGCTGATCCAAACAGGGATTTCTGGGAAGCTTCTTCACAGTATTTGGAAGAGTGGAAGAATTGGGCAATGTGGTAGCAAACACACCAAACTTGAAGTGAAGGTTTATGTAGCAGGAGTAATGTCAATACATTGAAGTTATGAAGCCTGCCAAGTCTTCCAAGAGGAAGACTGTGGGGTCCCTATAAAGGAGTTGGCTTTGATTCCTCTCATGAAAGAAGATTTAGGACAAAGAACATTTTGATATATAGAAAATGAAAACTACTATGGTAATAGTTGTAATTATAAAGTGTAGTGATTTAAAGATGCGGTATCTGAGTTTCTTTCTTTGCTAATGCCAGCAGTAGTATATCCAAATAAGTGCTGTTTCCCCTCAGAATGGTCATGGAAGATTGTATACTCATTTTATGCATGCTCCTCTTTTGGGGAATAGCTCCTAGTACATCCTTTTGACTATTTTCTGTGGTGGAAGGTCTTCATTTTTTAGGTTATTTTCGATTTTTTTAAAAAATTAATTTATTTTTGGCTGCATTGGGTCTTTGTTGCTGCGTGTGGGCTTCTCATTGTGGTGGCTTCTCTTGTTGTGGAGCACGGGCTTTAGGTGCGTGGGCCTCAGTAGTTGTAGCACACGGGCCTCAGTAGTTGTAGCATGCGGGCTCAGTAGTGTGGCTCGCAGGTTCTAGAGCACAGGCTCAGTAGTTGTGGCACACGGGCTTAGTTGCTCCGAGGCATGTGGGATCTTCCCAGACCAGGGCTTGAAGCCATGTCCCCTGCGTTGGCAGGCGGATTCTTAACCACTACGCCACCAGGGAAGCCCCTATTTTCGATTTTTGATATAGCTAATGGTCATTTAGAAGCAAGTGAATAAGATGAATGATCAAAGTAGATAAATTTAAAATATAAATTATAGTAGTGGAACTAATATTTTTTTAATTGCTTCAAATTTTTCTGGAGGACTTCCCTGGTGGTGCAGTGGTTAAGAATCCGCCTGCCAATGCAGGGGACACGGGTTTGAGCTCTGGTCCGGGAAGATCCCACATGCCGTGGAGCAGCTAAGCCTGTGCGCCACAACTACTGAGCCTGCGCTCTAGAGCCGGCGACCCGCAACTACTGAAGCCTGCATGCCTAGAGCCCCTGCTCCGCAGCAAGAGAGGCCACCGCAATGAGAAGCCCGCGCACCTCAACGAAGAGTAGCCCCCACTCACTGCAACTAGAGAAAGCCCGCGCACAGCAACGAAGACCCAACACAGCCAAAAATAAATAAATTAATTTAAAAAAAAATTTCTGGAGAAAATTACCAATGAGAAATTGCAAAAATATTTGTGTAATAGTAGTATTACAATTTTTTTTTATCTTTAGATGACCTGCTTGTCCCCGCCCCCAGCTTTATTGAGTATAATTGAACAAATAAAATTGTATATATTTAAGGTGTACAATGTGATGATTTGATATATATATACATTGTGAAATGATGACCACAATCAAGTTAATTAACACATCGTCTCACATAGTTATTATATTTTTCTGTGTCGAGAACACCTAAGATTTACTTTCCTAGCAAATTTCAAGTATATAATACCATATCATTAATTATAGTCATCATGCTGTACATTAGATCCCCAGAACTCATTCATCTTATAACTGAAGATTATACCCTTTGATGAGCATCTCTCCATTTTCCCCACCTAGCCCTGACTAACCACTATTCTACTCTCTGTGAGTCTGACTTTTTTATATTCCACATATGAATGAGATCATACAGTATTTATCTTTCTCTGTCTGGCTTATTTCACTTAGCCTAATGTCCTCCAGTTTCAACCATGTTGTTGCAAATGGCAGGCTTTCCTTTAGAATAAGTTCTTGGTTGATTTATTTCACAAATGTTACTCATTTAGATAGGTAAGTGGTAGAGTCTTGTTAAAATACTTGTTTCACTGTATTATAGATACACTTATATAGATACATGTATATAGATATACATGTTTATAAGTGACCTTTTCTTTTTAAAATTGGTAGAGCTCTATGTCCCCCAAGTGTACTCTTAGGGAGGAATCAGGAGGTTGTATAGTAACTGGAGATTCATTTAATGAATTGATATTTTCTCACTAAAACCTCCATCTGTGTAATGAAAAAGACCCTGTGGATTAATAAATAAGATAGTCACTGTTACAGTACAGGAGCTGTGGGCTGGCCATCTATATCCATCCATCCATCCATCCATCCATCCATCCATCCATCCATCCATTTACTTCAGAAGAATAAAGACACAGCCCCTTACCTCAAGATTTCTTTTTTCTGCCATGCCAGTATATCCATTTGAAACAAACAGCAGTCAGTTGCACTCGTGTCAGTGGAGTAAGTCAGTGGTTTTCAGACTTTATCTATGGAAACTGTATTTGGATTAAACGAGGGCAGGATGGGAATGTTGTTGAATTTTTGTCTTCTCTTTTCCCCCTTGATGAGAATCCGTGGAGTAACTTATGAAAAGCACTGGTACAGAGAATAAGTTGTTTGGTAAATTTTGAAAAGCACTGGCACAGAGAATAAGTTATTGGAAGGTCAGAAAAGAGTTTGTGTACTAAAAGCAGCTAGGGAGGCTTACTTCATTTCTTCCTTACTCTTCGAAGATTACTATTTTTTTAAATTTATTTATTTTATTTATTTATTATTTTTGGCTGTGTTGGGTCTTCATTGCTGTGCGCGGGCTTTCTCTTGTTGCAATGAGCGGGTGCTACTCTTGGTTGCGGTGCGCGGGCTTCTCATTGCGGTGGCTTCTCTTGTTGCAGAGCACGGGCTCTAGGCGCGTGGGCTCAGTAGTTGTGGTGCACAGGCTCAGTAGTTGTGGCGCATGGGCTTAGTTGCTCCACGGCATGTGGGATCTTCCTGGACCAGGGCTCAAACCCATGTCCCCTGCATTGGCAGGCAGATTCTTAACCACTGCGCCACCAGAGAAGCTCTCTTCTAAGATTATTAAAATTAAGAATTTCCACTTATCAGTCTTATGCTTCCCTATCTTGAAAGTCAGTAAAACACAAAATCTGCCCACATATTTAAAGTTATGACAGAGTTTTGCCTTCATAGTTCTCTTTGTTTAAACTCATAAAGTAAAAGTCAGGAGAACTTCTAATCTAAAAGCAGATGGATAGCCCAAGAAGAAAATATGTCTTAAAGCTCCACAGTCCTAAGTGCTGGGCCCCAGACTGGCTGTGTCAAATTTGACAAAGCTTTCGAATTTCAGCTCAGACATATTGAATCAGAATCTGGAATGGAGCCCAGGTATTTTAACAAGTTCTTCTTTGCATAAAAATAACATCTCCTAAAAAATAGATGTATACAAAAAAAGCTTAAAGGTATAATGATGTTAGAATGTATTGAAATAAAGCAAAGAGTTTGTCCTATGGAGTTCTGATGACTGCAGTCTGATTAATCATTATTTGAACCTACCAATAGTAATAGAAAGCTTGATATCATGGTTAAGAGATGGGTTCTGGACCTAGAATGTCTGGATTCAAATCATAGTTTGGTCACTTACTAGTTGTGTTACCTTGGGCAAAGTTTTAATAACTTCTCTGTGCCTCAATTTTCTTATCTGTAAAATAGAGATAAAACTAATGACACCTCAAAGGATTATTGTGAAGATTACATGAGATATTGAGTGAAAAGCACTTAAAACACTATTTGGCACACAGTAAGCCCTCAGTCAAACTTTGCTACTATTATTACCAGTTCTTCTAATTACAGAAGTAAGCATTTGGTCCCTACTGTGATTTCTTCTTATAATGAGTTCAGGCCTACTAAAGAAGAAAGTGAAAAGAAAGCAGGAAAAATGATTGCTCAGATATGAGTGTGTGTGTGTATGTGTGTGTGTGTAGGCAGGTAGGCATTTACACTAAGTATATTGTATATAAATATATAATGGGGGAAAAAAGCACACCCTCTTTAATTTCCTTGGAACAGGATTTTAAAGTAACAGATTTTACATTTACTACATTTTGCATTTCTGCTGCACTCTGATAACATGAGCAAAAGTGATGTGATCCTAACAGACACAGTAGATGGCGCTTTAGACTTAGTTTTTAAAGAAACTGGCACTAGAAGGAAAAAGAAAAGCACATTTTAATGGGCTTTTAAAATTTTTCACCACCAAGGCAAATTTCATCGTAGAGTATGTGCCTTTAAGGAGAAAGGATTTTTTTTTTTTTGACAAAGCTGGATAATAATTTTAGCAAAAATAAATCTCCCAGTTACTATGTTTGCGCCAGGTTTGTCACTTGGAAAATGTTAGTTGTGTTTTAAGCCACAAACATATAAGGAAGTTATTTTCTTTCAAAACATTGCCTTATTTTTGAGATTGTCTCCCCCCCACCCCATCTCTGTATTTAATATTTCTTTTCCTAGTTTTTTTGGGACCCTTTATTATTATTTATTTATTTATTTATTTAATAAAAATGTGGTCATAAAATTACTTTGAATCACATCCATTTATAATGTAGTCATATTTAAAAATTCAGCTATATTCATTCTAATAGGCCTCAAAGTGTAGGTCTCCGTTAAAGGATAATTATGGTACTTTTGTCACTACCATACTATGCTTTAGATACTTAATCTTACTTAATCCTAGGAATAATTCTATAAGGATTGTTAGTCTCTTTTTTTTTAGATAAATAAACTGTCTCAGAGATGTTTAGTAACTTGCTGAGCTCACATACTTAGTGGTAGAAGTCGTAGCTGCTTCAAGAGTTTCTCCAGTGCACTATAGGTGTATTTTTTGAGCAACTACTGTGTGTCAGGCTTGCGAAGTACTGGGCATAGTATAGTGACCAAAACTGATTGGAGCCTTTCCCTTATGGACCTTGCAGATTTTTAGATATTTGATAGCATCTCTTTGAAGTCTACAAGATTGGGAATAGTTCATGGAGATGCAAAAATGTACATCAGAGTCATTGTGATTTTTAGGTAGATCAGGGAGCCCTTTTACCAGAGAGAAAGACTCATACCTAGCTTGAATGTATTGCTATATTAAAATACCTATTTAGGTATACTCATTCTAGCCAAGGGAAGAACAAGACCTCTCTTCTCTCTCCACCTCTTTAGAGTTAAATCATAAAATCGACAATAAAAAACAACATAAGCTAAACTGTCTTCCAGATAAGGATCAGGAACAGTAAAGAAAATGCGAGTGTACTAGAAGGTCAAAATTTTCCATTGGTTAAATGGTATTAAAATATATAAAGCAAGAAAATGTCAGTGAGAGTCTGAGAGAATAATGTAGTTTGTGCACAGTAAGACCATGGTAACTTCTAGATGGTTTCACTTTTACGATTTTGTGAAACCTTTTGATGTACAACCCGGCTAGTGATACCCCAAATTGCTAAGTACCCCTTCCACCTGGGACATTTAACATTTTCCTTTTAATTGATTTTTTCCCCCAAAGGTTCACTCTATTATTTTCACATATGATCCCAAGCTACTATGCTAGAAAAAAGTATGTAGTTGATGAGGAAACATAGACCAAGAGTTTTAAATTGAGGCCCATACCTGGGCTTCATTAAGTCTTCAGAACTCCTGAAATTGTATAACATTTTTTGTGTAAGTACTTAGGAACATTACTCTGGGAAGAAACTCCATAGCCTTCAAAAGATACTTAAAGAGTTCTATGGGCTTCCCTGGTGGCGCCGTGGTTGAGAGTCCCCCTGCCGATGCAGGGGACACGGGTTCGTGCCCCGGTCCGGGCAGATCCCACATGCCGCGCGCGGAGCGGCTGGGCCCGTGAGCCACGGCCGTTGAGCCTGCTTGTCTGGAGCCTGTGCTCCTCAACGGGAGAGGCCACAACAGTGAGAGGCCCGTGTACCGCAAAAAAAAAAAAAAAAAAAGAGTTCTATGACCCTTAAAAAGTTAAGGATTATTATAATTAGGACTCTACCCAAAGGAGTCTGCTAGAATCAATCCAGTTCAGGGTCATGAAAAGAGAAGTATCTTCCCAAATCGCATCTTGGAGAAGGAGGGGCTGTTTTGTTCCTTTAGGGATAGCAATTTTGAGAGTCTGAGTGAATTTGGGATTTGAAGGTATGTGTTTAACTGTGGAGTTTTGGAACTCTCAACTCTCAGTAGGGTATCTTGATTTCAGTTGAGGGATACCTTTCAGGGAATTTGAAAATGCTTCTTTCCAATATAGTCTTTTAGTCAAATGAATGGTTATTTTTAGAAAATGAAATAGAAAGGGAATAAAAGTGGGAAAAGAGTTGTTAGATCTTCTCAGTGGAATAAATAACTGAAGAAATTAATTCCTAAATCTTAAGTTTTATCACAGGTAAAAGAAGTTCCTTTAGATCAAAGTCTCTGGTATAAGCTGTTTGATAATACAATTTGAATTTTTTTTTGATACAGCTTTAAGAGGGTAGGAGATGTGTATATTTCTTCTCTCTCCTTTTTTAAAATTAATTAATTTTATTTATTTTTGGCTGCATTGGGTCTTTGTTGCTAGGCACGGGCTTTCTCTAGTTGCGGCGAGCAGGGGCTATTCTTCATTGCGGTGCTTGGACTTCTCATTGCGGTGGCTTCTCGTTGTGGAGCACGGGCTCTAGGCATGTGGGCTTCAGTAGTTGTGGCTCGCAGGCTCTAGAGCGCAGGCTCAGTAGTTGTGGCGCACAGGCTTAGTTGCTCCGCGGCATGTGGGATCTTCCCAGACCAGGGATCGAACCTGTGTCCCCTGCATTGGCAGGCACATTCTTATCCACTGCACCACCAGGGAAGCCCCCTATTTCTTCTCTCTTCCCTATCACCTCTCTTTTCCTAACCTTTGTGTATACTTTGCTGAAGAGCAGGTAGTTGTAACTTACAGTTATATATTTCTTATTAAACTCTTACCTGTAGTCCCAGATAGATGAATCAAGAAGTAAAATTAGATTTCTTAATTTGATATATTTAAGTCTTTTATTTTGATCTAATAATTTTTTGATCAGTAATCTTTTAATTCTTGTACAATCGTGCATAATAATAGTACCTATCAAATAGGGTATGGTGAAGACTATACTAAATTATAAATGTAGTGCTTAGTGTAGTATCTGGGATTTAACAAATGCTTAACAAGTATTAGCTATTGCTGTGTTCTCCATCATCATCATCATCATCATCATCATCATCATCATCAGTAGTAGTAACATATGTATTATATATCCCCATGACTGAATATACAGCATAAAATCACCCAAAGACAAAAAGCCTCTTGTTTAAGGGAACACATTATCTCAGGAATTAAGAGAGTTTCCTGTAAGGCATGTTTATCTTTCATTCGTGGATTGATGGTAATATGGATAGCTCTTTTGATGTGAGAAAAATAATGTCGTTAAATCGATTGTAAGCTTCATGAGGGCAAGGACTGTGTTTTATTTGCCTGTATCCTTAACTCTCATTTTATTGTTTGGCCCATGGTTGGTGTTCCATTAATTATTTGTCTTTATCTATGTTTTCTTCTTTGTTTTTCCTTTATTTTCCAAAAATACTTGCTGTTTCCATATTCAGAATTCCTTATGAAAGAGTCACATTAGTATTGTGACTTTTAGAATTATTAATATACAGATCTTTTTTGGAATGAGGACGTTTTGTTTGAAGCAAATTACTTGGGATACAAGACTTAATTCAACTTAAGAACATTCAGGCTTAAGACTTTTCGTAGAAAGGCAAATATTTGGTCTTAAACAAAAAACTTTATCTTCATTTGTGTATGTATCAGGCAGTCACTGATGTTTAACACTTAAGTTACCCAGTGTACTAGTGTATATATAAAAATGGAAAAACCTACTGCCTGGAGAACAATGTCTTCAATAAGATATTTAAGAAACACTCTTTACTCTCCTATTTTAGAGAACTTTACATAGCGCAGCAAACATTTACGACTACAGGAAACATGATATATTTTCAGAAATGAATACTGGGACTTTCCTGGTGGTCCGGTGGTTAAGACTCTGTGCTTCCAATGCAGGAGGTGTGGGTTTGATCCCTGGTCAGGGAACTAAGATCCCACATGCCACAGGGCAGCCAAAAACTTAAAAAAAAAAAAAAAAAGGAATGAATACTGATCGTAAATAAGTATGGCCACTGTGACAAATTTAGGTGAATAGTTCTTTCTGTTAAGGAAAAGCTCTGTCTTTTGGAGATGTATTTAGATTAAGTGCTAAATTGGACATATAGGTTAGTATTCCCACTGCATACTAGAGCCCAGCTATACATAGGCTCAGAGTAATTTGTTATAGTTTACAGGAACATTGTAGATATGACCCTTTTGAAAAACAGACTCTCATGAGGCTTGGTTGGTTCTAGAATCACGCAAGGTTGAGTTCAGGTTAGGGGACATTTTACTTCTTTGGTCATAGCAATGTTGTCTCCCTATTGCCTACAAATAGGCAATGAACTCTGGATGCCTTCTGGGACAGAGTAAAAAAAGTACGTATCTCTTGTAACAGGAATTGGGGTCTAGAGATAAGTGATATTTAACATGCAATGTTATAATATTTTTGTTCTGGTAGCAAATTTGCCTATAGTATATGTAGTTAGTAGCCTGTGGTTTGGTATCCATTGAAATATACTATTACTCATTTGGTCTGGAGTTGGGTGAGGTTTGTAATAACAATATCAGTGTGTTATCAGAGGGCTTTTGTTCTTTTTCTTTCTTCTATGGTAGTGTGCTATTATTGTTAAATGAAATTTTAATGAACATCTTTAGAAGAATAGAAATTGAAAAATTACTTATTAACTAACTTTAGCCTTTAATGTAGCATCCTTTTTTCCCCCCTAAGGCTTATTGTCCTCTTGGTTTAAAAGGTTTAGACAGAATGGTCAAAAGTTTTGAAATTGGAAAGTTGGAAGCTGTTTCCTCTTGATCATATGATCGCAGGAGTCACAAAAGAGCAAGCCTCTTTATCAATAGGTGAGAGTTCAAGCCTATCTGAATTTAGAATGTTAAATTATATTTTAACCACAGTAGCATTCTTTTTAACTAATGTAAATCATAATTGATTTTATACCACTCTGTTGTTTTATGAGGTGATCTCATGTAGCTGCAAAGTTGTTTATAGTTAACCCTGAAGGTACCTCATTCTCATAAGGGCACCTTCTATAGCTTAGTGCTTATTTGCAAAATAAACCACATTTTTTCCCTTGTCTTATTAAAATGATGGAACCATTTTGTAGCCTTTGGAAACATTCCTGCACCTCATGTTCTTCTGAGCAAATAACCCCATGTGATTTACAAATGTTGGTAAAAGCAATAGGTATTTCCAAACGCTATTAGAATGGTAAAACTAATATATAGGTATTAAAAAAAAGTTCTTCATTAGGATAAATGAAGGCCAGAATGAATAAAATATTAGTCACTCTTTCCAGTGTTTTAATTCCAGAATGACTTTAATTTTTGTTGCTACTTTAATTAATTTTTGTTGATACTGTAATACCAGTAGCATTACAAAAGATTCAACAGTTCTCTCGATAGGTAACCAAATATTGCCCAAACCAAAGGTAGAAAGTTCTCCCTGGCTTCATTTATAGAGAAAATGATAACTGGAAGTTTAACAAAAGTTGTCCAGGGCTTCCCTGGTGGCGCAGTGGTTGAGAGTCCGCCTGCCGATGCAGGGGACACGGGTTCGTGCCCCGGGCCAGGAAGATCCCACATGCCACGGAGCGGCCGGGCCCGTGAGCCATGGCCACTGAGCCTGTGCGTCCGGAACCTGTGCTCCGCAACGGGAGAGGCCACAACAGTGAGAGGCCCGCGTACCGCAAAAAAAAAAAAAAAAGTTGTCCAAACTCTTGAAAGTATCATTGTCAAAACAAAATGCATATCAGGTTGAGATTTTAAGCATATGAAGTCTATGCATGGAAGAATGAATGAAGTATTTCTGTAATATTAACGAATGATCAGATATATTGGGAGAAATAATATTAAACCTTGCCCTATATTCTGACTGTACATGAACAGAGCCAGAGCACTTGTAAAAAATAGGAACATATCACTGCAATAAGGTATGGTCTAAACTTGTTCCTAAATGACATCTTGAAGTTTGGCCTCGTCCAAAAACATTTTTTGAGGAAGGGCCGATGGTATAGCTGCTGTCTTCAAGGAAAAAGAAAAAGCGACATCAACATCACAGCCTTATATTAAACTTCATGAGGTGAAGTAAAGGTGTCCTCTGAAAAACTGATAAGAAGGAGGAGCAGGGGTTAGAAGGAGGAAAGGAGCTTTTCAAGAAATAGAAATAGTTTAAGATATTAGGGTATCTAATATTGTCAGGAACACTGTATGTAATGAGATTTTTGGCAGAGTGCGACTTCAGAGTTCTCTGAGGATTCTAAAAGCAAAAATTATTTTTTCAGCACAAAACTATTTCTGAATCAGATGTTCTTTGGCATCTTAAATTGAGTGCAATTACATCAGCTGTTTGTGAGACTTCATTAATTCAGTGCATATTCTAGACACGTCTACTATAGGATACGCTGCTGAGCATTTCAGAAAGAAGTAGAGGATTATGATATTGTTTCTGTCTTAGAGAACTTATTATCTAGTGAGGGAGAGAGCATACATATGCAAACATCTACAGAACCAAGCAGAATGAACCATCCAAGAGGACTCTATAGACAAGACAGATTACATCCTTTTGTCAAGATGAATGCTTCACGAAGGAGGACATGTGAACCGGATGTTGTTGTATGTATAGAATATGTATAGATGGGATTGGGGTAGGAGTTAGGCTTTTAGGAGCATGAGCAAAGATGGAGCAGAGGTGAAGATGTGGGACGTATTTAGGAACAGGGAGTAGCTGAGGGAGGGTTAAGTATAGGTTTCATGGAAGAGAGTGGTAGGAGATAAAATGAGAAATAAAGCTTGGAGCCAGGGTACGGGAGGTTTTAAAAGTGAACTGAAGGGGCTTCCCTGGTGGCCCAGTGGTTGAGAGTCCGCCTGCCGATGCAGGGGACACGGGTTCGTGCCCCGGTCCGGGAAGATCCCACATGCCGCGGAGCGGCTGGGCCCGTGAGCCATGGCCGCTGAGCCTGCGCGTCCGGAGCCTGTGCTCCGCAACGGGAGAGGCCACAACAGTGAGAGGCCCGCGTACCGCCAAAAAAAAAAAAAAAAGTGAACTGAAGAATTTTGGACTTTATTCTCTAGGCAGTGAGGAGTCTATGAAAACTTTTTAGCAGTGACAGGACAGGAGCTAGTGGCTGTGCTTTAGTATAATTAACTGGAAGGATACAGTGGAGTAGGGAGAAACTAGAACTGAGAATTGAAATTAAGAGGTCATTGCAGAGGCCTATGTGAAAAATAATCAGGGCCTGGCATAAGGTGTGGCAGTGGAAAAGGAAAAGAAAGGAGAAACATTTGGTAGGTAGAATCAGCAGAATGGAGCTGTGATTGTGTGTGGAAAGTAAAGGAAAAGAGAGAATTCAAGGACAATTTGCATCTGGGTAACTAGGGCATTGGTGTTGCCATTAACAGAAAGAGGAATATTAGGCGGAGAAGCTGGTTTGGGGAATTAAGATCCGTTAAGACACTGGTTGAGGAAAAAAAAAAGAAGATTAGTTAAATGATTGAAATGAATGGGTAGGGGCACATAAGAATGGTAAGAGAGAGAAAGAAACAGGAAGAGAAGAGAAGATGAAAGATGAAGCCTTAAGAAATACTTACCTTTGGGGGTTTGAATAGAAGAAAAGAAGTTAGCAAGAGTGGTCAAAGAGGGGAGGAAGAGATCAGGACACTGTGCTATTAAAAGGTCCCTCTTAGGCTGTGTGACCCTGTTTTACTGCAGTCACTGCAGCTTGACTGTCCCTGTGGTCCCTACCGTACTCCCCCAAAGACTTTTCACTGTGCAGTGAATGGCCTTTCTGCCAAAGAAGAACCTCCAGAAGTTCTGGGAAATCAGTTACAGTAGCCTCTAACGCAACTTAATTCCATTGTTCTTTTTATTTAAACATCACAGGAGGAGTTGTTATGACCGATAATCAACAGAAGGGTGTAAGAATCAGAGGCTTACATTCTGAGTGCCAAGACTATATACCATGCCTGAGCTCACCTGATAGGTGAGATGCTATGTGCTTAATTCCCCACTTGGGACAGACTCAGTGTGAGTCTCTTGCTTCTTTTCCTGTATCTTATGAGTGAGGGAAGGCTGGTAGGCATTTCGTAGGTGTAGAGGCTGGCTCTCATGTTTGTTCTCTAGATCATTGTGTGACTTGGAAACCAAGAGGTGAAAGAATTTTAGAATTTAGTCAGTACTATCACCTGCTCCACAGAGGAGGAAGTAGATGAGGATTAAGACAAGACACTAGGTTTAGTGGTTTTGAGGTCACAGATGGCCTTGAGAAGATAGTTTTAGTACAATGATATGGGTGGAAGAATCCAGGAAGTTAAAGAATAAGTACATTATAAAGAATGGCGTTAACTGTTGTGAAGTACTCTTTCAGGACATGAATGAGAGTAGAGAGATAGGAGCACTAGGATGAAAAGAAGACTTTTTTTTTTTTTTTAACGGGAAAAGGAACATATTTGTAGGCAGAGGTAAGGGAGCCTTTGGAGAAGGAGAGAGAAGGTACTGGGGAGGAGAGGGTTCATTACAGACTGACAGATCTTGGAGGAGTCTGGAAAGAAAGAGATCAAGAGTATGCGTTGAGGTATTGGCATTGGGAGGGAATATTTAGAAATCAGAGGAGTAAGGACAAAAGATGGATGAAGGTAGGGGAGCTCCCTTGTAGAGAGGACAGATGCTGAGGGAAGATATACCATGTGACCTCAGATATCTCATTAAAGAGGGAAAATCCATTTGCCAGGAATGAGGAGAAAGGAGAGAGGAGAAAAGATGTGGAATAGTTGCAGTGAGAGTTAGATAAGTCGTTGAGTTTCACTGAGGACACAATTGAGGATAATCTTATCTCTTGCCTTTCTTTAGTAAGATTTATGTGGGTTTTTTGTTTTTGTTTTTTTACTTAAAAGGACAGAAGAAAGTTCCATGAAAGTTTATACTCAGAAATGTGAAGAATTTTATTAAAGTCAGCTAATTCAAGCTGATGCACATATCTTGGATCCAGAAATATAGATGATGATGGTACTGTTACTGCTTATGGGTGGATCACAAAAAAGTAATATACACTTAGGACTTAATGACTCTTCCAAGTGTTATAAGGAAACAGAATTTCTTCAGGGACTTGTTCTAGGAACGTAGCTTGGGATTTCGCCAAGCATATCTCTTCTGTCACTCAGTGGCACGGTTTTGCATGACACAGTGTCTGAGTCCTCTTGTTTATGATTTCTTCTGTTTCATATGAAAGATATTTCTCTAGGTTTGAAAATACACCAAATCAAGAAATAGCTTGATGTATAAAAGATGTTTGACTCATCCAAGAAGACTTTTAATTTTCTGAATTTGTCATGATAAAAATTGAAATATTACATATAGATATTGGTGGTAGTTCAGAAAAGTGAGACATTAAATTCTATGTGGCCAACAGTCATTGTGTTTAATGAACTTGACAAACATCTATAGAACAAAGCAGAATTGAACCATCTAAGAGGACTCCCAGATCCCATCCTTTTTTGTCAAGGTGAATGCTTCATGAAGGAGGGGCACATGAACTAGACAATATAGTACATATAGAATTTGGACAGATGAAGATGGGATTGGGATAAGCGGCTTTTGGCAAAGAAAATAACATGAGCAAAGATGGAACAGAGGTGGAGATATGGGACATATTAAGGGACCTTCTTTCCTTAGTTCCTTTTCTGAAAGTAAAGACTTTAGGTAGCTGCTTGTGGAGGGCACTCAATCCGGATAACATAACATCTTTCTTTTTCTTGTTGTACTGTGGTTGTCTGATTTTTAGAATTACTTGCTATTCTTAAACTGGAAAGAAAATAAAAGAAACATCAAAGTCTTTAAGTTTTAGCAGTTGGTATCTCCACCCATTTCAACTAAACAGTGTTTTTAAATACCTACTATATATAAGATGATGATGAACAAGATAAAATTTGTGCCTGCAAAACACGCGCACTCTTTTAAGAGAAATTTCACCTTGGAAATTTTAATTGTTTGAGTGAACTATGCTTTAATGTTCAATATATTAAACAATATAAGCAAAGCAAATCGTGCATAATATTTTATATTCCCATTGTGATTCTAGAGCTACACTGTCCAATATATTAACCACTAGCCACATGTGGCTATTAAAATAAATGAAAATTAAATAAAATTAAAAACTCAGTCACACTAGTAACATTCCAAGTGCTTAGCAGCCACATATGATTTGTGGCTATTATTCTGGACAGCACAGATAGTGAACATTTCCACTGTTGAAGAGAGCTCTATTGGGCAGTGCTGCTCTAGAGGTCTAGAACATATTTTAATTGTTTTGGTCAGGTGATTGGCTTAGTCATTCATCTCTTCAATAAACCTTCATTAAACGCCTGCCATTTGACAGGTGTTGAGCTAGAGCTAGATGATAAAGAAAAGTCCTAGTTCCTGCCCACATGGACTTTTCAACCTTGTGGAGGATAGAGATAAATTAGCAGGTGGATAAAATAGGATGTGATAAGTGCTACCATGGGAGGAGAAATCCAAGAGGCTGTGAACATATATAAGGAAAAGTATGGAAGCAAAACTCAAGGTTTACCTCTGGGGAAAGGTCAATAGGTATTGGCTTGGCTAAGCTGCGGAGAGTGAGTGAAAGGATGATCCCAGCAGTGTAAAACACCTGGATATAGAAGGACATGGCACACTGGAGGGACAGAAAGATGTTCACTGTGACTGGGGCCCACATAGTCTCTAAGATCTCTTAATTCAGAGTCTTTCTTTTTATGATGCATTTAAACTATTTTTAAAAACAGGCTCCTTCCTTTTCTGAAAAGAGAAACAGGTCCCTGGTCCCTCTCACTGTTTGGGGAGCTTCTTTTATCTATCTTATATTTGTAGAGCCTACAGTTAGAGGAAGACAGAAGAGGTAAAAAGAAATTGGAGAAAGGAAGGAACAAAGAGAGAAAGATGACCAGAACAAGTTTAAGAGAAATAGGACAGGTAATGTTTGATGGGGAATAACAGTACCATTTATAACACTCAGATTCCCTGTCTCTAATCAGGTGGTTGATCTCAACCATTTCAAAAGCTCATGTCCCCAAATGTTAACTAGGTATCATGATAAGATATCTAAAACTTGAATTTTTATCCTGATTCACTTCTTTAGAAATCATAATAGAATTTTCTATATTCTGTTTTCATGAGTCTGTGCACTTACAGTGTATGCAACCAGGAAGAAATTTAAATGCTATTATTTTATTTTTATAGGGCAATAAATAGTCACTGTAAGATCAAAACCTAAGGTTACACAAGGAGTCAGAGATGGAGTAGGATCAGGACACAAAAGAATTGTATCTTTACTCGGCCTTCACCAATTCCAGAGATTATTCTATGTATTATACAAAATACATTACACATAATAAATCTCTCACTTTTGGTAAATATTTAGCTGTTGTTGATTTATTTCTGCCCTACTGGCAGCCATCACGTCTCTGTTCTACATTGTGAAAGTCTGTTTATCTGACTGTGTCGACATCATCTGCTCTAACATGGAGGCTTCTGGAAGGCAGGGATCATGTCTATTTATTTTACATAATGCTTAGCACAGAGCTCTGTACATGAAGCTTTATTTTTATTTGATAATGATGATTTTATGTATTTCTTTTCTTTCCTGTCTTCAGATTGGTCAAATCTTCTGATAACAACTAATCCAGTAGAACACAGAGGTGAAATTAACTGTTAAATGCCTAGTCAGGCTGGGTAGCAGAATGTCTCACACAGCTATATGAGGTCTTATGCCACCACCAAGAGGTACCCTCTTGTAAAAAGATGAAAAATACAGAGAAGCCACCCACGTTGGTTTTCATGAAGGAAAATTTGGTGTCTAGTTTTACCACCAGTGCTTGTCAAATAAACTTGGTATGGAATCAAGGCTGAATACAGTAAACAGAAAATTCAGATAAAAGCTAAGTGAAAAAAAAAATCCTGTTTATTTTCATCCCTATTCTTATTTGGGATAGGCTTCTGGAATAGTGTTGGAAGGTTGAATGTAAGTTTGACGAAATGGAGCTGGAGCCAAGTGAACAAGGTCTCAGTACTTTTTGAAGATCCTCCAACTCTTGTTTGAGTAAAAACAAATTTTACTAGTGTATCCTCCTTCAAATTGTCCATCTTTTTTTAAACTTGCATCACTAAGTTATAAAACTAGGCATCCAAAAGTGTTATGTGGACACAGCCATTAAGTTTAGTTTTGTTAGAATATTCCAGACACTAAAAAGAAACTTCCTAGACTCTTAAGGTACCTTTAGAAATTTCCTTAAAAATCTTCTTTTCACCCTTACCTTGCCTTTTCTGCTCTTTCTCTAGATTTATCATGAATTTTTCTATTATACATTTCAGGGAACCTTTAAGGGTTACTTGCTACATCTTTTATTGTAGTCCGTTTTTTACATAACTTTATTAACCTATTATAAGTGATATTTCTTCTATTTGATTTCTAGATTCTTCATTTTTATTTTTTATTCTGTATTTTATTGAGGTTTATATGTGTAAAATAAATCTTATCAGAGGAATCAATGTTATTAATCCTGAAATTTAGATTATGATTTTTAGACTTTCAGAAGGTTTCTGTTTGATTCTCTTGGGTTCCTTTGAGCAGTACTTAACTTTTGAAATTTATGTTAGCATTGAAAAATAAAGATAGCCCAGGAATAAGTATGCTTATGTATCTGTAAGTGTTATTAGATGATTAATGATTCATTTGTAAAACAGTCAAAAGTTATCATGCTATATCTTCTTTGTCGTATATATATATTTTTTTAACATCTGAAACTTTTCTTTATCAATTATAATTTGCCTATTCCTTCCAAGAATAAGACTTTCTTTGTAAAATCACTTTATAAACTTTTTTGAAATATACAAATATAAAATTAATATTCTATATGAAGTATTTAAATATACTATTCATCTCAGCAGATGAAGAATCAAGTTCAGAGAAGTTAAGTGGTTTATTCAAAGTCACACAGCTTCAGGATTTCCCTGGTGGTCCAGTAGTTACAACTCCATGCTTCCAATGTAAGGGACATGGGTTTGATCCCTGTTCAGGGAAATAAGATCCCACATGCGACACGGCACAGCCAAGAAAATATTAAAAAACAAACAAACAAAAAGTCACATAGCTTCGTAGGAGCTGAGACTCAAATTCAGGAATGGTTTGATTCCATTTCACTTGATCTTTTCATGACATCATTTCATTTCTTCCTAAAAAACATTCAAGTCTTTTCTGATTAATTTGCATAAATCACATTTGTTTTCTTAGTTATCAGTGAAAGTTCTTGTTTTCTTCAGCTCAACGTTTCATAAGAGCCTTTAGTTAGGCTTTTGTTCCAGGACGCTGAACCCAGATTTTAGGAATTTGAAAGCATCAGAGTATAGGTATATCAGTATATCCACAATATATCTAAGAGGAAATACATTTAAGAGAAATATATTTTCAAGAACACTGGATGGAGCCTGGACATATTAATCAACAATTTATCAGACTCTGAAAGGAATTTCCTTGTCTAGATACAGTTTTGATGGAGAAATCATCTGAGGTCTATACGTGCTTAACCTCTGAAACAGAAGAACAAGATCAGTCGGGAAAAAAGGAGAGGTTTTCACTCACATGTGCTGTGTATCTCTGTCTGAGACAGATTGTGTGCTGGTGATCAGAATACTGGCACAGCTTAGTTTACTATTTTTCAAAGACTACCACTACTCAGCTTGAGGAAGAGCATTATTCTTGGAAAGTTATACATTTTGAATCATTGGCATAAAGATTGTTAGTCCTTACCTGGGTACTTCAGTTCTCTTAAAACTTATAGCTCAATATCAAAAAAACAAACAACCCAATCCAAAAATGGGCAGAAGACCTAAATAGACATTTTTCCAAAGAAGATATACAGATCGCCAACAAGCACATGAAAGGATGCTCAACATCAGTAATCATTAGAGAAATTCAAATCAGAACTACAATGAGGTATCACCTCACACTGGTCATAATGGCCATCATCAAAAAATCTACAAACAATAAATGCTGGAGAGGGTGTGGAGAAAAGGGAACCCTCTTGCACTGTGGGAATATAAATTGATACAGCCACTATGGAGAACAGTATGGAAGTTCCTTAAAAAACTAAAAATAGAAATACCATACGACCCAGCAATCCCACTACTGGGCGTATACCCTTAGAAAACCATAATTCACGATGTTCATTGCAGCTCTGTTTACAATAACCAGAACATGGAAGCAACCTGTGTCCATGGACAGATGAATATATAAAGAAGATGTGGCGCATATATACAATGGAATATTACTCAGCCATAAGAAGAAACGAAACTGAGTTATTTGTAGTGAGATGGATGGACCTAGAGTCTGTCATACAGAGTGAAGTAAGTCAGGAATAGAAAAACAAATACCTTATGCTAACACATGTATGTGGAATCTAAAAAAAAAAAAAATGGTTATGAAGAACCTAGGGGTAGGACAGAAATAAAGACGCAGACATAGAGAATGGACTTGAGGACATGGGGAGGGGGGAAGGGTAAGCTGGGACGAAGTGAGAGAGTGGCATGGACATATATATACTACCAAATGTAAAATAGATAGCTAGTGGGAAGGAGCCGTATAGCAGAGGGAGATCAGCTGGGTGCTTTGTGACCACCTAGAGGGGTGGGATAGGGAGGGTGTGAGGGAGATGCAAGAAGGAGGAGATATGGGGATATATGTATATGTATAGCTGATTCACTTTGTTATAAAGCAGAAACTAACACACCATTGTAAAGCAATTAAGCTCCAATAAAGATGTTATAAATAAATAAATAATGGGGGAAAATACTTATAGCTACCTAAGTTATAGCTATATAAGCTGTATATATATGTGTGTCTCTCAATATCAGTGTACGAGTAACAGATATGTTCATTGTGAAAAAATTTAGGAAATTAAGGTAGGCAAAAACGAAATAAAAATCACTGACTACAACAGAAAGCTATTAAAATTTTGTCTATAGCCTTTTGGGTTTTATCTTACATGTATACACACACACATAAATCAAACACAATATACATAATATAAATAATAAATACACTTTAAAAAATGCACTCATATTGATGAAAAGTGAGATTGTAGAGCTACGGAAACAAATTAAGGAGTAGAACAGCACCATTACAAAACTAATAAGTGAGAACCAGTAAGGAATAGAATAGAGATGGCTGAAAATTTAATGGTTTGGAGCAAAAACTTGAAACAATCACAGTAAAAACAGGGGTGAAAGATTAAAGCAAATTGGTTAACAATGAAAGATATGACACAAAGGTGAGTCAAGGAAAAGATTACTGGTGTCCTGTGAGTAAGAAGACTCAACAAATGGAACTAAAAAAGTATTTAGAGAATTGATACAGCAAAACTTCATTGAAATGAACAACTGAATCTGCAGATCAAAAATACACATTGGATACTGAAATTGGTAAAGAAGAATCAGTATCAACTCATATCCTGGTTGTTCCTGAAGAAAGACTTCTTCAGTCATTCACACAAAAGCAAAAGTCACCAGCAAGGGAGAAAATTAGACTGGTCTCAGACTTCTCCACAACAAAGTGCAATACTAGAGAAGCTGTGTCAATGAAGTTCAGATACAAGAAAGTATGACTAAGAACATTGTGTCTAGCCAAGTTGTTGAAGAATAAAGGCAACAGGCATATATATAATCCTCAAATGTGAAAGAACCCTGAGAATACAGCACCTGTGGGATCTTTCTGGAAAACCTACTTGTTAAAATTTAGCCAACCAAGAGATGAGTCAAAATAAAAACTGGTTTTGAATATTAAATTCATTTATATATAAATCTCAGATTTAGAAACTGTAAAAACTGAGGTAGGGCTTCCCTGGTGGCGCAGTGGTTGAGAATCTGCCTGCCAATGGAGGGGACACGGGTTCGAGCCCTGGTCTGGGAAGATCCCACATGCTGCGGCGCAACTGGGCCCGTGAGCCACAGTTACTGAGCCTGCGCGTCTGGAGCCTGTGCACCACAACAAGAGAGGCCGTGATAGTGAGAGGCCCATGCACCGCGATGAAGAGTGGCCCCCACTTGCCACAACTAGAGAAAGCCCTCGCACAGAAATGAAGACCCAACGTAGCCATAAATTAATTAATTAATTAATTTTTAAAAAAACAAAAAAAACTGTGGTAACAGAACAGAATATGAACGTGAACATTATACATCGTGGCAAAATAAAACAAAAATTGGGGGACTTCCCTGGAGGTCCAGTGGTTAAGAATCCATCTTCCAATGTAGGAGACACTGGTCAAACCCTGGTGGGGGAACTAAGATCCCACATGCTGCGGGGCAACTAAGCCCGCGTGCCGCAACTACTGAGCCCGTGTACTCTGGAGCCTGTGCACCACAACTAGAGAGCCTCTGCCATAACTACTGAGCCCACGTGCTCTAGAGCCCATGCGCCACTGCTAGAGAGAAACCCGTGCGCTGCAATGAAGAGCCCTCGCGCTGCAATGAAGAGCCCTCACTCTGCAACGAAAGATCCTGCCTGCTGCAACTAAGACCTGACACAGCCAAAATAAATTAATAATTAAAAAAGAACAGTTGGGAGGTAGGTGGAAGGGAAATGGAAATTATTAATCTCCTTATCTTTCGTAGCAACAATTCAGTCAATATAGTCTAAAATTTAATATAGTTTTAAAGTAATATTAATCTCCTCTATGGTTTTTTATCATTTTTCTTAAACATGGATTTTTTACAATTAATGTTTTTTGAGTGAAGAAGCAATTATCTAAGGTTTAAAATGTCTTCCGTTTTGTTTTAGCTTCTGTTACTTTCAAGTAAAATTAAAATTGATATATTTTTATTTTTAAAAGTGAGTATACTTTTATCCTAGAAATAATAAATTTATTTTTGTTAATCCATCTATCCATCTGTATATGTGAGTAATTGTCTGGAGTGATATTCACTAAATCTTAATACTGAATATATCTCAATGGTGAGATTTTGGATCATTTCTTGCATTTTTCATTGTATATTTTGTATTATTTGAATATTGATAGTGAGAATGTTTTAGTGAAAATGATACAATGAATTTATTACCCTGAAAAATGGATTTATACTTATATACAGTTTTTCAAATATAGAATTTAATATCCTCATTAAAAAAAATTTATCATGACCCTTTTCCTCTTATGATGTTTAGCAGCTCACAGTATTTTTATGGATGTGTTGTATTTCTTCCTCCGATCTTGATCGCAGTTTCTTCATTTGTAATTATAGAGTTGGATTAGATTAGTAGTTTCCAATCTTTTTCTTTAAACAGTAGAACCTTTTCAATAAATAAAAAAAATTATAACTCTTGGAATATAGTTTCAAAGCTGTACGGATTAGGTAATTTCTGAGGTTTATTCCATTTTACGACAAAAATTAGTTTGTTTCTTAGGAATTTTTCTTTTTTTCTTGAGTGACTGCTTTTCATGTATTAAAAAAAGAAAAATCAAGTAGTAGCCATGATCTTAAGAATCAGAATTTTAAGGTGAAAGGGAGGGGCCTTTAAAAACCATTTCATCTATTTCCCTAATTTTAGATACAAAGAAACCAAATTTAAGTTGCTTTACTAACATTACACAGCCCGCTGAAATGTATGAGACTTCAGCCCAGATCTGCTGACTTTCTATGCTGTTCTTTCCCCTACAGTACGTGTGAATATATATATATATATATATTTTTTTTAAAGATGGGCAGGAAAGATACAATTTTATCTTAACCTATTTCACATGTAGACTAACTTGTAAATGTCAGGAAATACACTTAATTTATAGTGTATTTATTTTCTTCCTCATGAAAAAAGATCAGCAGTGCAGGCATTTATTGAACTCTTAAGTTCCAGAAGTTAGAAAGGAAAGTGAGTGGGATTTTGGTGAGGAAGAAAGCATTTACTTGTCAAAGATTTGTAATTTACTGTGGTTACTGAGATTAAAATAAAACTAAAACTTGACTTGGCAGAGGATTAAAAACAAAACAGCTCCAAAGTGTGTGCACATTATGGAGAAGATGCCATTTTTCCTTCAGGCATCCAAGGGGGAAGGGGATATTATTTCTTTGTGTTGCCGGAATTGATTTATTTAGTTATGATTTCAACATGCCTACCAGGCAAACCCCAGAAAACATTGCACAACATTAACCAGAACAAATGGTGTTTTTTTCCTATATCCCCCCCTTAAGGTTTTCCAAATAAAACATCAGTTATTTTGTTTTTTGTTTTTTTTTCAAATTGTTTAAATGGCTCTGATTATGTTTGACTATTGGGTGTGGCAGGTTTTAGAATCTTAAGTGGTACTACAGGTTCCTGAACAAGAAAGAGAATTAAAGGTGAGGTGACTTGATTATTGGAATGTGTGGAATGTAAAGTCTGAGCGGTATTATGGTCTGCCTCAGGCTGCTCTTAGTAATAGACTTCTTGTTAAAAGCCCTATCATTATTGGAAATTTATTTTGGAAATGACTAAAGAAGAAATTTGACAGGAAAGTAAAACAAACCACCTTGTCTCATATTTCCTTTCCACACAGGCGCTTTGAAGAGCTATCTTAAATATTGTCAAGTCTCAATTATCCTGGGATAGGTTAGCATTAGCACCATCCTCACAAACTTGAATTAAATGCACATGGTGTTGCACTAGGTACAGCTCAGAGACAATTAGCAAATGAGCCTTATCCTTTTGGAGTTGATAGCCTAGCATGTAGTTCAACAAATCCCAATCTTATTTTTCCACACACTCCCTAAATACCCACTCCCTTCCTGTATTCTCTCTCTTCTTTAGTGGCTCCCCATCCTCTCAGCTGGAAACATCACATCCATCTTGAGTCCTTATGTTTTGTTAGGCTCCCCACCAATCTATCCACAAGTCCTGTCTCTTCTATCTCCAAAATCGCTTTTGAATATGTTCGTTTCCTCTCTTCATTCTCATAGCCATTGCCCTTGTTTAGGCCCTTTTCATCTTTCATTTCAATTCTTAGGAGAGCTGCTTATCTACTTTCAGGCTTTCCATTTTCCAGTCCATCCTCCACATTGCTGTCAAATCTTTTTCTTTAAAGACAGATCTAATCATATCATTCAAAAAACCTTTGATCGGCCTCCATTACTTTCAAGGGATAAAGTCTAAACTCCTTAGCTTGTCATGTAAGGGCTTCATAGTCTGGCCCCAATCTACTTATTCTCGCCTCATTTTCTGCCACATTTCCTCCTCCCCCCACCTCTGTTGCCAAACACACATATACATTTACTCTTGTCCCACCAGCTTCCTCATAGTTTCCTGAGCTCGCCATCTCCTTGTACTTTTGATCATACTGTTCCTTGCTCCATACACACAGAATACTCTTTCTTGACTGCCCCAATCCCCAATCCCGGTCACCTCCCCACCAACACCAGAAAATGATGACTATTTTCAGTTTGGTATCTGTCCTTCAAAGCAAACCTTTTTTTTTTTTTAATATTTATTTATGTATTTGGCTGCATCAGGTCTTAGTTGCGGCACATGAGATCTTCGTTGCGGCATGTGGGATCTTTCATTGCAGTGCATGCACTCTTTGTTGCGGTGTGCGTGCTTCTCTCTAGTTGTGATGCATGGGCTCCAGAGCATGGGCTCAGTAGTTGCAGTGTGCGGGCTGTCTAGCTGTGGCACGCGGGCTCAGTAGTTGTGGTGCTCAGGCTCTCTAGTTGCAGTGCGTGGGCTCCAGTGCACGGGCTCTCTAGTTGTGGTACACGGGCTCTAGGGTGCACGGGCTTAGTTGCCCCGTGGCATGTGGGATCTTAGTTCCCCGACCAGGGATTGAACCTGCGTCCCCTGCATTGGAAGGCAGATTCTTAACCACTGGACCACTAGGGAAGTCCCAAAGCAAACTTTTTTATGTGCATTGACTTACAGACAGATGTATGGGGAGATAAATAGGCTTATGAAAGACATATAGTGCTTTGTGTTTGGGTGTTTGTGTGTGCTTTCCCCACAAAAATAGTATCATACATATTGCCTCTCATTGGTCAAACTTCCTTTCTAGATTCTACAATTTATCTTGGAGATCTTTTTATATTAGCACATACAGATGATGACTTACCACACTTTTTCAGCTTCTACCACATGGTATCATGTTTAGGACTAGCTTGAATTTTCCTCTTCTCTTGTAATCTCATATGGACAATTAGAAGGTAAAAGAAAAAAATTATAGCAAGCAAGTATAATTTCTGATGCCCATTAAATAAGGAAGAAGCTTGCAATTGCTGGCTGGGGGAAGGAATGTTTTACTTAAAACTTAGACTGTCTTAGAAACACTGTTGGACCCAGTTCAAAGGATATCACTGACATTAACACCCTCTCCCCTCCCTTTCCCCTACCCCACCTCCCCAACTATTGCTGAAAATTAAATGTACCCAAGGCTCTTTGTGGTATGTGTACATCTGGTTTTCCCTTTTCCATATGCTTAAGTCCTCCCTCCTCAATTGCTTCTGTTTAGCACTTAATTTAAATTCCCAAATTAATCCAAGAAGCAAATTTGAAATCTGTAAATTGAGGGGGTTTGATGATATTTTTAGGCCTTTTAGAGCTCTAGGATTCTTTTAAGTAATAGTTTTATTTCAGAGAATATATTCTGATAAAATGAAACTTTGATTTAGGTTGTAAATATAAGTAATTTAAATATAATATAAAGTAATATAAGTAAATATAAGTAATTTAATAATATTGAAATAGATGAAACTTGAGCTGTTTGTCACTCTTCCTTGAAGAATATTTATAATGATCATTTAACCTTCAAAGTAAACCACTCAAAAGACTTGATAACTGTCCTTTATTATTACCACCAAGCTCTAGGCTTAATGAGATTGGACTAATAATATCTGATTTTTTTTTCCTGTATAAAGCTAAGAAATGTAGGACTAAGTCAAGTCAAAGTGAATGGGAGATTCTGAGAAAGTATTTGTCAGATGTTTGCACTTATTATATGCTTTTGAGTGTTTAAAGGTTTAGAGGTACCACCGTATATCAGGAACAAAGTTAGGAGTCAGGAATGGGGGAATCAGTCCCAGCCCATCACTGACTCACTTTGTGATTGCAGGTCACTCCTTGCTCTTAAAATTTCCCATGTGTAACATTTAGTAGATTATTTCTCACTCTTAACTTACCCAGGGATGTTTTGTGAAATAATAAAGATAACCACTGCCAGTTATTTTGTGCTCCTTGGTAAAGATTCTGCATATATTAACAGCAGCACTAGGGTAGGTTATTCCATTATTTGAGAGAGTTCTTAAAAGTGAGAGAAGTACCCAAAATAGGTCACCTAAAGTTTTTATCATTTCTCCTAGGCCAAGGAAAAGTTTTCTGTGTTAGATAGAACAATGCTGAAAATTAATATGTAACATTGTAGGAGCTGATTTTTTTTTTTTTGCCGCGTTGGGTCTTTGTTGCTGCGTGCGGGCTTTCTCTAGCTGCGGTGAGCAAGGGCTACTGTTTGTTGTAGTGCGCAGGCTTCTAATTGCGGTGGCTTCTCTTATTGCAGAGCACAGGCTCTAGGCACGCGGGCTTCAGTAGTTGCAGCACACAGGCTCAGTAGTTGTGGTGCACAGGCTTAGTTGCTCCACGGCATGTGGGATCTTCCAGGACCAGGGCTCAAACCTGTGTCCCCTGCATTGGCAGGCGGATTCTTAACTGCTGCACCACCTGGGAGGTCCCATTGGAGCTGATCTTGATGTATACAGTTCTTTCCAATGCTAATGTTCTGAGTCATTTTGCTGCCTTTTACAAAAGTTAGTGACCCACCTTTTAGTTAAGTTTTATTTTTTTGGTTATATTTGTATTTTTATATTTTTTGAAATATTCTCCATGAGTTCTCTCATTTACATAACCTTGGAATAGAAAGTCATATGTAAAATTTGCCACTTTCCTTGAATTCTAATCCTTTCTGTGGAGTTATTGTGTTAGGTTCTCTATCTAAATTCCACTTTTCACTTTCTTGAGATCGGTTTTTTGTTATAAAAACCTCTAAAAAACTTTTAACCTCCTTGAAAAATACCTGTTGTTCTTTCGGTTGATGCAGACACCAGTAAACTTCCTCTTTAAAGAAAAAGCAGTTGTAGACAAAAGGAGATATTTATTTGAGGACAGAGTTTAAAGAAATGCATTTTTTTTTCTCATTGTACTTCTTTCCAAATTGATGTCACCCCAGGGGGTTGTGAGAAGTCTTTCAAAGCTTAATGTCTGACTGGTGAACAAAACTGACACTTGATCGCATGAAGTCCAGCAGTGTTTTGCTGTGTCGTTTCTGCATCTGGAGACTATTCTGTTGTGATGTAAAAAATTAAGATTACAATTTTTAAAGTATATATTTCACAATCAAAGTATTTATAAACACATATGAAACTTGTTCTACATGTAACCTATGCTGAAATGGAATGGTCATGTTTATAACTCAGTAGGTAAACTACTCTGGAATGTTTCAGACCCATCTCAGCTGAGGCAAGACATTTTGAACTAATAATGGAAGGAAGGGTCTGTTTCCTTATTCAGTAGTTTCATTTAAAAAGATGGCTGATGTCTGGTTAGTTCCAAATTTAAGTTTGCTATACTTATGTCAGTAGAACATGTTTTCTTTCTGTTTGTAGACTTAGTAGTGTTGGTCTTGGAATATGGATTTGCAGGTTAAAAAAAAAAAGTTACTGTTTTTGATTCCTCTTGAACTTTAGAATTCAAATCAGTCAAGTAACTGAGAAGGGCAGTTAGGATACCATTGACATGCTTTGTATTTCTGTTGTTTTTCCTTTCTTTGCCTGCAAACTTAAATTGTAGTTTTGTACTTGAAAATAAATTACTATTAAAATAAAAGCAATTTAATAGCATTATAGAAAACTTGGATAATGGAGAGAGGAAAATGAACTGTAGTAGATAGGATTTGAGGTAAGTCTTGAAGAATGCACAGTACTTGATGTATCCCAGGCTATCTCTTGGACATTTTTTGATCTGTGTGACTGTTGTGTGCTATATGTTGTATAGCTGTGGTCATTCTGCCTTGGTGGAAAAAGTTGGATATTTATTCTCTAACTTCAATATAATCTTTTTTAAAATTTTCTAATTTTTTAATTTTAATTTTTTATTGAAGTATAATTGATTTACAATGTTATGTTAGTTTCTGGTGTATAGTAAAGTGATTATTATATATATATATATTCCTTTTCATGTTCTTTTCCATTATGGTTTACTACAGGATATTGAGTATAGTTCCTGGTGCTATACAATAGGACCTTGTTGTTTATCTATTTTGTATACAGTAGTTTGTATCTGCTTATCTCAAACTCCTAATTTATCCCTCCTCCACCCCCTACAATATAATCTTAACGTTTCTCCATCTGTAAAATGATAATGGCTATATAATTTGAGATTTATTTAATTCAGTGCAGGCAAACCTTTTAAATTTGTGGAAATGACTTTCACCGTGAGTGGATTTAAGATAAAAGATAGCATTGCACATTAACGCATTCTTCCACATTTAAGACTGGAACCACTTTTTTTTTTTGGCATAAAAGTAAAGATTAGGCTCCCAAGATAGTTTGAGTGCCTTCTGCATGTTCTAGCTGGCAATAGTCTTAACCATTTTATATCCAGCATCTGGTTTATACATGAAACCCCTATAATTAGCCAGTAGTACTTCTTTGCCTTGTCTTTCGGGAAGATTTATAGTATGCCTCAGGTGGTGTCAGATAGCAGGCAGAAGACTGAATAGCTAACTCTTAATTTAGAAAAAGTGTGTATTGCTGATACCAACTTTGTTAAAATAAAATACGATTTAAAAAAATCGTTTTCCCTCTTCATTTGACATGATTGATAACTCTACTGGCTGAACAACCTAAGAAGCTTATGCTTGTTGGGTGTGGTTTTAGAGTCTCAGGAAAGCTGGGAAGAACCTAAGCTTTAGAGGGGTTAGGCTTGTGGTGTTCTGGAGTGTTATGCAAGGAGGAATTACTGGGCCAGGTGCCTTTCATGTCTGTATCTGCCAGAGTAAAAAGCAAGAGTTTGTCCCAGTAAAATTTTCATATGTTTTCTTCTCAGGGCAAAATGGCTTTTTAATACATGCAAGAGTCCAAATACTTCATAGGTAATCAATCTCAAAAAAAGGGAAGTTTGCTTTCTGGTTGGTTATCAAGTTGATACACACTTCTATTGCTGTGTTCTGCTTAAACCATAATTACCAGAGAAATCTTGTTAAATAGGATTTTCTGAAATGAAGCCTGTTAATTACATCAGACCCTTTGGTTTTATGTGAAACTATTATCATGGCATGAATTGAGAGCTGATTGTGCAACCTACTCATTTGGAAAATTCTTCACCTCAAATTTTTCTTCAAATCAATGACATCCAAGGGCATGGTGAGAGGCAACACTAGATTTCTAAGCCTAACTCTTTTCCTTAAAAATCCCTCAGTGATCAAATTGCCTTGAATGAGTAGATCCCAAACCAGGGTTTGGGATTAGTTAGTTTCAAAACATTTTATCAAACATTCTTCTAGGGACAGGTCTATGCTGGCTAGATCCACAGAAATCAAAATTATCAGCATAAGTGATGACAATGTAATTAGCCACATCTATCAGCAGTGTATAATCAACCATATCTGAGGCTGCTGAAATGTCCACTGTGGTAAAAATTCTGGCTCTACCCTTGACTCTTATTAATAACCCTAAGGATTTTGACTGAACTCTGTAAGAGGCCTTAAATCTAACCTGGGATTTACTGTGCAGTTCTAGGTAAATAGTGTGCAAAGTTAGGAAACTAGATCAAAACAAAACTCATTTCATATCTAGGATAAATTATGATAGAGTGAGAAATTGGCAGTAAGTTTTAGTGAATAGGACCCTCTAAGAAAGCCGAAGTAAGTGCTTGTTGCATTCAGACTTTTACAAAAAACTTTGTCTAAACTGTTAAAGTAGATTTTATGTATATTGTTCATGCTGAATATTTGCATTATATATTCCTATTCCTTTGTACTTCCCATTTGATGAAGTTTTCAAATTGTGGTTTGCTGGAGGGGGAAAAAATCCCCAAACCCAAACCACAAAGGACAAATTGAATTACAAACCTGGTGTGGTCCTTTAACTCAATTACATCTAATTTGTGTTATTTTAGTCATCCTGGGTGGCAGCTGTTCTGCATGATTGCCCACAAACAATTTCAATGTAAGAATTTGTCCTGATTAAGACTCCTTAAGATTGGTAGTAGCCTATTTCTATTTTAAGGGGCAAAGTTATAGATTAATTTTGTGTTATCAGGACCATTTTAAAAATTAAAAATTTTGTTGGTTTGCTCCTTAAATTGACTTAAATAGTAAGCATCTAGTGTTTATTTTAAATGTTAATTTTTTAATATGTTCACCTCATTTTCTTATTTCTTCTGCTTCAATTTAAGTTTCTCCTAAAAATAGCCTCTTAATTACTTCATTCAGGCAATTATCAATTTGAAAGCAAGGGAATATGGAATTTTAGATTTTGATATACCTAAATAAATATTTTGACATTCTACACCAACATTTGGAATGACCTGGGAAGAAAGGACAGGAAAGAATATGGATTTAGGATTGTTCAGTATAATTGAGATGGAGGTTTCAGTTAGAGCTGAGTTAGGATTGAGTCTGAAATGCAGTTGAATTTACAGAAATGAAGAATTTGTAAATTCTTCAGAATTTATAGAAATTGAAACTCAAGGGACTCATGCAAAAACTGACACAGGAACCACTTATATGAACGGTGTCTAACAATTGATACTAACTTGTTCTTCACTCATTTTTTTTTAATAAATGTGTTTTCATTGCTATTATTAATATTATATTTTTAAATTTTTGGCTGCATGCGGGCTTTCTCTAGTTGTGAGTGGGGGCTACTCTGCATTGCGGTGTGCAGACTTCTCATTGTGGTGGCTTCTCGTTGTGGAGCACGGGCTCTAGGCGCTAGGGCTTCAGTAGTTGTGGCACGCAGGCTCAGTAGTTGTGGCACATGGGCTTAGTTGCTCCGCGGCATGTGGGATCTTCCCGGACCAGGGATTGAACCCATGTCCTCTGCATTGGCAGGCAGATTCTTAACCACTGCACCACTAGGGAAGTCCCCACTCATCTTTATGTTTTTAATGATTATTTTATTTTCTGGGGATGCATTTTCTGAGCAAAATACTCAGTTTAGGTCATGGCGTATTACTAACTTGGATGGTAAGAGGACACTTAAATGTCTTTTTAATATTAGAGATGAAATCTGAAAAATATATAGATGCAGAACAGAACATACATGATAGAAAGACCTCAACTAGTTTTCTAAGGTGGGAGAATGGGACAGTGCTAGGTAGGCAATTATAGTGAAGAGATACTGTCCAACAGAGACACAAATAGAAGAAAAATCTTAATTCCTTAGAAATGATGTATGAATATGTTTGTAAAGATGTTGTCTTTCTACTACGTCCAGTAATTTTCAATTAGCAACTGAACATCTGCTATGGATTAGGTATTGTTCTAGGTACTGGGGCTTCACTGATCAATAAGCTACCAGTCCCTACCTTGGAGGGATTTACATGTAGAAGGGATGGCAAACATGTAAATAATAATTTATAGGGAATTCCCTGGTGGTCCAGTGGTTAGGACTCCAAGCTTTTACTGCCAAGGGCTTGGGTTCAATCCCTGGTCCGGGAACTAAGCTGTGCGGCGTAGCCAAAAAAATACATGAATAATACTTTATAGCACCAAATGGTAGGTGATGTGATGGAGGTTTGAGTAAATTCAAAGCTTCATATTTTGTTAGGGGAAAGTATAGGACTAAAGTTAGGATGTTAGATCAAAATGGAAGTGTATTTCAAAAAATACTACTGTATATGAGGCATACCTTTCACTAGGCATTTAATCAATTACTAGTTGACCCATAGACTTAGGAATATAAATTAAGTTTGTGGTGTCTATCAGCTGCCTGCACTACTTCCCTATCATTCTCTTCATAAGGAAGAAAGTAACAGTTTTTAAATTTATTTTATTTATTTATTTTTGGCTATGTTGGGTCTTCATTGCTGTATGTGGGCTTTCTCTAATTGTGGCGAGCAGGGGATACTCTTCGTTGTGGTGTGCGGGCTTCTCATTGCAGTGGCTTCTCTTGTTGCAGAGCACGGGCTCTAGGCATGCAGGCTTCAGTAGTTATGGCACGTGGGCTCAGTAGTTGTGGCTCGCGGGCTCTAGAGCTCAGGCTCAGTAGTTGTGCACACGGGCTTAGCTGCTCTGCGGCATGTGGGATCTTCCTGGACCAGGGCTTGAACCCGTGTTCCCTGCATTGGCAGGCGGATTCTCAACCACTGCGCCACCAGGGAAGCCCAGAAAGTAACAATTTGATCACCTTTTATTCTAAGCATTTTCTTGTATATTTTCTCATTTTAATTAGTTGTGTAATACCAAGTTTAGTAACATTTTGTTTAACCTTTCAGCATCCTGTATTCTTCTTTTACTTCTGACCCTATCTACCTATCTGCTACTTGAAACTCCCCGCACCCCTTGGTTTTCAATGGCAGTCTATTTTCTGATTTCCCTCCTGCCTTTCTAACCTTACTTGGTGTCACTTTTGCTGGCTTCACTTCTAGAGTAGTTATCTATTGTTATAACAAATTTAGTGACTTAAAGCAATGAACATTCATTATCTGACTGTTTCTGTGAGCCAGTAATACCATATCTGTGTTATTCAAATGCACATGATAAACATGCAGACATTCAACAAATACTGCTGATGTTTCATAAATGGTTGCTATTATTCTAGTTGAGGTTCTTATCACTTCACACCTAAATGACTCCACCTACTTCTTTGTTGGCTTCCAGTCTTTATCTCCATGTTGCTGTTAAACCAGCCTTTCTAAAGAAATTCATGCTGTTGCTTCTCTGATCAGTAACCAGTTGTGACTCTCATTGGACTAACTTTAAGTTTGTATTGGTCTTCTTGGTATTCAAAGCATTCCATGTATGAGCCTCACCCTATTTATTTAACCATGTTTCTTAACAAACACCTACTTTAGTTAAACTGGTTATTTATACCTTACATCAACCCCCAACCCCATCCCTAATACTATGTTCAATTTTACTTTTTTGTTGCCTTTATTACTGGTTTTCTCCCAAATTTTACTGATTCTCTCTCAAATCTAAATATGTTCTTTCCATCTTTTCCATAAAGTCACTTTGGACTTTTCTGGCCCACTCTAGTTTTTAATCTTTGAATTTCTGTTAATTAATGCTCAATACCAAACAGTGTAGTTCTTTATCTTGAGTCTGAGTTAATTTCCCTTCCCAATTAGAATTCCAATTATCAGAGAGCAAAATTCTTTCATCTCTTGAGTCTCCAGTGTACTGAGTCTGTAAGTACATTGTTGGTTGATTGAGAATTAGAAAACTTGACTCACCTGTAAAAAATCCTCTTTGCAATGCCACTGAATGAATTTTAACTCCCAGAGCAATAAATGAGGATGAACTGGGACTTCAGGACAGTTTGGAACTACATTTCATCATTTTCCTGAAAAGAAGCATTGCTGTATGAAGTGATTAATTTAAAATACATTCCCTCTGGCCAATAATGAAAACTGGCTTTTAGTCTTGAACTATCAAAGCAAAAGTTTCAGTTGCCTGGAGAGAACAGGTATTAAGTAGCAAGCAGTTCAAGGTCTCTGATCCCTAGTCTGCTTCAGCTATGGGCCTAGCCAACCCCTTTGGCGTAGATAAGTAGAACAAGGAATTTACTTTTATCTTCTCTGTCTTGAAAGTTTCATGGATTTGATTCACAAAGAAAGGGTAATAATTGAAATTTTATGTCAGCATCTTCTCATTCACCTAGAAAAGTTAAAGTTAGATAATAATATTAATCAAAGTATAAGAACACATATGGCCTGCAAATATAGTCAGGGCTAATTGTGTTCCCTAATACTCAGTATAATTTTGCACCAGCCCTGGAGAATGAGGCCTGAGAGCCAGTGGGAAGTAAAGCTCCAGTTCTTTTGGTAGCTTTTAGTTCTGTGCTTTTGCTAAGATAGAATTCTATTCACATTATTAGTTTCTATCAATATTCCCTTGTCTGCTCTTACCTTTTTATTTCCCTCTTTCTCTACCTTTCTGTTCCTCTTTGTTACTTCCCCCCAAAGCCATAGGTAGGGTATTTGGTCATGGTTAGAATACAAGAAGAATGTTAAAATTTTCATTACAACCATCTCAAATTCTTTTTAGGTTTGTATTTTAGGATTATTTATAATATCAAGTCTGTGATTTAGGTTATTATTTGCACATTTTTGGTTTCCCTGTGGCTAAATTACTGATGTTTATACAAAAACGTTTTTTCCCTTGTTATTTGCTCGTGTAGGTGTTTCAGCCAAGATTCTTTAGCACTGGAATATTTGAATTAGAGAAATTAAGGAAGTAGAAAACGTTAAAGCTCTTGGTTCTGGCCTTTTATCTGTATAGCTAATGACTTTTGGCTATGTCTCCTGGAGAAGATAAAGCGTGTCAGTTGTGAATTTACCTGATTACTGCCCATATCACCTTGATTCATACATTCTGCCTCTGTATTCCTTCCTCTAGTTTCCCTGCACCTCTCAATGCCTCCTCATAAATGCCAATCCAGTGATAATTAGCTCTGACTATTACATCTTTTAGCTTTCTTCTTTTCTCATCCCATACTTCTTCATGTATACCCCTTCCCTACCTAAAGCACTACCTCCAGCTATGATTAAAGGTAAAAGATAAAGAAGTGGGAGGAGGGAGAGAGTGAGGATGGGCAGAGACACAAGTGTCAGGAAGAGATATGAGTGTAGTCTTCAGTCGACTCACTGCCCTTTCCAACCACTTCCCTACTCTGCCTTGTTCCTGTTGTCACCACTTGAATATTTCTGAAAGGAATTTAAAATAAAAATTAAACAAATTTGTTTGAATTTCAGTTCTCAACACTCAAATAAAAGTGCTTTTCTGAAAATCACCAATGATGTCCTTAAATTTCATGGTTTTTGCTTAGTCTGTATCTTCCTTGATCACTCTGCTGCATTTTATACAAATTTGAACATTCCCTTCTTGCTAAAAGGAGAAGGCTTATTGAATACAACTTTTGCCACATGAAACCTTGCCTAATCAGCCTCATTTGAGAGTACACATTTCATTTGATGGCATTTGCAAATTATCCAACCCCCCCTGCCCCGGAACTTGCTATATGAAAATGCTTCCATATGCTAAAAGCTAGTCTACTTATTTTGCTGAAGCAGAAAAAAAGAAAAATGTACTTTACTGACTTGCTGTTTTATAAACACGAAGCTACAACGTGGGCAGATTTGGCAATGGCAGTCCCTCAGAGTTCACTGTAAACAAATTTGCAGCCCTGAGGCCTCTCTACTGTCCAAGATGAGTGTGGAGAGTTATTTTGCTCCACAAAAGTAAATTGTTAAAAATGCATTTTTGACTTGTATATGGTTCTAAAATATTTAAATACAGTTAAAATATAGTATTAGACTTCAATTTCTAACAGATTTGGACATTTAAAATAACTAAGTACTTTAAGTTTCAGATTCTTTGTTTAATCTCAAGGCCTTTATTTCAACAGCCACCACTCTGGTCTGGGTCCCCAGCACCACATGCCTGGATTATAGCAATAGTCTTCTCACTGAGCTCCCTAACATTCGTCATTCTCCCTTTTAACCTATCCTACCTGGTGCTGTAGGATAATCTTTCTTAAATAACTTTATGCCTTTTCCTATCAACTGATCTCATTTATACTAATCTCACCAATACTTCTCTCAAGACCTGACATAATTTCCTTTATGGAGCCTTCCTAACAATCCCATCTGGCCCTGGTTTTTCCACAGTACTTTTCAACCAAGCTCCTGCTCTGTTATATATAGTTGATTTATTGAAGATTTTCTTGTTGTTGTTGTATGTTGTGTTCTTTCCTTTTCAAGTGGATATCAGTGTGATAGAAATATGGCCTGCTATTTCTTTTGGCTGGATTCTAATACACTTATGAGCAAATAATGGATATAAAATATATATATTCTGTTACTATAGGTTGTCAGTTAAAAATTGTGGCTATTTGCTTAAATTGCATAAATTATCAAATAGAAGAGCTGAATGATGGTACCTGAACAGTGCTTAATATATACTAAAGACTATAAAATAAATCCTACTGAAGGCTGTAGGAGACTGTACTTTGTCTTCTTTATAAAGATTTATTGCTTGGTTTTTAGAATTGATGGTTTTATCTTTTAAGTAAAGAAATTGGTCTGGGTTCATGTGGTTGTAAATAGAAATTCTATTATTTCATTTTTATCACTGCAGCATCTTGGACCAAAAAAACATTTTAAAGAACAACTTTGAAAAAGGAGATAAAGTTCGAGGACTAACACTGCTTGACTTCATTTTTTTAAAAAATTTAATTTTATTTATTTTTTTATATAGCAGGTTCTTATTAGTTATCTCTTTTATACATATTAGTGTATACATGTCAATCCCAATCTCCCAATTCATCCCGCCGCCACCATCCCCGCCACTTCCCCCCCGGTGTCCGTACGTTTGTTCTCTACATCTGTGTCTCTATTTCTGCCCTGCAAACCAGTTCGTCTGTACCATTTTTCTAGGTTCCACATATATGCGTTAATATACGATATTTGTTTTTCTCTTTCTGACTTACTTCACTCTGTATGATAGTCTCTAGATCCATCCATGTCTCTACAAATGACCCAATTTTGTTCCTTTTATGGCTGAGTAGTATTCCATTGTATATATGTACCACATCTTCTTTATCCACTCGTCTGTCGATGGGCATTTAGGTTGTTTCCATGACCTGGCTATTGTAAATAGTGCTGCAATGGACACTGGGGAGCATGTGTCTTTCTGAATTGTGGTTTTCTCTGGGTATATGCCCAGTAGTGGGATTGCTGGATCGTATGGTAATTCTATTTTTAGTTTTTTAAGGACCCTCCATAGTGGCTGTATCAATTTACATTCCCACCAGCAGTGCAAGAGTGTTCCCTTTTCTCCACACCCTCTCCAGCATTTGTTGTTTGTCGATTTTCTGATGATGCCCATTCTAACTGCCACTCTATTCTCTAGCAGTTTCTTAAATGTTAAACATACACCTATCATTCAATCCACCCATTCTACTTAGCTTTTTACCCAGGAGAATTAAAAGCATATTTCCATACAAAGACAACTTGTACATGAACATCATAGCAGCCTTATTTGTAATGCCCCAAACTGGAAATCACCCACATGTCCGTCAACAAGTGAATGGATAAAAAAACTGTAGTATATCTATGCAAGAGATTACTAGTCAGCAATAAAAAGAAATTAATTACTGGCATATTGCAACAACATGCATAGCTCTCAAAATAATTATGCTGAGTGAAAGAAGGCAGACCTTCACTCCCCCCGCAAAAAAGTATATACTGTATTATTTCACTTGTTTAAAATTCTAGAAAATGAAAACCATTCTGTATTGACAGCAGATCACCGGTTACCTAGGGATGAGGGGCAGGGGAAGAGGAAGAATTACAAAGAGGCACAAGGAAACTTTTGAGGGTTATTAATATTTTCGCTATCTTAATTGCAGTAATGGTTTTGCATACATGATTCAAAGTCTATCAAATTGTACTCTTTGAAAATGTGTAGCTATTTTACAGGTCAATAAAATTATATGTCAATTTAAAAGAAAGAAAAAATATTGTAAAGAGGTGTTAAAGGTGTAATTTAGCAGCAAAAGCAACATCATTTAACAAATATATATATTTATAAACATAAATATAACAACATATACATTATTGAAGAGACCCACATGTCACCTACCATGTTTAGTTTTACAGAGTTGCTAGAATGTTATCAAAGAAGACCATCTTATAAAGGGAATTATTATATCCTGACCATCCAGCACTCATCTTTCATTCTGCATAGAGGATCTGTATAGCTACAAAGATAACAATAAAAAAAGGAACAGCAAGCTTTAGTTTTAAATCTGGTGGACCATCTCAATCTTTATCTAAATATCAATATTTTTCTTCTTTCACTTTCTTGATGAAGTCTTATATATATATATATATATATATATATATATATATATATGTATGTGTGTATATATATATATATTTTTTTTTTTTGCAGTACGTGGGCCTCTCACTGTTGTGGCCTCTACTGTTGCGGAGCACAGGCTCCGGACAGGCAGGCTCAGCGGCCATGGCTCACGGGCCCAGCCGCTCCGCAGCATGTGGGATCTTCCTGGACCGGGGCACGAACCCGTGTCCCCTGCATCAGCAGGCGGACTCTCAACCATTGCGCTACCAGGGAAGCCCAAGTCTTATATTTTGATTCTTCTTTTCAGTGCGTTCTCTTTAACTTATTACTAAGATAGGGAGTGGATCCAGAGAAACCATGTAGAACTATTACAGGGTATTGCTTAAGCAACTAATTTACAAAATAATTTTTTTTAAAGAATTTATTTATTTTTGGCTGCGTTGGTCTTCATTGCTGCACGCGGGCTTTCTCTAGTTGGGGTGAGTGGGGGCTACTCTTAGTTGTGGTGCACGGGCTTCTCACTGCGGTGGCTTCTCTTGTTGTGGAGCACGGGTTCTAGGCGCTCGGGCTTCAGTAGTGTGGCTCACGGGCTCTAGAGCACAGGCTCAGTAGTTGTGGTGCACAGGCTTAGTTGCTCCGCAGCATGTGGGATCTTCCTGGACCAGGGCTCGAACCTGTGTCCCCTGCATTGGCAGGTGGATTCTTAACCACTGCGCCACCAGGGAAGTCCCAACAAAATAATTTGGGGAGGGAATTTATTGCATTTTATCACAAGTGAGGAATGAGAACCAAGAAATATAGTGGTTAAAATAGAGTCTAAATCCAGCAGAGTGTTAGGTTTCTGTTTTTATTTCATATATTTGTGCTTAATTTTTACATTATGAAAGTGAGATCAGATCTCATTGGTCTCTTTATTTTAAAAAAAAGGGGGGAGGAATTTTATGTCGGCCAACTTATATCAACATTGGTCTGAGTGAAAGAAAATGAGTTTTTGGTAAGGTTCAGTGACAACGCTTGGACAGCTCAGCACTAACATGTAACAGTGCACAAAATATATACAAATTTATTAGTGTTTTCTCACTGCAAGCTATCACCAAATTACCAAGGAGCAGACACTAGGGATGCATGATTTTTACTTTCTATATATAACAATGTTTAAGAGATACTTAAACTTGATTTTAAAGCTCTGCAATGATTTGTTTAAGATAAGCCTACAGAACTACTCATCTTCAGGTTTTTTTTTTAAGTTCTCGTTTATAGTAATAAGCATATCATATCAACTATTTGATTTTTTAATATTTTGGAGCTGACATTTTGGCTGAAATAACATTGAAATAACAACGGCAAAATAACTGGCCTGTGCTGACAATTGTTAGGTATGTCTTGATGAAAAATCACCTTGATGGAAGGAGAAGAACTTAGTTCTATAGTTATATAATTTAGGCAATTAAAAAATTTAAGCAGAGCTAGGTTTTTTATTAAAGATTTAGTTTGGTTCTCAAAAGTTATAGCTAAGTCCTGATGAGTAATTTACTAATGACTTATGTATCTTCCTGAATCTTATGTATCTTCCTGTCTTTTATCCCTTTGTGTCACTGTGCCTCTGTATGAATTGCCAAAGTTTTTATGATTTCTATTCTCCTTTGCCTTTTGTCTATGTTTGTTCAGCTGGACCCTCTGCTTTTCTCTCCTCTTTAGTATTTACCCCTCTAAGCCCTACAGTGCTTCAGATGCCACATAAGTCAAACCTTTCTTGACATTCTATTCATACATGTTATATATGCCTCTTTTGTGCTTAGGGTGGTCTGTGCCATTTATCACCAAGGTAGGGGCAGGGGGGGGAGGATGCCCTGGACGTTCCACTGTGCTACAGGAAGAAAATATTAGAACTTTACAATTATTTTAAATCTCATCCTGGTTAATTTTTAGTGTGTGTATGTTTTATCATGTTCATGATAAATTATCATCCAAACAGAAGACATAAAATAATTAAAATACATATAGTGGGGGTGGGAGTACATGCCCAAAATATGTTACTGATGGAGCATACACCAAAAAGTTCGGGGACCACCGCTGGTAATCTCTAATTGTCATGTCTGTTTCTTCATTTGTAAAGTTAGGTCTAGGATTGGGTTAGATAATTTCTAGGGTCTTTTGTAGCTTAAATGTTCACTGAGTTAAAAATGTTATTAAAAAATATTTCAAGCATACAGAGAAGTTACAAGTATGGTATAATGAATTCCCATACGCCATTCACATAGTTTTATCCACTGTTAACATTGTGCCACGTTTCCTCTTTCTCTCTTAAAAACATATATACATACATATCATTATACTTTTGTTCAGAACCATTTGGTAGTAAATTGCAGAGGTTGTGACCATTCAACATAAATACTTTAGCATGTGTCTGTTAAGAACAAAGACGCTCTCTTACATAGGCACAAATTCAATACTGGATTTTTATCTAGTATATGGTGCATGTTCAGATTTTGCATATTGTCCCAGAATGACCTTTAAAAGCTGTTTTTCCCCCATCCGAGGATTGGAGGATAGGAATTTGTGTGTGTGTGTGTGTGTGTGTGTGTGTGTGTCTTTAGTTTTCCTCACTAGAGCAGTCTTTTAAATTTTCTTTGTCTTTCATGACACTGACATTTTTTAAAGAGTGTAGGCCCTCAGTTTTGTGGAATGTTTCTTTTGGGTTTGTGTAACCGTTTCCACTATACCTTGGTTTTTTCTTTTTTGTAGTTTAATTCTCTGTGTATGTGTGCACACGTACTGTGTGCTCATGCGTGAGTCTTCTTTTCTAAGCTAGATTGTAAGTTCCTCTGAGACAGTGATGATTCATCCTGTTCATATTTGTTCTTCATACTTCCAATCACATATAATACTTTGCCTATAATAAATGATGCAAATATTCACAAACCAAAAGTTCGTTCATATTCTATAGGTTAAAAGGATGCTTTAAAACATACAGAGAGGGATATAACAGATTAATTAACTCTCAGTAATTAAGGATGTCAAAGAATGCCAAGGTAACAATAGAGGCATTATGTTTTATTGAGTCTTGAAGGAAATTGGCTACTACAAAGTGTAATATAATATGGGGCATGCTCAGAACACTGTGAATCCTGTACTAATTGATGTATTTCTTTTCATCATTCCTCTGAGGAAACCCTTTGCAATAATGTTTGACCTTTTCCATATACACAGTTCCAAAATAGCATTTGAATCTGTTCTGTTTTTTTTTTTTTTTTTTTTTTGGCTACATTGGGTCTTTGTTGCTGCGTGCTGGCTTTCTCTCTTTGTGGCATGCGGGGGCTGCTCTTTGTTGTGGTGCGCGGGCTTCTCATTGCGGTGGCTTCTCTTATTGCGGAGCACGGGCTCTAAGTGTGCGGGCTTCAATGGTTGTGGCTTGCGCGCTCTAGAGCGCAGGCTCAGTAGTTGTGGCGCACAGGCTTAGTTGCTCCGCGGCATGTGGGATCTTCCCGGACCAGGGCTCAAATCCGTGTCCCCTGCATTGGCAGGTAGATTGCAGCACCAGGGAAGTCCCTGTTCTGGTATTTCAGTGGGCAGTGAAATTAGAATGAAAACTCTTAGACATAAAAATATGTTTCTCAAGATTGGAAGTATCCAAGGTTGTCAAGAAAAGGTATTTATTATCCTTAATTATCCTTTCATTATCAACTAAGCAAAGTTATAAGAAAGTGACTCATCCAAAGTGTCAAGGCAGGCACAAGTTAAAAGTTTTCCATTTTAAAATCAGCATCTGAGAAGATGCATTGTAGCCTTTTAGAGGCTGATTTCCCCAAAACCCATCAATTATTTGTAAATGTCCATAGGAAGCTTGAATTTATTATGTAGGATTTTTAAATTGGTAGGCTTTCAGGAAGTCTTAGAACATGGTTTTCTCTTCTTTTGATAATTAACATTTAATATACTGGTTTTCTTAGTATTGACTTTCATAACTATCATCTGGGGCAATTATTGTCTCAGTTGATTATTTATCTCTGAAGGCCTCTTCTAACTCTACATTTATCTGAACTTACTGAATAACTCCTCATTACTCAGCACATACTTTAGTGAAGATATTCTTAGGAGTAACGGCTGACCTTCTCCATATTGTGGTTCGTCTGTGTGTATGTGCCTGTGCATAACTTGGCAGCCGCTTCCTCAGAGAAATAACAGTCAGTGTGGTTCAGCCAAAGTTTAGAGGAGTGAAATGACTGAAGTGGGAGTTTTTTGTCTAATGCCAAGTGATATTATCCTTGGTTCTTTCTTATTGAATTGCTCAGGTAGCAGGTAGTGTTTCATTGCCTTGGAAGGTATTAAAAGCACAACAATACAAAGCAAACAAACAAACCAAGAAAACCCAACAACAACCAACAAACAGAAAATACCAGGTAATTCATATGCTCTACTTTCTTGCCACAGTGTGAAGCCAAAAACTCTTCCTGTAACTGAAAAATGTATGCTCAAATCAAAATCTGATTTAGAGAATGAAAAACATTTTATCTATTTTTTCCAGGATCAGATTTAATAGAAAACTGGTGATACACTAATCTTTTCATAGACATGACTTGGGAATATTTCATATATTTGTCAATTTTTTAAAAAACAGAGTTTTTTGAGGCTGATTTCTACTGCAGCAGGAAGAGAGGTACTGTTGTTCACTGAATTGTATGAATTAAAGGCATGATCAAGGAACAGGCCATTGAAAATGATGGCCCCTGCAGGATTAAAAGAGCTTTGATCTTCTGTTTTGACACAATGAGTTTATCTTTAATTATATGTGATGATAGTTGATTACCGTACACTTAGACTATTATAATGTGGTTTGTAAAATGTAGTTTGCACTATATAATAACTTGAGCACCCATTTTTCAGTAGTTATGGGTTTGCAGAGATATGTTTTAGTTTTGTTTAAGTGAAAACTATTAGATTTCTGAATTAGCAGGCACTTAAAATGTAAAATATTTGGCTGCCAGGCAAAGTGTCTTTCCTGTAAAATAAGGATTATCAGTGTACTCTATTGGACTCAGTGTCTTATTTTATAAAGGCAACAGAATTATGTATGGTTATTAATTCCTGATCTATCTACAACTGGCTGCTTGACTTTAGGCAAATCACTTAAGTTCCCTGGGCCTTTGAAAAATGAAAGCCTTTGACTGGGTGAAATTGTTACTGAATACAAGTTCGTGTACGTGATGCACAGTGAGGCCAAGTAAACCAAAATGTCAAGAGTTTGGAGCAAAAAAAAAAAAAAAAAGAGTTTGGAGCAGAGAAAATTTTACTGCAGGCCAAGTAAGGAGAATGGGTGACTCATGCTCTAAAAAAACCCCAATAACAATATCCCAGGTTTCAACTCTGAAGTTCTGTAATTATACTATTCTATGATGTCTGTGATAGACATAATGCAGAATAAAATAGAAATTCCCGACACATTTTCTAAAAGAAAGATTTTTGTAAAATATTGCATGATTTAACGGTTTCTGACCTTGCATTTTGATATGGAAATGAGATACTTAAAAGAAAAACCTACAGTGACTTTTTCATTTTGCTGGTCAATGGATTGGTGGGAAACCCCACTCTAAGGCCACAATTGTCAAGAGAACTTCCATTTGAAATTTCCTGTGTTATGCCATCACCTTAGCCTTGAGGGTATGAGGTCTTTCTTTGAAATTGCCTGTTTTGCTTGCTTGCATTTATATGCCGAGCCCTGGATTTTTCCCAATTTAGGCACTTATATGCCCTGCTTATGAAATGTCCTTAAGAGTTTGAACTGGATTTTAATTCTCTGGAGGAGATTACAAAATGATTCTTTCTTTTCAAATGGTAGCCAGTTATAGTGATTTGATTCTTAACACTGTTTCATCAACTCTGCCAATGTTCCTAGTGGGACAATCAGGCAAAAAACAAAAGCAAAAATGAATAAACAAACAAAATCCTTCAAGTCCAGGGGCTATTTGGATAATATAATTAGGGAGCATAATATTCTATGTGTTTTTATCCTGAATTTTGCTTATCTTTGTCATATGACAATATTTTACTTGCTTAAAAGACATCTTCTGTTTTAAGAAACTTTTCCCTAACTATGGTTAGGACCCTCTAGAAACATGCATGATGACAGGTCCATAATAGAATTTTATAAATATAAATTTTTAATATTTATTTATTTATTATATTTTTATAAATATAAATTCACTCAATAGATATTTAAGTGAATTGCAATTTCAGAAATATTTTCCAAACATAAACATGAAAGATTTAAAAGACAGGATTAATGGTTGAAGTTATGAAGCTTCTTAACAAATGCTAGAGTTATCTTTGTAGGACAAATGAATTGTATTTTTTCCCTCATTTTTTAATTGACTGTAAGATTCATTACTTTAAATTCTGATCAGTCACACATAGAAATTGGGTATGATTATTTACTGTCTAGGAACGAAGCATTGGTACTTTGATTTGAGTTTGGTTTTCCTTGTAGTTTTTTTTTTTTTTTAACTAAAGGATCATAGTATGTTTTATTTGTAAGTACTTTGGGATTTTTTTTTAAAGCTAAAGCCTATAAATACATATAATTTGTACTAAGTAGGTGGCAGAGTGAAAAGTAAAACCAGAAAGGTATAATTGTATAGCTGCATCTCATGCTACTCTCTTCTTTGCTCACAGTCTATTGCTATGTAAAGATTTTAGAATTTGTTTCTTTTTAGAGAGGGTGGAAAGGTGAAGTCTTAATATAAGCCATTTCCAGGTAGGTAACTGTATACCATATACTAATGGAGAAGAAAAGTAGTACAGATACATCAAAGCAGTAGATAACGATTGCTCCTCTTTATTGGTAAAAAGAGCATGGGAAAGGCAGCTGGGAACTGGAGCTGGGTGGGCACTTAAATCTGGAAAACCCGTTGTTGCTGTCTTTTTTCCCTCTGCTTCTGTCCGCAGCTTGGTCAGGATCCCTTAAGATGGAGCTTCAGACAGAAGGATGAGGGAGGAAAAGAGAGAGGACCGATCACTGAGGCTAAGGCAACAGCATCTGTGGGTTCTCTCTCTTTCTTGTTCTGTGCAGGTGGTGAGTCTGACATGAGACCTCAATAAAATTACAGGTTAGATGATTTAGCAGATCAGGACTCAGAAGGAAAAATGTTGATCTCTAAGGAGCCAACCTGAGTTTATAAAAAAATGTTATGGTAGATTAACCTAAATTCATTGTCCTTTAGCAGGTTATTAGACTATTAATGACACAATGTAAGTGTCTGAATTTTATGCAGTTTTTTGGTATGGTCCATCATGATATTGTAGGCAAGATGGGCGGGAGTGATAGGATAATACAGTTATGTTGATATGTAACTTGTTGAACAATTATCTGAAAGGGTGTTAACAGGAAAGGAAGACTCTGGGATACTACAGGAATCTTGTCTTCAGCTTCATGTTATATATAAACAAAGAGTTAAAAGAAAGTATAGCTGGCTCACTGATCAAATTTGTGGATGATACACAATTGGAGAAGAATGGCTAAAATTACTAGATGATAGCGACAGGAATCAAAAATGGATGATGGGCTTGACCAGGAAGATAAAATTTACTGAAAACAAATTTATAATGTAATATATAATACTCTGTATTACAGAATGGGGGAGAAATGGCTTAGATGTAGGGGTAGAGAACAAAGACTTGACATCCTTAAGTTAACAGAAAACTCAATGTGAACAACTTTATTATGTTCCTTTACAAAAAACACAGTATGATCTTAGGCTACATTAATGGAATGTCTAGAATAGGGTTGGTGATAGTCCTGCTTTATTCTAGGTGCATCAGATGATTCTTTTTTTAAAGATTATTAACACTTTAAGAGTGACAGATTCAAGCACACCCAGGAGAAAATGGCTAAAATAATAAAGATATTTTTCATATAAGCAAGCTAAAGAAGGGATGTTAGCCCATAAGGGGTCATAATAGCCATCTAATCTTTGATGGGCAGTCCTATAGAAGAGAGGTTAGAATGAGACTGTGAGGCTCTACAACATAAAATGATAACCAACGGTTGTATGTTTTATGGAGATCGATTTTGGCTCCGTATAAAGAAGAGTTTTCTGATCCTTAGGGGTGTCCAAAACAATGGAATGGGCTGTACTGGGAATTAAGTAGTGAGTTTTCCAGGGTGCTGCCAAATTATTTTCTAGGCCTGTGGTAACAGAAGAAATTTATTCATCCGATAAACAATAAAACAAGTTGATTTCTGAGATGCAGCCTGACTTTTCTTTGGTGGTGTATTCCCTATTTGTTTACAACCAGTCTTGCTTCCTGTCATTTGGCTAAGAAGCAGAGAATGTCTTTGACCATAAATGGTGAAGCAGGAATCATCTGTATAGGTTATTATCAAAACATGCCTGTTGCTTTTGCAAGGAGCTTTTTCTTGTCTGTTCACTCATAAAATATCTTTCTGAAATTAAAAGGACTTAACGTAAGAATTTAGAAGGGAAAATAATGTTTCTACGAAACATTATTTATATATTTGATACATTTTTATTAGCACCAAAACCCAGATGATCATATGGTGGCTATTAGAAGATAGTACTATGAAATGAATACGTGCAGACCCATCAGAATAACCAAGTTCACTGGTTTGTTCTCTCATTTGTTCTTTTACTCATTCATTCATTTATAATATTTTTTGACCATCTGGTAAGTGCTGGGCACTTTGCTAGGTGATAGGAAGCTGATATATACTACAATTTCTCTCATCAGACAACTGTTAATAGGCTCTGTTTCTTATAACTTGCCAAGAAATACTTTCATTTAAAGTAATAAACAAGTATCACTCTTTATTTTTTGATGATAATAAACTACAAACAAAAGTATAGGGAATTCCCTGGTGGTCCAGTGGTTAGGACTACACGATCTCACTGCCGAGGGCCCGGGTTCAATCCCTGGTTGGAGAACTAAGATCCCACATCCCATATCCTACAAGCCATGTGGCATGGGGAAAAAAAAAAAAGTATAAAAGAAACTCTGGAAAATCCTGAAGTTAACTCTGGATTATATGTATTCATACAAAAATCACAATTTTGTGTACATCATCAGTATGAACATTGCTTTGAAACTGGATTCTCAGGTGGAACTTGGTTTTTCAGGGTTCTCTTCATTTAGCATCAGTATTTTGGATATTTTCTTCTTTGGACTGTTCATATCCGTGTTGCTCTTTGAAAGGAAAAATAAAATACCATATAAGGGGCTTAAAAATACTAAATACTATTTAAGAAAAAAGTCTTTCTTGCTCTCTTGGCTAAATGTTTTTAGCTAGTTTTAATTCAGTATGCATTATTGCTAGGTAGACAAGAATGATCTTGAAAAAACAAAGCTTTTGAAATATTAAGACAACAAAGGCGTTGCCTGCAGGATAAGTTAATAGTTGAACATATTCACTGGTTATGCTGCCAAGTTTTATCCTTAATTTATTTTAATATAAGATGGTTACTCTGTCTTTCATCATAAAAGTACACCTACCAATGTTAGCTTATAAATCATTATCACACCCAGGTAAGGCAGATTAGTGGTATCTAGTTTTATAATTAGAAATACAAAATGAGAAGCAAGTCCTCCTCTATGTGACTATATAGCCAAGCAGTGTTTAAGTCAGAGAGGGGTCCCCACTGGTTGATCTTCAAGTCATCTATACATGTCTAAGACTACTGTTACTGCCATGTTGTCTTTCTCTGAAGTTTTCCAGGATTCTTTGGTGAAATGTTAGCTCCCACCAATCAGTCTTCCCATCCCCAACTTATGGTCTTCTCTAACATTTCCCATAATCATCTCAAGATTGCAGAGAAAAGATATTTATATACTCATGTTCATAACAGAATTGTTTACAATAGCCGGAAGATGGAATCTATCCATATGTCCATCAACAGATGAATGGGTAAACAAAATGTGGTGTATACATACAGTGGAACATTATTCAGCCTTAAAAAGGAAGGAAATTCTGACACACGTTACAATATGGATGAACCTTGAGGACATAACGCTGAGTGTAATAAGACAGTAGTAAAGACAAATAGTATATGATTCTACTTATATGAGGTACCTAGAGTAGCCAAACTCATAGAGACAGAAAGTGGAACGGTGGTTGCTAAGGGGCGGGGGAGGTGGTAGTGGGAGGGAGTTGTTTAATGGGGACAGAGTTTCAGTTTTCCAAGACAAGAAAGTTCTAGAGATTGGTTGTACAACAATGTGAATATACCTAACACTGCTGAACTGTATACTTATAAATGGTTAAGATGGTAAATTTTTTGTAATATGTACCTTACCACAATTAAAAAGAGAACTTTCAAAGGTATTTCAAAAGGTTAGCTAAATAAAAGTGTTTCCTTTACATTAAAAAAAAAAAAAAGTTGCAAAGAAATGAAAAACGAAAACAAAAAAATGGCCTCCACCAAAACAGACCGTTGACCAAATTAAGGATTTCTGGCTTTGACCTTCAGGATTTGGACTGTGAGACAAACTTAATAGAGGATATAACTAAGTCATTTACTCCATATGTCCAAAACTGAACTTAGCATCTTTTTTTTTTAATAAATTTATTTATTTATGGCTGCGTTGGGTCTTCGTTACTGCATGCAGGCTTTCTCTAGTTGTGGCAAGCAGGGGCTACTCTTCGTTGTGGTGCGCGGACTTCTCATTGCCGTGGCTTCTCTTGTTGCGGAGCACGGGCTCTAGGCACGCGGGCTTCAGTAGTTGTGGCTTGCGGGCTCTAGAGCACAGGCTCAGTAGTTGTGGCACACAGGTTTAGTTGCTCTGCAGTATGTGGGATCCTCCCGGACCAGGACTCGAACCCGTGTCCCCTGCGTTGGCAGGCGGATTCTTAACCACTGCGCCACCAGGGAAGTCCCTGAACTTAGCATCTTTTCCTCACAAAATTGTTCTTGCTTCCTCTGTCCCATTTTAGACATATGAATGTCAACTCACACTTCTTTTTGTCATTTACCCTCCAAATACTACTGATGGCCAAATCCTGCTAATTATATATTCTTCACCTTTCTCTTATCTGCCTTCTCTACATCACTGATACAATTTATTCATTTAAGGAATACTTTGTTAGCAATATATGTGCTAGACTGTGTTCTAGTTGATTGAGTTGTATCAATAAATAATAATAAAAAGATCCCTGCCTTCATGAAGCTTGTGGTGAAGACAGATAATACAGACTAGATCTAAGAGTTAAGTGAATTGTATAGTATTTTAGAAGGTGTTAATGCCATGAAAAAAGAAAAAGTAGGATAGGATTGGGGTTTGGGACTGTGCAGGTGTGGAAAGAGTTGTGATTTAAAAATGGTGGTCTGTGTAGACCTCACTGAGAAGATGAAATCTGAGCATAAACCTTGAGGAGGTAAAGGAATGAGCCACGAGAATATCTGGGGAAAATCTTTCCAGATAGAGGGAAGAAGCCAGTGCAAAGGCTGTAAGATGAGAACATGCTTGATGAGTTCAGGGACCACCAAGGAAGCCAGTACACCTGGAGTACAAGAGAGCAAGGGGAAGAGCCATGAGATTATAGAGCTAACAGTGGTCAGTTCGTGTAGGGCCTTTGTTGGGCATTGGGTGGAGGGATGCGTTGAGCAGAGGAGAGACACCTGATTTATATTTTAAAAGAGTCACTTTGATTGCTGGGCTGAGAGTGGATTGTGTGAGCAAGGGTTGAAGCAGAGAGACCAGTTAGGAGGTCGTTGGAATATTTTAATCAAGAAAAGAAGGTAGCTTGGACGGAGTGGTTAGTGTTAAGTGGAGGTGGTGAGATGAGGTTGGATTCTGGATGTTTAGAAGACAGAGACAACAGGAGTTTCTAATAGATTAGATATTGGGCATAACAGAAAGAGTCAAGATAAATCTAAGGGTTTTTTTTTTTTGGTTGTTGTTGTTGTTGTTCTGAATAACTGTTTCCCATCAACTGAGATGGAAATGCTGTGGGTGGAAGAGGTTTAGAAGCGAACAATAGACCCTGAATTGTTGGACTTGTTAACGTTGAGATGTCTGTTTGAAATCCAAGTGAAGGTATTGAATCGATAGTCAGATATGTGAGTTCAGAATTCAGTGGAAATAAATTGAGAGTCAGATGCAAATATATGGTATTTAAAACCAAAGACTATATGAAAGCCCTGAAAGAATGAGTAGATAGGGAAAAGGGACAAGAACTGAGCACAGTGCTCTTCAATACTAAGAAGTCTAGGTTTGGGTGAGATGGGGTAAGAAAGGGAATTGACAAAGGAGACTGAGAAGAAGCAACCAGTGAGGTAATGGGGAAGTCAAGTGTGGTGTCCTGGAAGACAAGTGAAGGAAGTGTATCAAGGAGAAGAGAGTGATTCATTATCCCCTTAGTTAAGATTTCCTTAGTCATTTACTAAGTTATACAATATCCTCTGTGTATATATGCTGCTCAGTATCGTTGTTTCCAACCCTGTCCCCAGCCCTTTCCATATACCTTATCCTTTTCCTACTATCTCTGTTATCAAAGTGCTCTTCAAAACAAATGAACAAAAATACGAAGACACAAAAACACAAAGAAAATGTTAGTCTGCAACTAAAAATTTTCAGGTACTCCCAGATGTCTTTGAAATCTATACTCCTTTTCATGATACAGATTTTTATGATCTATCATCTCTATTTCTCTAGTCTCACCTCTGTTCCCTTTCTATCTTCTGCTTCAGCCTTACTGAATTATTTACTGACTCATACTATCTCATGCCTCTTCTCTTTCTGGAATACACTGTGTTTTCCTGCCTCCACCCCCAAATTCACTCATCGAAAATCTGTATATCTTTCAAATCTTAACTCTGGCATCACCTTTGGTGAAGGCTTTTCTGTAGAACTTACCTCCAAGCAGAATTGACCCTTTCTTTCCTTGCCCCCACTATAGCAACTACATACTTTTCTCAAATATCTTTAGATATTTGGATATATATAAACATATTTGGTTATCTTTCTTCCTCATAAGCTTTTTTTTTTTCAAAGTTTTTTTTTTTGATGTGGACCATTTTTAAAGTCTTTATTGAATTTGTTACAATATTGCTTCAGTTTTCTGTTTTGGTTTTTTGGTCGTGAGGCATGTGGGATCTTAGCTTCCTGACCAGGGATCGAACCTGCACCCCCTGCAATGGAAGGCAAAGTCTTAACCACCGGACCACCAGAGAAGTCCCCTTACAAGCTTCTTGAGGGCAAATATTATTTCTGATTCGTCTCTATATCCCTAGATTCTTTCATAATGTGTGATACATAGTGGTACCAAACAATTGCTTGTTAAAAGTAACTTTTTTGCTTTAAACAATCTTTGAAGGAATTAAATAAATGAAGAAAAAAGTCTTTTATGTTTACTGTAACGTTAAACACTAATATTTAAATTAAATTCATTTTATAAATTTATTAAAGTTTAATTTATAAAAAGATTTAATATAATAAAATAATTTATAAATCATTCAATATTTATTAGTAAATATTAAGTATTGAAACTAAATATTAATAATAAATGCTACATATTTACCTTTTCTGGTGTTCTTTGTTCCTTTATGTAGATCCAGGTTTTCATCTGGCTTCATTTAACTTTATCCTGATGAATATTCTTTAACATTTCTTTTTTTTTTTTGAATTTTATTTTTTTTTACAGCAGGTTCTTTTTTTTTTACATTTTTTTGTATTTTTGTCAATCCCAATCTCCCAATTCATCCCCCCCCCAACTTTCCCCCCTTGGTGTCCATATGTTTGTTCTTTACATCTGTGTCTCTATTTCTGCCTTGAAAATGGGTTCATATGTACCATTTTCCTAGATTCCACATATATGTGTTAATACATGATATTGGTTTTTCTCTTTCTGACTTACTTCACTCTGTATGATGGTCTCTAGGTCCATCCACATCTCTACAAATGACCCAATTTTGTTCCTTTTTGTGGCTGAGTAATACTCCATTGTATATATGTACCACATCTTCTTTATCCATTCGTCTATTGATGTGCATTTAGGGCGCTTCCATGAACTGGCTATTGTAAATAGTGCTGCAATGAACATTGGGGTGCATGTGTCTTTTTGAATTACAGTTTTCTCTGGGTATATGCCCAGTAGTGGGATTGCTGGATCATATGGTAATTCTATTTTTAGTTTTTTAAGGACCCTCCATACTGTTCTCCATAGTGGCTGTATCAATTTACCTTCCCACCAACAGTGCAAGAAGGTTCCCCTTTCTCCACACCCTCTCCAGCATTTGTTGTTTGTAGATTTTCTGATGATGTCCATTCTAACTGGTGTGAGGTGATACCTCATTGTAGTTTTGATTTGCATTTCTCTAATAATTAGTGATGTTGAGCAGCTTTTCATGTGCTTCTTGGCCATCTGTATGTCTTCTTTGGAGAGATGTCTATTTAGGTCTTCTGTCCATTTTCTGATTGGGTTGTTTGTTTTCTTAATATTGAGCTGTATGAGCTGTTTATATATTTTGCAGATTAATCCTTGTTCCTTGATTCGTTTGCAAATATTTTCTCCCATTCTGAGGGTTGCCTTTTCGTCTTGTTTACAGTTTCCTTGGCTGTGCAAAAGCTTTTAAGTTTCATTAGGTCCCATTTGTTTATTTTTGTTTTTATTTCCATTACTCTAGGAGGTGGATCAAAAAAGATCTTGCTGTGATTTATGTCAAAGAGTGTTCTTCCTATGTTTTCCTCTAAGAGTTTTATAGTGTCCGGTCTCACATTTTTAATCCATTTTGAGGTTGTTTTTGTGTATGGTGTTAGGGAGTGTTCTAATTTCATCCTTTTACATGTAGCTGTCCAGTTTTCCCAGCACCACTTATTGAAGAGACTGTCTTTTCTCCATTGTATATCCTTGCCTCCTTTGTCATAGATTAGTTGACCACAGGTGCATGGGTTTATCTCTGGGCTTTCTATCCTGTTCCATTGATCTATATTTCTGTTTTTGTGCCAGTACCATATTGTCTTGATTACTGTAGCTTTGTAGTACAGTCTGAAGTCAGGGAGTCTGATTCCTCCAGCTCCATTTTTTTCCCTCAAGACTGCTTTGGCTATTTGGGGTCTTTTGTGTCTCCATACAAATTTTAAGATTTTTTGTTCTGGTTCTGTAAAAAATGCCATTGGTAATTTGATAGGGATTGCATTGAATCTGTAGATTGCTTTGGGAAGTACAACCATTTTCACAATATTGATTCTTCCAATCCAAGAACATGGTATATCTCTCCATCTGTTTGTGTGATCTTTGATTTCTTTCATCAGTGTCTTATAGTTTTCTGAGTACAGGTCTTTTACCTCCTTAGGTAGGTTTATTCCTAGGTATTTTATTCTTTTTGTTGTAATGGTGAATGGGATTGTTTCCTTAATTTTTCTTTCTGATCTTTGGTTGTTAGTGTATAGGAATGCAAGAGATTTCTGGGCATTAATTTTGTATCCTGCCAAATTTATCCTGAACTTTACCAAATTCATTGATTGGCTCTAGTAGTTTTCTGGTGGCATCTTTAAGATTCTCTATGTATAGTAGCATGTCATCTGCAAATAGTGACAATTTTACTTCTTCTTTTCCAATTTGTATTCCTTTTATTTCTTTTTCTTCTCTGATTGTCATTGCTGGGACTTACAAAACTATGTTGAATAATAGTGGCGAGAGTGGACATCCTTGTCTTGTTCCTGATCTTAGAGGAAATGCTTTCAGTTTTTCACCATGGAGAATGATGTTTGCTGTGGGTTTGTCATATATGGTTATTATGCTGAGGTAGGTTCCCTCTATGCCCACTTTCTGGAGAGTTTTTATCATAAATGGGTGTTGAATTTTGTCAAAAGCTTTTTCTGCATCTATTGAGATGATCATATACTTTTTATTCTTCAATTTGCTGATATGGTGTATCACATTGATTGATTTGCATATATTGAAGAATCCTTGCATCCCTGGGATAAATTCCACTTGATCATGGTGTATGATCCTTTTAATGTGTTGTTGGATTCTGTTTGCTAGTATTTTGTTGAGGATTTTTGCATCTATATTCATCAGTGATATTGGTCTGTAATTTTCTGTTTTTGTAGTAGCTCTGCCTGATTTTGGTATCAGGGTGATGGTGGCCTCGTAGAACGAGTTTGGGAACGTTCCTTCCTCTGCAATTTTTTGGAAGAGTTTGAGAAGGATGGGTGTTAGCTCTTCTCTAAATGTTTGACAGGGGCTTCCCTGGTGGCACAGTGGGTAAGAATCTGCCTGCCAGTGTGGGGGATACAGGTTTGAGCCCTGGCCCAGGGAGATCCCACATGCTGTCGAGCAACTAAGTGCATGCGCCACAGCTACAGAGCCTGCGCTCTAGAGCCCACAAGCCACAACTAGTGTACCCGCAAGCCACAACTGCTGAAGGCCACACACGTAGAGTCCATGTTCCCTAACAATAGAAGCCACCGCAATGAGGAGTACGCACACTGCAATGAAGAGTAGGCCCCGCTTGTTGCACCTAGAGAAATCCACATGCAGCAGCGAAGACCCAAAGCAGCCAAAAATAAAGTAAATAAAATAAATAAATTTATAAAGTAAATAAATAAATAAATGTTTGATAGAATTCACCTGTGAAGCCATCTGGTCCTGGACTTTGTTGGAAGATTTTTAATCACAGTTTCAATTTCATTACTTGTGATTGGTCTGTTCATATTTTCTATTTCTTCCTGGTTCAGTCTTGGGAGGGTATACCTTTCTAAGAATTTGTCCATTTCTTCCAGGTTGTCCATTTTATTGACGTAGAGTTGCTTGTAGTAGTCTCTTAGGATGCTTTGTATTTCTGCCGTGTCTGTTGTAACTTCTCATTTCTAATTTTATTGATTTGAGTCCTCTCCCTCATTTTCTTGATGAGTCTGGCTAATGGTTTATCAATTTTGTTTATCTTCTCAACGAACCAGCTTTTAGTTTTATTGATCTTTGCTCTTGTTTTCTTTGTTTCCCTTTCAGTTATTTCTGCTCTGATCTTTACGATTTCTTTCCTTATAGTAAGTTTGGGTTTTGTTTGTTCTTCTTTCTCTACTTCCTTTAGGTGTAAGGTTAAATTGTTTATTTGAGATTTTTCTTGTTTCTTGAGGTACCACTGTATTCCTGTAAAATTCTCTCTTAGGCCTGCTTTTGCTGCATCTCATAGGTTTTGGATCATCGTGTTTTCATTGTCACTTGTCTCTAAGTATTTTTTGATTTCCTCTTTGATTTCTTCAGTGAACTCTTGGTTATTTAGTAACGTATTGTTTATCCTCCATGTGTTTGTGTTTTTTACTTTTTTTCCCCTAGTAATTGATTTCTAATCTCATAGTTCTGTGGTTGGAAAAGATGCTTGATAGAATTTCAATTTTCTTAAATTTACTGAGGTTTGATTTGTGACCCAGGATGTGATCTATCATGGAGAATGTTCCGTGTGCACTTGAGAAGAAAGTGTAATCTGCTGTTTTCGGATGGAATGTCCTATAAATATCAATTAAATCTATCTGGCCTATTGTGACATTTAAAGCATGTGTTTCCTTATTAATTTTCTGTCTGGATGATCTGTCCATTGGTGTAAGTTAGGTGTTAAACTCCCCCACTATTACTGTGTCAGTGTCGATTTCCTCTTTTATAGCTGTTAGCATTTGCCTTATGTACTGAGGTGCTCCTATGTTGGGTGTATATATATTTATAATTTTTATATCTTCTTCTTGGATAGATCCCTTGTTCATTATGTAGTGTCCTTCCTTGTCTCTTGTAACATTTTTTATTTTAAAGTCTATTTTATCTGATATGATGAGTATTGCTACTCCAGCGTTCTTTTGATTTCCCTTTCCATGGAATATCTTTTTCCATCCCCTCACTTTCAGTATGTATGTGCCCCTAGGTCTGAAGTGGGTCTCTTGTAAACAGCATATATATGGGTCTTGTTTTTGTATCCATTCAGCAAGCCTGTGTCTTTTGGTTGCAGCATTCATTCCTTTCACATTTAAGGTACTTATCGATATGTATGTTCCTAATACCATTTTCTTAATTGTTATGTGTTCGTTTTTGTAGTCCCTTTTCTTCTCTTGTGTTTCCCACTTAGAGAAGTTCCTGTAGCATTTGTTGTAGAGCTGGTTTGGTGGTGCTGAATTCTCTTAGCTTTTGCTAGTTTGTAAAGCTTTTGATTTCTCCATTAAATTTGAATGAGATCCTTGCCAGGTAGAACAATCTTGTTTGTAGGTTCTTCCCTTTCATCCCTTGTTGCTTTTAATAATTTTTCTTTGTTTTTATGTTTTGTCAATTGGATTACTATGTGTCTTAGTGTGTTTCTCCTTGAGTTTATCCTGCCTGGGACTCTCTGCGCTTCCTGGACTTGGGTGGCTATTTCCTTTCCCATGGTAGGGAAGTTTTCGACTATAATCTCTTCAAAGATTTTTTCTGGTCCTTCTCTCTCTCTTCTCCTTCTGGGACCCTTATAATGTGAATGTTGTTGCATTTAATGTTATCCCAGGGGTCTCTTAGGCTGTCTTCATTTCTTCTCATTCTTTTTTCTGTATTCTCTTCCACAGCAGTGAACTCCACCATTTTGTCTTCCAGGTTACTTATCCGTTCTTCTGCCTTAGTTATTCTGCTATTGATTCCTTCTAGTGTATTTTTCATTTCCATTATTGTATTGTTCATGTCTGTTTTTTTGTTCTTTAATTCTTCTAGGTCTTTGGTAAACATTTCTTGCATCCTCTTGAATTTTGCCTCCATTCTTTTTCCAAGGTCATGGATCATCTTCACAATCATTATTCTGAATTCTTTTTCTGGAAGGTTGTCTGTCTCCACTTCATTTAGTTGTTTTTCTGGGGTTTTTATCTTGTTCCTTTATCTGGTACATAGTCCTCTGCCTTTTCATTTTGTCTTTCTGTGAATGTGGTTTTCGTTCCTCAGCCTGCAGAATTGTAATTTTTCTTGCTTCTGCTGTCTGCCTTCTGGTGGATGAGGCTATCTAAGATGCTTGTCTCTCTCATTATTTTTATGTTTCCCTTTATATCCACGCTATAAATAATTTTAGTTCTTTTGCAGTATTTATCTATTTCTTGTCATTCACATAGCTGTTTTATTTACTAATTTTTCTCATTTATGGGTCTCATTCTCTTGCTTCCTTGCATGTCTGATAGTTTTTATTAGATGCTGGACACTGTGAATGTTATTTTGTCAAATGCAGAATTTTATTGTCTTTCTATTAAGAGTGTGTTAGACTTAGTTATAGCCAGTTGTTTGAGTTAATTTTGGATCAGTTCTTTTGACCTGGGTTGGAGTGTGTCTAGAGTTGTCTTTCCTCTAGGGCAGTGGTTCTTAAAATATGGTATCTGAACCAACAGCATCAGTATCATGTGGGAAATTGTTAGAAATGTGGATTCAAGAACTTTGCTCCAGAATCACTAAATCAAAAACTGTGGGGGTGATGCTTAGCAGTCTGTGTTGTAACTAACCCTCCTAGTTTTCTGATGCATTCTAACTTTTAAGGAGTACTACCCTAGAGCCAGGGACCCTTCTGGAGTCTCTGTGCAATGCTCTAGGTATTCATCAAGACCTGTACTTTAGCTGGTCAAAATATTTCACAGCCTTGTATGAATTCTGGATGTCATTTAAATTACCACTCATTGAACTTTGCTTGTCTTTGTGGCATTTATTCTGTGCATGTGCAAGTCGGGTCAAGTAGTTTTCACCCAGGGTCTCAATAAGACCCCTATACAGAGTTCTCAAGCTTTTCTCTGCATAGCTACCTCCTCTTTAGTACTCTGTTCTGCAGATTCCGTCCCCTTCCTCCTCTTTAAATTCTGAACTCTGTTCACCCCAACTCAGCAAGACGTCTATACTCTGTTTGGGTTACCACTCACTGTGCTGCATTCCAGAAAACGCTTCCAGACAGACATCCTGGGTAATTTGGGAGCTTACCTTGGTCATTTCCCTTAGCTTAGGGATCCAGTCCTATACTGACTTTTGTCCAAGGTGTAACAGTAATTCTTTTGTATATTTTATCCAGGTTTCTCATTGCTTATAATAGGAGGACAACTCTGGTCCCAGTTACTGCTATGGCTGGAAGCCAGATACTTATTTTTTATGGTCATGATGTCATACGAGAGCTAATTATGAGAAAAATGAACATTGTATTAATTTCTTCATATTATTTCTAGCACTACTAGAGTGCTGTATGTACTACATAATAGACACTGTGCCAGGAAAGGAGTATTCAAACCTAAATAGGATAGGGCCTTTGCCTTCAAAGATCTCATAACTTATGAGGGTGGACTGACATACAAACAACTCATCATAACTCAGTCTATGGTGAAGGCTATAATAGAGGCAGCATGAAATTATATAAAGACCATGGACTTTGAAATCAGACAGGCTTCATTTGAATCTCATATCCATGACATTATTGTGCTGTGTAACCTCTCATAGCCTTAGTTTCCCATTCTGCAGAATGGAGAGAATAGTACTTTGTAGGACTGTTAAGAAGATTAAAATGAAATTCTTTTATAGAGCATGTAGTAGAGGCTCATGAAGTGGTAGTTTCTTTCTTCTTAGAATAAACATAGGATGCAGGAACAGAAATTATTACCGTAGAATTCTCGAGGGAGGAGATGACATTTAAATTGTGCCTTGAAGGTCAAGTAGGATTTTGATAACACATGTTAGATGTGTTCTAAGGACATTCTACTTTTATGGAACCAAATGAGCAAGGGCTCAAAGGAGTAAAAGGCAGGGAAGCTTGCAAATATACTTATGAAAGTTAGGGTAGTCCAGAGCCTTAAGAAAAGCAGTTTGGATCTTAAAAAAAAAAAAAAATTCCTAGTAGTAGGAAAGTAAAAATGAATCAAAAAGGACAAATAGAAAATCTAACCCGTAGTACAAGTATACTTCCTTACTCCATTCCTATTTACTGCCATGACTAATAAATTTGGGCAGGCCTGTGGAAAATTCCTGTGGGCTGATTTTTTCCTAACCACTTTTCAAAACTACTTTAAGTTGATATTCTAAGCTGATCATTTCATTAATATTAAACTCCAGAGCATGTCCCCAAGTTTCCAAAATTGTTTTTCTCTGTTATCTGTTTTCTCGGGTTACTTCCATTTTTCTTCTTTCTCATCCTGCAAACATTGATTGTCTAGGTTTTCTAAGTGATTGGTAATATGAAAGTACTAAAAAGATCTTTCTAAGACTCTGGTATGTCTTTCTGTGTTCACGTTTGGTAAGAATACTAAAGGGCTTAGAAAACTATATAAATAACTTACATTTCTCTTGGTGAGGGATTATAAACATAAACTTAAGTTTAAAGAGAATTTTAAACTTTATTTCACTGAGGTTAAGATTTGTCCTAATGAGGTTTTTGTTTGTTTGTTGTAAATTATTATTTTTTATACTGTCTATTAAGAATCAGATGGCTTCCTGGATTGAGTTTGCTTCACTTCTCCAGTGGGTAACTTTTATCTGACCTTTAGGTATTTATTCTAATATAGTTTGGTTTGGTTTTTGAAGCTCTGGAATGTTTTTGAAAAAATAAGGCTTGGGACTTCCTGGCTGTCCAGTGGTTAAGACTCCTCACTTCCACTGCAGGGGGCATGGGTTTGATCCCTGGTTGGGAAACTAAGATCCCACATGCTGTGCAGAGCAGCCAAAAAAACCCCAAAAAACCAAAAAGGCTCATGGAGAAGAGCTGTCCCTGAAAATGAAAAGATCAGAAATAGGAAAAACAAAAATCAGATATCACCCTTGAAATCTTGATTTCCGCAAGTGCTTTGCCTCCATCTCTGATACCAGTTTGGAAGTCTGTCCCTCTCCTTCTCTGTGATGTTTTCACCAAAAATCCTCTTGTGTTTATACTAGGATTATGTTGAGTTCCTAACTTAAGTGGGAAGAATTTACATATTTATAACAGTGAATTTTCTCACTCATGAAAATGTTTTTTTCTCTGTTTATTTAGGCCTTCTTCAGTAATATTATAGAGTTTTATCCCCAAAGAGCTTACACATCTTTTATTAGATTTATTCTAATAAAAGTTTTTAAGAGTATTTTAAAAATGGGAGTTATGGACAGTCAAATTGGTAATTGCCTCATAAAATTGATATTATATATAGATTTTGAGTCTAGCAAACTTGCTTTACTTGCTTATTAAAATGACTTGTAGATTTTCTTGGATTTTCCAGGGGGAGAATCATATCCTATGCAATGGCAATTCTTTCCTTTTCAAATCTCATACTTCTTTATTCTTGAATGGAAATGGTGATAGTGGGACCTTGTTTTGTTCCAGATTTAAAGAGACTTCTTCTAATGTATCATTTTTCATGTTAGAAAGTTTCTTTTTGTTGCTGAATGGTGGACAATTTTTAAAGTAGTGAATCAGTATAGAATTTTACAAATGTTTTTTCTGTGTCTACTGAGGTAAATCATATGGATTTTCTCTTTTATTTTATTAATGTAGTAAAATGTTAATGGATTTTCTAGTGTTAAACCATTCTTATATCCCCAAAGTTTATTTGGTTATATAAAAATAATATATTCCTAGGTTTCTTTCTTTAATATTTTGTTAAGGACTACCGTGGGATTTTTCTTTCTAGTATTATACCTACCTTCTAGATCATAGGGTAAGCTTGGTAGCTTTTCCTCATTTTCTATTATCTGTAAACATTTATATAACATAGGATTTATTTCTTCCCTGAAGATGTGGTAAACTTATTTTATACCCTCTATACCTAGTGTGGAGTTTTTAGGTGGGAGATTTTTTGTTTTGTCTTAAATTTTTTAAAAAATGGAGTATAACACACATATGGAAAAGTGTGCAAATCATAAACGTGTAGCTCAATGAATTTTCACAAACTGAACAAATCCATGTAACCAGAATCCAGATTAAGAAATTAAAAATTACCAGCACTCCAGAAGTCTTCATTGTGTGCCCTTTCAGCCACTGCTCCTCCCTAGTGGTAACCACTACTCCAATTTATTAAAAAAGAAGTCCCATTATTTAGAAGAATTATTTTAAAGATGTAGTTTATGGAAAGAAACTTTGATCAATATAACGTAATTTTTTTCTACTTATTTTTTATTTATTTATTTTTTAGATTGGAGTATAGCTGATTAACAATGCTGTGATAGTTTCAGGTGCACAGCAAAGTGACTCAGCCATACATATACATGTATCCATTCTTCCCCAGACTCCCCTCCCATCCAGGCTGCCACGTAACATTGAGCAGAGTTCCCTGTGCTATGCAGTAGGTCCTTGTTGGTTATCCTTTTTAAATACAGCAAGGTGTACATGTCAATCCCAAAGTCCCTAACTATCCCTTCCCTCCACCCTACCCCCAACCCCCCAACCCCCCCACCCCCCCAC